>NW_022437031.1:4494990-4859025 GCF_009761245.1 Sapajus apella
AGGAGGGAAGGAGGGAAGGAGGGAAGGAGGGAAGGAGGGAAGGGAGGGAGGAAAGAAAGAAAGAAAGAAGGAAAGGGAGAGAAAACAAAAGGAAAAAGAAAAATTATTTCAATACTTGGGAGGCTGAGGTGGGAGAATCACCTGAGCTCAGGTAGTCAAGGTTGCAGTAAGACAAGATTGTACTGCTGCACTCCACCCTGGGTGGTAAGAGTGAGACCCTGTCTCAAATCAAATATTTTAAATAAACAAGTAAATAAACAAGCTCTTCATGAAGAACAAAAATTAAATAGATCAAATATATAGGACTTATATTAAAAACAAGAACATCACATAAGACATAAATTAAGGTAAAATGAAATATTTTATTATTTGTATTCCTAATTGATTTAATAAGATAGTTCTTCAAATAATAATAGTAAAAATTAATTGGTATATTATAGCATAGGGATAACAAATAAATAACAGTAATACTCTCTTATATAATGCCTACACTATCGATGAAATGGTATAATGATGTTGGAAAGTGGATTTAAATTTGTTGTAGACTTATAATTGCAAACTCTAGAGAATTACTTGATTTTTTACAAAAGATATGTAATGTATATTCTGTGGATTTGGGTGGAGAGTTCTTTAAATGTCTATTAGGCCCGTTTGGTCCAGATCTGAGTTCAAGTCCTGGATATACTTGTTAATTTTCTGCCACGTTGATCTGTCTAATATTGACAGTGGAGTGATAAAGTCTCCCACTATTATTGTGTGGGAGTCTAAGTCTCTTTGTAGGTCATTAAGAACTTGCTTTATATACCTGGGTGCTCCTGTCTTGGGTGCATATAGATTTAACATCGTTAGCTCTTCTTGTTGTATTGATGTTTTTACCATTATGTAATGCTCTTCTTTGTCTCTTTTGATCTTTGTTGGTTTAAAGTCCATTTTGTCAGAGACTAGGATTGCAATTCCTCCTGCTTTTTTTCATCTCCATTTCCTTGATAAATCTTCCTCCATCACTTTATTTTTAGCCTATGTGTGTCCTTGCATGTGAGATGGGTTTCCTGAATACAGCATATTGCTGGGTCTTGACTTTTTATCCTATTGCCAGTCTGTGTCTTTTGAATGTGACATTTAGCTCATTTACATTTAAGGTTAATATAGTTATGTGGTAATTTGATTCTGCCATTTTGATGCTACCTAGATGTTTTGGACATTAGTTGAAGCATTTTTTTCATTGTGTCAATGGTCTTTACCATTTGGTACATTTTTGTAGTGGCTGGTACTGGTTGTTCCTTTCCTTGTTTAGTGCTTCTTTCAAGAGCTCTTATAAGGCAGGACTGGTGGTGATGAAATTGCTTAGCAACTGCTTGTCCATAAAGAATTTTCTTTGTCCTTCACTTATGAAGCTTAGTTTGGGTGGATATGAAATTCTAGGTTGAAAGTTCTTTGCTTTAAGGATGTGGAATATTGGCCCCCACTCTCTTCTGGTTTGTAGGGTTTCTGCTGAGAGATCTGCTGTGAGTCTGATGAGCTTGCCTTTGTGGGTAACCCGATCTTTCTCTCTTGCTGCGCTTAGCAGTTTTTCCTTCATTTCAACTCTGGTGAATCTGAAGATTATATACCTGGGGTTTACTCTTCTTGAGGAATGTCTTTGTGGTGTTCTCTGTATTTCCTGGACTTGAATGATGGCATGGCTTGCTAGTTTGGGGATGTTTTCCTGAAGAATATCCTGAAGAGTGTTTTCCAGCTTGGATTCATTCTCTCCATCACATTCAGGTACACCTATCAAACGTAGATTAGGTCTTTTCATATAATCCCATATTTCTTGCAGGCTTTGTTCATTTCTTTTCACTCTTTTTTCTCTATTTTGCCTTTTCATTTTATTTCATTGAATTGATCTTCAATCTCTGATATCCTTTCTTCTGCTAGGTCAATTCGGCTATTGAAACTTGTGTATGCTTCATGAAGTTCTCGTGTTGTGTTTTTCAGCTCCATCAAGTCAGTTATATTCTTCTCTAGACTGTTTATTCTAGTTATCATCTCATTTAACCTTTTTTCTAGGTTCTTAGTTTCTTTGCATTGAGTTAGTACATGTTCTTTTAGCTCAGAGGAGTTTTATTGCCCACCTTCTGAAGTCTGTTTCTGTCAGTTCATCAGATTCTTTCTCCATCCATCTTTGATACCTAGCTGGTGAGGAGTTGTGATCCTTTGGAGGAGGAGAGGCATTCTTGTTTTTGGTGTTTTCATCCTTTTTGTGCTGGTTTATTCCCATTTTAGTGGTTTTATCCACCTGTGGTCTCTGTAGTTGGTGACTTTTGGATGGGGTCTCTGAGTGGACATCCTTTTTGTTACTGATGAAGTTATTTCTTTCTGTTTCTTAGTTTTCCTTATAACAGTCAGGTCCCTCTGCTGCACGACTTCTGGAGGCCCACTCCAGACCCTGCTTGCCTGGGGATCACCTATGGGGGCTGCAGAACAGTTAGCATTCCTGCCAGTTTCTTCTCCTGTTATCTTTGTCCTAGAAGGGTACCTGCCAAACGTCAGCCTGAGCACTCCTTTATTAGGTGTCTCATTGTGTATACAGGGGTCATGGAGCTACTTGAGGAGACAGTCTGTCCCTTATAGGAGCTGAAGTGCTGTGCTGGAGTTCCACTGTTCTGTGCAGAGATGCTGGGCAGATACTTTTACATTTGCTGCAGCAGAACTCATAACTCCCTCTTTTCCCAAGTGCTCTGTTGGCTTTATAAGTTTCTGTCATGCTGCTGCCTTTTTTCATACATTCCTTGCCCTGCATGTAGTAGCCTAGTCATAGTATTTCAACAGAGGTGTTGCTGAGCTGCCACAGGTTCTGTCCCACTGCTGTGTGAACTGCCTCAGTAGTGGCAGACTGCCTCAGTAGTGGTGGTTGCCCTTCCCCCCACTGAGCTGGACTGTTCTGGGTCCAGCTGAGCTTGCAGCAAATCTCTAAATCCAGAGCATTTCAGATTGCTTGTTTTGTGGGGGTGGTACCTGCTAAGCCAGATTGCCTGGCTCCCTGTCTCTGCCCCCTCTCTTTCAGTTGAATGGGTGGCTCTGTCTCCTAGGTGTTCCAGGTGCCAGTTGAAAAGGCCACTCATATTTGTGTGACTTTCTGTGCACCAACCTGGAACCAGCTGAAACTGCCATGCTGAAAACTCGTGGTGCCTTTTGGCCCTGGGATCTCCTGACCTGTGGGCATTGTAAATTTGTTTGGAAATGCAGTGGGCACTCACTCTCTGCATTGTTCTTGATGGGAACTGTGCTCCAGAGCTGTTCCTATTTGGCCATCTTGGATCCTCCCCCAGCTTAGGCCAATGATTTTTTTCATATAGCATTGAGAGTAGTCAAACTCAGAAGCAGTAAATAAAGAAAAGGGAGAAATGGAGAGTTGAAGCTTAATGGGTATAGAGATGAAAGATGAAAAGGTTTTGGAGATTAGTTACAAAGCAACCTGAATATATTTAGCAGTAATAAACTGCATACTTAAAAATTATTAAGATGGTAAATTTTATGTTAGGGTTTTTTTTAACCCCAATTTATTTTTTTTTTAAGTCTCAAAACAATAACTTTATTTTATGTCTAAAGTAAACAGAGAAAGAAGTGCAAACTAAATGAAAATACGGCAGAAGGAAGGTAATGATAAAAAATAAAGTGAAGATAAATGAAATATTCACAAAATAAAAATATAGAGAAATTCAAAGCAACCACAGATTAATTCTTCAAAAAGGTTTTTTTTTTATTGACAAATAATTTAGCTAGATTGACTGCAATGTCCATAGTTGTGTCCCTACTTTCATTTCTGATTTTAGTTAATTGTATCTTCTCTCTCATTTTATTAGTGGGTCTAGCTACATGTTCAGAAATTTTTTGATCTTTTAAAAGAATTATTCTTTGGTTTTATTGATTTCTTTTAACTCATTCAATGAGTCTGACCCCAAAAACAAAGACAATACAAGGAAAGAGTATTGCACACTAATATCACTTATAAATGCAAATACAGCAATCTTTAACAAAAAACTAGCAAATTATATCCAGCAGATTATTAAAAGAATTATAAACTATAACCAAGTGAAATTTATCCCAGGATAATAAGGATGGTTAAACATGAAAATCAGTAAACACAATAAAAAACATTAATAGAAAAAAGGGAAAAAAACAACACAATAACTTCAACTGACACAGAAAAAGCTCTTGACAAAATCAAACGCCCTGTTATAATCAAAGCACTAGGATAATTAATAATATTAATACAATAGAACTCCCTCAACAGGAAAAATTATGTTTATAAAAAACACATAGGTAATGTTACACTCAATGGTGAAAGACTGAAAATATTTTATCTAAGATCAGGATCTGCACAAGGATTCTCACTTGTCCCACCACTATTCAACATTGTACTCAAAGTTCTAGTAAGAGCAGTTAAGTAAAAATAAATAAATAAATAAATAGGAGTCATTCCAATTTGAAAGGAAAATTCTTTAAAAATCCGCTGGCCCAAAAATCTACTAGTGGAGAAGAATGGTGGAGCAAGATGGCAGAACAGAAAACTTCACCAATTGTCCCTCCCTGCAAGGACACCAAGTTAACAGCTATACACAAAAACAAACAAACAAGAAGAAACGAAAACAAGAACAACAACAATAAAACGCCTTTAAAAGAACCCAAAAATCTGGTATGTACTCATAGTATCTAGCTTTAAGTTTATATCACTTAAAGGGATGCTAAAGAGATAGAAAACCAGTCTTTAATTGCCAATGCCACTCCTCCCCAACCCCCAGCAGCAGCACTTGGTGTGGAAGCATCTCTGGGGGCTAAGGGAAGGAGAACACAGCAATTATGAAACATTGAACTCAGTGCTGTTCTGTTAGAGCAATAAGGAAATCCAGACCAAATACAGCTGATGTCTGCCCATAAAGGAAGCATTCAAACCACCCCTAGCCAGAGGAGAATCACAGATCTTAGAGTTCCACAAACCTTGTCACTGAGGGACAAATTGCTCTCAGTCACTAAGTAAATTTAAAGGTAATCTAGGCCAAAAGAACTGCAACTCTTAGGTGAGTCCTAGGGCTAAACTAGGCCAAAAGACAGTGGACTGTGGGGATATGAGACATATTGATATACCAGCTGGAGAAGCCAAGGGTGTGCTGAAATCACCCCTCCCGTTAACTAACCCCAGGCTGCACAACTCATGGATCCAAAAAAAGACCCTTTTCTTTCACATGAGGAGAGGAGATTGAAGAGAGGGGAGGATGTTGTCTCGCATCTTGGATACCAGCTCAGCCACAGTATGATAGGGAAATAGAGTCATGAGCCCCCCATTCCAGACTCTAGCTCTGGAATAAAATTTCTAGACACACACTGGGCCAGAAGGGAATCTACTACCTTGAAGAAAAAAGCCTGGGCAACATTTATCACCTGCTAACTGAAGAGCCCTTGCATCCTAAATAGCAAGCAGTGATACCCAGGTAATATGTCAAAGGCCTTGGTGAGCCTCTGACACTTGCTGGCTTCAGGTGAGACTCAGCATATTACCAGCTGTGGTGGCTATGGAACAAAACTCCTTCTGCTTGAAAAAAAACAAAGGGAAAAGTAAAGGGCACTTTGTCTTGCACTTTAGGAATCAACACTGCCACAGGGAAGTAGAGCACCAAGGAGGCTCAAGGGATCACTGATTCCAAGACTTGACTCTGGGATGGCATTTCTGGACATGTCCTGGGCCAGAGGAGAGTACACTACCCTGAAGGGTGAGTCCCAAGCCAAGCAGCATTCAACACAAGCTGACTTAAGAGGCTTTGGGCCTTAAAGGAATATCTGCAGTAGTCTGTCAGTACTTCCCATGGCCAGGTGTGGCAGAGGCTACAGGGTGAGGCTCTTCTGCCTTTGAAAAGGGAAAGGAAGAGTGGAAACCTGAGGTTTTTTTTTTTTTTGAGTATAAGCTCAGCTACATTAGAGTAGAATAGCAGGTAGACTTCTAATGATTTTAACTCTAGTTCCTGACAACCAGATGGCACTTCTGGACCCACCCGAGGCCTAGGAGACCTCACCACCCTAAAGGAAAGAACACAGTCCTGGCTGGGTTTCCCACCGGCTGATTGTGGAGCCTCAGGACCTTAAATGAACATAGGCAGTAGCCAGGAGTAGTGACAGCAGGCCTTGGGCAAGACCCAGTGCTTTGCTGGCTTCAGATTTGACCCAGTGCAGTCATAGTAATGGTGGCTACAGAGGGGTTGTGCCATTCCATTCCCAAATTTAGGTGGCTCAGAATAGAGAGAGTCTATGTGTGTTTCAGCAAAGGTTAGAGAAGAGAACAAGAGTGTCTGCCTGGGAATCTGGACAATTATCTCAGAGTTGGTCAAAGACCAAAAAGGTGGTACCTTTATGAGTCTTCAAAAACCACAGTGTCACTGGGCTTGGGGTGCCTCTTAAAGCTGATATAACTTAGATTACAACACCCAAGTTCTCCCAAATATATGGAAATCCTTCATAAGAGGGGCAGCTGCAAATATGTCTGGACAGTGAAGACTGAAATAAATATTTAACTTTTCTGTGCCCAGACACTGAAGAACATCTACTAGCATCAACAATATCCAAAAAAACGCGTCCTCACCAAACGAACTAAATAAGGCAAGAAGGACCAATCCTGGACAGAGACCTTTCAGACAGAAAATACAAAACAGATGTGTTAAGGAAACTTAAAGAAATCCAAGGTAACACAGAAAAGAAATTCAGAATTATATCTGATAATGTTAACAGAGAGATTAATATTCAAAAAATCAAGCATAAATTTTGGACCTAAGAAATCCAATTGATACATTGAGGAATGCATCAGAGTTCTTTAACAGCAGAATGAATCAAGCAGAAGAAAGAACTGGTAAGCTTAAAGACATGCTATTTGAAAATACATTGTCAGAGGAGACAAGAAAAAATATTAGAAAACAATGAAGCATACCTACAGGATCTAGAAAATAGTCGCAACAGGGCAAATATAGGAGTTATTGGCTGTAAAGAGGAGATAGAGAAAGAAATCAGAGGTAGAAAGTTTATTCAATGGGAACTTCCCAAACCTTTGAGAAAGATATCAGTATTCAAGTACAAAAAGGTTATAGAAAACCAAGTAGATTTAACCAAAAGAAAACTACCTGAAGGCATTTAATAATCAAGCTCCCAAAGATCAAGGATACAGAAATGATCCTAAAATCAGCAAGAGAAAAGAGACAGATAATACACAGTGCAACTACAATATATCTGGCAGGAGACTTTTGAATGGAAACCTTATAGGCCAGGAAAGAGTGGCATAACATATATAAAGTGCTGAAGGAAAAAGAAACTACCCTAGAATAGTATAAGCATGAAAATATCCCTCAAACATGAAGGAGAAATACTCTCACAGAAAAACAAAAGTTCAGGTATTTTATCAATACTAGACCTATCTGACAAGAAATGCTAAAAGGAGAGGACTTCAGTCAGAAAGAAAGTGACATTAATAAGCAATAAATAAATATCTGAAGGTACAAAACAAACTGATGATTATAGAAAGTATACAGAAAAACACAAACTATTTTAAGACTATAATTGTGGTTTGTGAACTACTCATATCTTGAGTAAAAAGGCTAAAAGATAAACCAATCAAAACTAATAAGTACAACAGTTTTCAAGACATAATACAATAAGATACAAAAAGAAACAACAATAAGTTAAAAAGTGGGGGAGCAAAGTTAAGGTTATTTTTATTCATTTTTTTGGCTTGTTTGTGAAAATAGTGTAAGTTGTTATTGGGTTAAAATAATGAGTTATAAGATAATATTTGGAAGCCTCATGGTAACCTCAAACTAAAAAACATACAATGGATACACAAAAAAATAAAAAGCAAGAAACTAAATTATGTCCCCAGAGAAAATCATCTTCACTAGAGGAAGATGAATAAAAAAAAAAAGAAGATCACAAAGCAACCAGAAATAAGAAAATGGCAGAAGTAAGTTCTTACTTATCAATAATAACACTGAATATAAATGGACTAAACTCTTCAATCAAAAGAAATAGACTGACTGAATGGATAAAAAAAAAAAAGATCCATTGATCAGTTGCCTACAGGAAACACACTTCACTTATAAAGACACACACAGACCCTAAAAGAGAAGGAAAAAGATATTTCTTTTCCAATGGAAACCAAACTACAGCAAGATCCAGTATACTTATGTCAGAAAAAAAATAGATTTCAAGATAAAAACTACAAGACATGAGAAAAGTCACTACAAAATAATAAAGTAGCCAATTCAGCCAGAAGATATAACAATTATATATATATATGCACCCAATACTGGAGCAGTCAGATATATAAAGGAAACATTCTTAAAGCTAAATAAAGAGATAGGCCCCAATACAATAATAGCTGGAGACTTCAACACTCCACTTTCAACATTGGAAAAATCATTTAGAAAGAAAATCAACAAAGAAATATCAGATTTAGTCTGCACTTTAGACCAAATGAATCTAATAGCTGTTTAGATTACATTCCATGAATGAGATTCAGAATACACATTCTTTCCCCCATCACATAGATTATTCTCAATAATAGACTATATGTTATATCAGAAAAACAGTCTTAAAATATTTTTTAAATGAAATGCTATCAAGCATCTCCTCAGACTTCAATGCAATAAAACTAGAATTTAATTTTTTTAAATAAATTTTGGAAACTATACAATACATGGAAATTAAACATGCTCCTGAATGACCAGTGGGTTAAGAAGTAAATGGAAAAATTTCTAGAAACAAATGATAATGGAAACACAGTCTATCAAAACCTATGGCATAAAGCAACAGCAGTACTAAGATGGAAGTTTATAGCTTAAATACCTACATAAAAACAGGAAAAAAGTCAAATAAACAATCTAACAATGTATATTTAAGAACTAGAAATGCAGCCAGGAACAGTGGCTCATGCCTGTGATCCCAGAACTTTGGGAAGCCAAGGCGGGTGGATCACCTGAGGTCAGGAGTTCGAGACCAGCCTGACCAACGAGGTGGAACATGTCTGTAATTCCAGCTACTTGGGAGGCTGGGGCAGGAAAACTCCTTGAGCCTGGGAGGCAGAGGTTGCAGTGAGCTGAGATTACATTATTGTACTCCAGCTTGGGCAACAAGAGTGAAACTTGATCTAATAAAAATAATTTTAAAAAATACTAGAAATGCAAAAGCAAATCACACCTAAAATTAGTAGAAGAAAAGAAATCAATATCAGAGCAGAAATAAATGACATTGGAATAAAATTAAACAATAAAAATATAAATCTAGCAAAAGTTGATTTTTTGCAAAGTTAAACAAAATTGAGAAACATTTAGCTAGGACTAAGTAAGAAAATAAGGGATAAGATCCAAATAAATTAAATCAAACATGAAGAAGGGGACATTACAATTGATACTGCAGAAACTCAAAGGAAAACCAGTGGCTACTATGAGCAACTATATATAAATACACTGGAAAATCTCAATGAAGCAGACAAATTTTTAGGTACGTACGACCTTACTGGAACCAGAAAGAAATCCAAAATCTGAACAGGCAAATAACAAGTAACAAGATCATAGCTGTAAAAAAAGTCACCCAGTAAAGAAAAATCCAGAACCTGATGACATCATCAATGAATTCTACCAAACATTTAAGGAACTAATACCAGCTCTATTGAAAATAATTTAAAAGAATAAAGAGGAGATACTTCCAAACTCATTTTATAAGGCCAGCATTGCCTTGATACCAAAACTAGACAAAGAAACTTCCAAAAAAGAAAACCAAAGGCCAGTATATCTGATGAATATTGGTGCAAAAGTCCTTAACAAAATACTAGGAAACTGAATTCAACAATACATGAGAAAAATCATTTATCATGACCAAGTGGGATTTGTCCCTAGAGTGCAAAGTTGATTTAACATGTGGAAATCAATCAATTTGATACGTCGTACAAACAGAATGAAGAACAAAAATAATATGATTATTTCAATTGATGCTGAAAAAGAATTAAAGTTCAACATCCCTTTATGATAAAAATCCTCAATAAACTTTGAATAGAAAGAACATACCTCAGCATAATAAAAGTCATATATGACAGACCCACTGCAAGTATTGTACTGAACGGCAAAAACTGAAAATCTTTTCTCTAATATCTGGAACACAACAAGGATGCCCACATTTGCCACTGATTTTCAACATAGTACTAGAAGTGCTAGCTAAAGCAATCTGGTAAGAGAAAGAAATAAAGGACATCCGAATTGGAAAGGAAGATGTCAAACTATCCTTGTTTGCAAATAATATAATCTCATATTGGGAAAAACCTAAAGACCACCAAAAATCTATTAGAATCAATAAGCAAATTCAGTAAACCTGCAGGATGCAAAATCAATATATTAAAGTCAGTAGCATTTCTATATGCCAACAGTGAACAATGTGAAAAAGAAATTACAGAAGTAACCACATTTACAATATCCACACATAAAATTAAATACTAAGAAACTAACCAAAGAAATATAAGCTCTCTATAATGAAAACTACAGACATTGATAAAACAAATTGAAGAGAACACCAAAAAAATAAAAAGATATTTTATATTTATGGACTGGAATAATCAATATTGTTAATATGTTTATACTACACAAAGCAATCTACAGATTCAATGCAATCTCTATCAAAATACCAATCAGATTCTTCACAGAAATAGAAAAAACTATTCTAAAATTTATATGAGACCACTAGACCCAGAATAGTCAAAGTTATCTTAAGCAAAAAAGAACAAACCTGGAGAAATCATTTTACCTGACTTCAAATTATACCACAGTGCTATAGTGATGAAAGCAGCGTGGTACTGGCATAAAAACAGACACATAGACCAAGACAACAGAAAAGAGAACCCAAGCACCAATCCGCACACTATAGTAAACTCCTTTTCAACAAAGATGGCAACAACATACATTGAAGAAAGGAGTCTTTTGGATAAATTATGCTGGGAAAGCTCGATATCCATATGAAAAACCATGAAACTAGACCATTATCTCTTGCCATATGCAAAAATCAAACGGAAATGGATTAAAGACTTAAATCTGAGATCTCAAGCTGTGAAACTACTATAAGAAAACATTGAAACATTGAGGAAATTCTCCAGGACATTCAGCTGCAGAAAGATTTCTTGAGCAATATCCCACAAGCACAGGCAATCAAAGCAAAAGTGGATAAATGGTATCACATCAAGTTTAAAGGCTTCTGCACATTAAAGAACACAATTTAAAAAGTGACTAAACATCCCATAGAAGGTGAGTAAACACTTTAAATTGCCCATTTGAGAAGGGATTAATAATCAGAATATACATGGAGCCCAATCAACTCCACAGGAAAAAAAAATTAATAATTTGATCAAAAGATGTGTAAAAGATTTGAACAGACATTTATCAAAAGAAGACGTACAAATGGCAAACAGACATATGAAAATGTGCTCAATATAATTGATCATCAGAGAAATTTAAATCAAAACCGAAATGAAATATTCGTATTCCAATTAAAAATGGCTTATATCCAAAAGACAGGCAATAACAAATGCTGTCACAGATGTGGAGAAAACGGAACACCTATACACTGTTAGTGGGAATGTAAATTAGTACAGCCACTGTAAAGAGTTTGGAACTTTCTCACAAAACTGAAAATCAGGCTACCATATGATCCAGCCATCCCACTGCTGGGCATAAACATAAAATAAAGAAAATCAGTATATTGAAGAGATAGGTAAATGCACTTTTCTGTTTGTTGCAGAACTATTCACAAAAGCCATGATTTGGAAGCAACCTAAGTGTCCATCAACAGATGAATGGTTAAAAAAAATGTGGCACATACACACAATGGAATACTATTCACCTATAAAAATGAATGAGATCCAGTCATCAGAAATAATGGATCCTTACTTATTTGTGAGACCTAAAATCCAGAACAACTAAAGTTCATGAACATAGAAAGTAGAAGCATAGTTAACAGAAATGTAGTAGGGGATGCAGGGGAAGTGGGGATGGTAAATGGATACCAAAATAAAAAAAAAAAAATGGAAAGAATGAATAAGACCTAGTACTTGATAGCACAAGCATATAAGTTGACCATAATCAGTAATCACTTAACTGTGCTTTTAAAAATAATTTAAAGCATGTAATTGGATTGTTTGCAGCTCAATGAATAAATGCTTTGGGGCAGCTCAATGAATAAATGCTTTGGGGGGATGGATACCTCATGATTTGCTTACTTCACATTGCATGCTTGTATTAAAACATCTTATGTACTCCATACATATATACACTGGCTATATATCCACAAATACTGAAAATAAAAATAAAATTTGAAAAAACTATTAGTGCTGATAAATGCATTCAACAAAAGTTACAGGGTATAAATTTAACACACAAAAATCAGTTGTATTCTTACACAATTTGAAAAGACAATTAAAATAACAATTTCACTTAAAATAGCATTTGAAGGAATAAAATACTCAAGAATAAATTTAACAAAAGAGAAGCAAAGCAAGACTATAAAACATTGCTGAAAATTTAAAGCAGACTAAAGAATATAGATTAAAAATACCCCTTTTTCACTTTTATTTTAAGTTCAAGGGTACATGTTCAGGTTTGTTATAAAGGTAAGCTTATGTCATGGGGGTTTGTTTTACAGATTATTTTGTCACTCAGATATTAATCCTAGTGCCCATTAGTAATTTTTCCTGATCCTCTCCCTCCCACTGTTCACCCTCAAGTAGGCCCCAGAATCTGTTGTTCCCTTCTATAAGTCCATGTATTCTCATCATTTAGCTCCTGCTTATAAGTGAGAACATGCAGTATTTGGTTTTCTGCTCTTGCGTTAGTTTGCGAAGGATAATGGCTTCCAGCTCCATCCATGTTCCTGCAAAGGACATGATCTCCTTATTTTTTATGGCTGCATAATATTTCATGATGTGTATGTACCACATTTTCTTTATCCTGTCTACCAGTGAAGGGCATTTAGGTTGATTCCACGCCTATGTTATTGTGAATAGTGCTGTGTCTTTATGATAAAATAATTTATATTCCTTTGGGTACATACCCAATAATGGGATTGCTGGGCTGAATGGTAGTTACATTTTTATGTCTTTGAGGAATTGTTACACTGATTTCCATAATGGTTGAACTAATTTACATTTCCACTAGCAGTGTATAACATTCCTTTTACTCTGCAACTGCTCCAGCACCTGTTATTTTTTGACTTTTTAGCAATATCCATTCTGACTGGCATGAGATGGCATCTCTTTGTGATTTTAATTTACATTTCTCTAAGGATCAATGATGCTGAGTTTTTTTTTTTCATATACTAGTTTTCTGCATATATGACTTTTTTGGAAATTGCCTGCTTATGTCCTTTGACCATTTTCAATGGGATTGTTTGTTTCTTTCTTGTAAATTTGAGAAAAATTAATATTTTCAACATGGAAATCCTGCTCAAATAAGTATGCAGATTAAATGCAATCTGTATCACTGTACTAAAATAGTGTTTTACAGAAATGGAAAAGTTCATCTTAATATTTATATGGGATTGTAAGGAACCTTGTATTGGCAAAGCAGTCTTAAAAATGAATAACAAAGTATAAGTATTTATATTTTCCAATTTAAAACTTACTATAAAGCTTCAGTAATCAGAGAGATATGATACTGGCATAAGATCAATAGAATTTAATTGAGAGCCCAGAAATAAACCCATATGTTTATTGTCAATTGATTTTTGATAATGATGCCAAGACCATTCAATAAGGCTAGAAATATTCTCTTCAATAAATGATGTTGAGGAAAACAGATATCCATATGCAAAAGAGCAGTGTTGGATCTTACCATATATTATATTTTAAAATTAAATCAAAGTAGATCAAAGACCTAAATATAAAGACAAAAATCACAAAACTCCTCTTAGAGAAATAATAACGTTATAACTCCATCTCAAAAAAAAACAAACAAAAAAAAAAAAGAAAAGAAAAAGAATAGTGTTAGGACAAATGGAAATCTGTATGAGAAAAAAAAATGTCATTGGACCTTTACCTTACACCATTCACAAAAGACTAACTCAAAATGGATCAAAGATAAAAAAAGAAAATAAGATCTAAAACCATAAAACTCTTAGGAAAATAACATGGGAATAAACATAATTTCATATTTGGCAGTGGCTTCTTAGACATGACAACAAATGCACAAGCAACAAAAAAATAAATAAATTGGATTTAATCAAAATTAAAAACATTTATAACAAAGGACAGACACTATCAAGAAAAATAAAGAGCAAAAATTTAGAATATGATAAAATTTTGTAGATTATATATTGATAAGGGCCTGGTATACAGCATATACAAAGAACACTTACAATTCAACAATGAAAAGACAATCAATTATATATATATATATATATATATATATATATATATATATATATATAAAATTGCACTCTAGGTTCTGGACTTTATGTGCAGAACATGGAGGATTGTTGCATAAGTACATTCATGTCAAGGTGGTTTGCTGCTTCCATCCCCCAATCAGCTATATCTGGCATTTCTCCCCATGTAATCCCTCCCCAACTTCCAATCCCCTGCTGTCTCTCCCCTAGTCCCCTCAACAGACCCCAGTGTGTGATGCTCCCCTCCCTGTGTTTGTATGTTCTCATTGTTCAACATCTGCCTATGAATGAGAACATGTGAGGCTTGATTCTCTGTTCCTGTGTCAGTTTGCTGAGAATGATGGTTGTGGCTCATGCCTGTAATCCAAGCACTTTGGAGGCCAAGGTGGGTGGATCGCCTGAGGTCGGGAGTTCAAGACCAGCCTGGCCAACATGGTGAAACCCCATCTTTTGAAAAAAAAAAAGAAAGAAAGAAAGAAAGAAAGAAAAAGAGAATGATGGTTTCCAGGTTCATCCGTGTCCCTACAAAGGACATGAACTCATCATTTTTTATGGCTGGATAGTATTCCATGGTGTATATGTGCCACATTTTCCCTGTCCAGTCTATCATTGATGGACATTTGGGTTGGTTCCAGGTCTTTCCTATTGTAAATAGTGCTGAAATGAACATATGCGTACATGTGTCTTTATAATAGAACAATTTATAATCCTTTGGATATAAATTGCTGGGTCAATTAGAAATTCTATTTCTAAGTCCTTGAGGAATTGCCACAGTGTCTTCCACAATGGTTGAACTAATTTACATTCCCACCAACAGTGTAAGATTGTTCCTATTTCTCCACATCCTCTCCAGCATCTGTTGTCTCTAGATTTTTTAATGATCTCCATTCTAACTGGAGTGAGGTCGTATCTCAATGTGGTTTTGATTTGCATTTCTGTAATGACCAGTGATGATGAGCATTTTTTCATGTTTGTTGGCCTCATATAGGTCTTCTTTTGAAAAGTGTCTGTTCATATCCTTCACCCACTTTTGAATGGGTTTGTTTGTTTGTTTGTTTTTCTGTAAATCTGTTTTAGTTCTTTGTAGATTCTGGATATAACTCCTTTGTCAGATGCGTAGATTGCAAAAATGTTTTCCTATTCTGTTGGTTGCCAGTTTACTCCAAGGATTGTTTCTTTTGTTGTGCAGAAGCTATGGAGATTAATTAGATCCCATTTGTCTATATTGGCTTTTGTTGCCAATGCATTTGGTGTTTTAGTCATGAAGTCTTTGCCTATGCCTATGTCCTGAATGGTTTTGCCTAGGTTTTCTTCTAGAGTTTTTATGGTGTTAGGTCTTATGTTTAAGTCTTTCATCCATCTGGAGTTAATTTTAGTGTAAAGTATCAGGAAGGGGTCAAGTTTCTGCTTTCTGCACATGGCTAGCCAACTTTCCCAACACCATTTTTTAAACAGAGAATCCTTTCCCCATTGCTTTTGTCAGGTTTTTCAAAGATCAGATGGTTGTAGATGTGTGGTGTTGCTCTAGCGGCCTCTGTTCTGTTCCATTGGTCTATGTCACTGTTTTGAGATCAGTACCATGCTGTTTCGATTATTGTTGCCTTGTAGTATAGCCTGAAGTCCAGCAGTGTGATGCCGCCAGCTTTGTTCTTTTTGCTTAGGATTGTCTTGGCTATACAGGCTTTTTTTTGGATCCATATGAAGATTAAAGCAGTTTTTTTCCAGTTCTGTGAAGAGAGTCATTGGTAGTTTGATGGGGATAGCATTAAATCTATAAATTACTTTGGGAAGAATGGTCATTTTCACAATATTGATTCTTCCTAACCATGAGCATGGAATGTTTTTCCATCTGTTTCTGTCTTCTCTTATTTCCTTGGGCAGTTGTTTTAGTTCTCCCTGAAGAGGTCCTTTACCTCCTTTGTTAGTTGTATTCCTAGGTATTTTCTTCTTCTTGTAGCAATTGTGAATGGGAGTTCACTCCTGATTTGGCTCTCTGTTTGGCTGTTATTGGTGTATAGGAATGCTTGTGATTTCTGCACATTGATTTTGTGTCCTGAGACTTGGCTGAAGTTGCTTATCAGCTTAAAGAGAGTTTGGGCTGAGACAATGGAGTCTTCTAAATATAAAATCATGTCATCTGCAAATAGAGACTATTTGACTTTCTCCTTTCCTAATTGAATACCTTTATTTCTTTTTCTTGCCTATTGCTCTGGCTAAAACTTCCAATACTATATTGAGTAAGAGTCAGAGAGAGGGCATCATTTTTCTAATGTCAGGTTTCAAAGGGAATGCTTCCAGTTTTTGCCCATTCAGTATGATATTGGAAGTGGATTTGTTGTAAATAGCTTTTATTATTTTGTGATAGGTTCCATCAATACCTAGTTTATTGAGAGTTTTTAGCACAAAGTACTGTTGAATTTTGTCAAAGGCCTTCTCTGCATCTATTGAGATAATCATGTGGTTTTTGTCTTTAGTTCTATTTATGTGGTAGATTACGTTCATAGACTTGCATATGTTGATCCAGCCGTGCATGCCTAGAATGAAGCATACTTGATCATGTTGGATAAGCTTTTTGATGTGCTGTTGCAATTGGTTTGCCAGTATTTTGTTGAAGATTTTTGCATCATGGATATTGGCCTGAATTTTTCTTTTTGTGTTGAGTCTTTGCCAGGTTTTGGTATCAGGGTGATGTTGGTCTCATAAAAAGAGTTGAAGAGGATTCCCTCTTTTTGTTTTGTTTGGTATAGCTTCAAAATGATTGGTACCTGCTCCTCTTTGTACGTCTGGGAGAATTCGGCTGTGAACCCATCTGGACCTGGACTTTTTTTGGTTGGTAGGCTCTTAAATCCTGCCTCAACTTCAGTCTTGCTTCTGGTCTATTCAGGGTTTTGATTTCTTCCTAGTTTAGTTCTGGTAGGGTGCAAGTGTCCATGAATTTATCCATTTTTTCCAGATTTACTTGTTTATGTGCACAGAGTTGTTTGTAGTAATCTCTGATGGTAGTTTGCATTTCTGTGGGGTCATTGGTGATATGCCCTTAATAGTTTTTTATTGTATCTGTTTGATTATTCTCTCTTTTCTTTTTTTATTAATCTGGCTAGTGGTCTGTCTATTTTGGTGATCTTTTCAAAAAACCAGCTCCTGGATTTATTGATTTTTTGAAGGGCTTTTTATGTCTCTGTATCCTTCAGTTCTGCTCTGATCTTAGTTATTTCTTGTTTTCCACTAGATTTTGAGTTTTTTCATCTTGTTCCTCTAGCTCTTTCAATTTTCATGACAGAGTTTTGATTTTAGGTCTTCCTCGCTTCTCTGGTGGGCATTTATTGCTATAAATTTCCCTCTAGACACTGCTTTAAATGTGGCCCAGAGATTCTGGTACACTGTGTCCTCTTTCTCATAGGTTTCAAAGAACATCTTTATTTCTGCCTTCATTTAATTGTTTATCCAGTCAACGTTCAACAGCTAGTTGGTCAGTTTCCATTAAGTTGTGTGGTTTTGAGTTAGTTTCTTAATCCTGAGATCTAATTTGATTGCACTGTGGTCTGAGAGACTGTTTGTTATGATTTCTGTTTTTTCTGCATTGGCTGAAGAGTGATTTACTTCCAATTATGTGGTCAATTTTAGAGTAGGCGTGATGTGGTGCTGAGAAGAATGTATATTCTGTGGATTTGGGGTGGAGAGTTCTGTAGGTGCCTATTATGTCTGCTTGTTCCAGTTCTGCATTCAAGTCCTGTATATCCTTGCTGATTTTCTGTCTTGTTCTTCTATCTAATGTTGACACAGTGGAGTGTTAAAGTCTCCCACTATTATTGTGCAGGAGTCTAAGTCTCTTTGTAGATCATTAAGGGCTTATTTTATGTATGTGGGTGCTCCTGTATTATGTGCATATGTATTTAAGATAGTGAGCTCTTCTTGTTGTATTGATCCTTTCATCATTACATAGTGTCCTTCTTCGTCTGTTCTGATCTTTGTTGGTTTAAAGTCAATTTTATCAGAGACTAAAATTGCAACCCTTGCTTTTTTTATTTGCTCTCCATTTGCTTGGTAGATCATCTTCCATCCCTTTATTTTGAGTCTATGTGTGTCTTTACATGTGAGATGGGTCTCCTAAATACAGCACACTGATGGGTTTTCACTTTTTGCCCAGTTTGCCAGTCTGTGTCTTTTGATTGGGGCATTTAGGCCATTTACATTTAATGTTAATATTGTTATGTGTGAATTTGATCCTGCCATTTTGTTACTGGCTGTTTGTTTTGCCCATTGGCCGACACAGTTTCCTCATTGCATCTTTGGTCTTCACCATTTGGTTCATTTTTGCAGTGGCTGGTATTGGATTTGTGTGTGTGTGTGTGTGTGTGTGTGTGCTTCATGCTTCCTTCAGGAGCTCTTGTAGGGCAGGTCTGGTGGCAACGAAATCTCTCAGTAATTGCTTGTCCATAAGGGATTTTATTTCTCCTTCACTTATGAAGCTTAGTTTGGCTGTATATGAGATTCTGGGTTACAGTTCTTTTCTTTAAGGATGTTGAATATTGGTTCCCACTCTCTTATGGCTTGTAGGGTTTCTGCTGATACATCTGCTGTGAGTCTGATGAGCTTTTCTTTGTGGGTGACTTGCACTTTCTCTCTTGCTGCCTTTAGCATTTTTTTCTTAATTTCAACCCTGGTGAATCTGATGATTATGTGCCTTGGGGTTGCTCTTATTGAGGAGTATCTCTGTGGTGTTCTTTGTATTTCCTGTAGTTGAATGTTGGCCTGCTTTGCTAGGTTGGGGAAGTTCTCCTGGATAATATTTTGAAGAGTGTTTTCCAGCTTGGATTCATTTTCCCCATCCTCTTCAAGTACACTGATCAAGCTTAGATTAGGTCTTTTCACATGCTCCCATATTTCTTGGAGTCTTTGTTCATTTTTTTTTTTTTTTTACTTTTTTTCTCTTTTCTTGCCTTCTCTTTTTATTTCATTGAGTTGGTCTTCAACCTCTGATATCCTTTCTTCTGCTTGATCGATTTGGCTATTGAAACTTTTGTATGCTTCATAAAGTTCTCATGCTGTGTTTTTTTAGCTCCATCAAGTCGTTTATATTCTTCTCTAGGCTGGTTATTCTAGTTAACGTTTCATCTAATCTTTTTTCAAGGTTCTTAGTTTCTTTGTATTGGTTTAAAACATGTTTTTTTAGCTCAGAGAAGTTTGTTATTACCCAACTTCAGAAGCCTGCTTCTGCCAGCTCATCAAAATCATTTTCTGCCCTGTTTTGTTGCCTTGCTGGTGAGTCATTGTGATCTTTCTGGGGAAGACAGGTGTTCTGGTCTTTGATGTTTTCATTCTTTTTGCACTGGTTTCTTCTCATCTTCTCTGAGTGGACATCCTTTCTGTTAAAGTTGGGATTATTTCTCCTGTATGAGGATTAAAAAAAAAAAAACCTGCAGGTGTCAGTGTGTCACTTGAGACAGTTAATCCGCTGTCTGCCTTAGAGGTGCTGCTGGGCTGCCTCAGTCTCAGCCAGGCTGCTGTTTATTCTTCACCTGGTTTCTATACTGGTGAGGTTAGCCTCACCTTCCCAATGGTGGGCTCTTTCCCTCTGCTGAGCCTGCTGTTCCTGGGTGGAGGATGTGTTAACTGCAAAACTCTCCTGGGGTAGGGGCTCCAGTTGCTGAATTTTGTGGAGGAGGGGTCTGTCTTGTAGTATCCCCCTCCCCGCTTTCAACTCTCCCTTCTGTGGGACAGGCAGTTCCTTTTTGCAAGCTTTCTCGATATTAGTCCAAATCTCTGCCCTGGTCTGTGCTAACAAGGCACCGATCTGCCCAGGGCTGCTAGCCTGGGCTGTTGCCTGGGTCTGTGACTCCAGGTGGTTCTCAGCAAGGTGGCATTTTCCTGGTCTGTGTGTTGCCAAAGTCTCAGAGTGAATTGCTGTATATGATTCAGAGAACCGAGGAGGTGATGCCCCCTTGATCCTCCTTGCCTGATAAACTTTCCAGGTGGGACAGTGCCCCAGCTTACCTTGGCTGGATGCCTTTGGGCTGCTTTCACTGTCTTTTTTGGAGTTAATCCCACTGTTCAACCAGTCCCTTTAAATCAAAACCGGTACCCTGCTTGGAGATGCGGATATCGCTCTGGTTCTACCTCACTCGGTGGTAGCTGCACTCCAGAGAAGCTTCCTTTTGGCCATCATCCCCCCGAGCCTAAAAGGATATTTTTACAAGAAAAAGTTTTAACATAAAACCATAATCCTATGACCCCAAAAATTTACCTTTTTTTCCATTTCTATGTTAAAGGGTTCTAATATTAGTGTATATCTTATTTTGTTTCACTTTAAAAAAAAAAAAAACTAATGTCACATCAGAAGCATTTTCCTGTAGCATTGTAGTCTTCCTAATTAAAATAGTAATGGCTACATATTATTCCTTCCAGTTGGTATGCCATATGTTATTTATATTGGATATTTAGCTTATTTCTAATTCTTATAATTAGTAGCAGTAAAGAAGTAACCAAAAATAAAGTTTTCTTGAGTTAACTTGGTGAAACACACGGCATTAATCTGTCTCTCCCAGTCAATGCCACTGATATTCCCATACAGGATGTATGAAAGAACTATCTGAAAGTAGATGGTAGCAGGTGAATTGTGAAAGGAAACTAAAATTGGAAGTACAGCTAATCTGCCAGAGTAGTTCGTATATTATTTTTCTTCTGTATCCCTTATCCTGGACTAACAGGCAGTATTAAGTCCAAAACTGTACAATGAATATTGACAGAATGAACTCCATGAAAAGCCCTACTTTTTACAACCAAAAACCAGGAATGAGAATACCTGTAGAAACATAGAAAGCAGGAAAAATCTGTTGCTTTGCTTTTTCTTTCTTTCTGACTCCAGCCTCAAGGCAAGTCTAGTCTCTAAGGTGCAAAATCTTCGTGGTGACAACAGCAATTGTAGCTAAGCAGGAAACTATAATTCTGAAAGGAGGTTTTTTCAATTTGAGCAAAGGAGTTCTGGTCTGAAGAATATGAGTAGAAACTATAAAAACTGGTTTTTTTTAAAAGATCATAGGTTTTCAAATCTGAGTGATATTATACAAAATGCCCAATAATAATTGTCAAAACTGTCAAGATCATCAAAAACAAAGAAAGTCCAAGAATTTGTCAAAGTCAGCTTTCAGAGACATAACATTGAATTTAATGAGGATGAGATCTTGGAACAGAAAAATAAATTACACTAAAAAAAAAAAAAGAAAATCTCATAAAGGTATTACATATGTAGGCTTTTTTTTCTTACTAGTATGTTCTCATGGCTTAGTTTAGAGGCAGGCCTAATTGTAGGAAGTGTATAACTTAGTGAGGAGAATAAAAAGCCCTTGATTTTTAACCAGGAAATGGTACCTTGAATCTGGAGAGTGCCAAGGTAACCACAAAGAGGAGGGAGTTTAAGAAAGGGATGCCATAAAGTTACTTGCAAACTCTCAAGATATACACATGTGGATCCATCCCTAAAAAGCACACAAAAGACATTGCCAGGTGAATTACAAAGTAGAGTACTGCCTGGGTTCCAGACTGGCCCCTGAAATCCGAATAGCATTGCAAAGGCTTTGAAAATTGAAACGACATTGTAATCACTGTCCATAGAAAGTGGGTTGGAAATTAGGAGCTGAAGTCTGCAAAATAAACAAAAACATATTAACATTCTAAGAATTAGAACAAGACCTAAAGTTTTATAACATATTTTAAATATCCAGTCTACAATAAAAAAGTACTCAGCATATAAAGATATGGGAATATCTCAACCACTTACACTTAAAAAAGCAATAAAAATATGCCAACTCTAAGATGACCTAGATTTTACAATTGCCAGAAAAACATTTTTAAATAGTGATTATGACAAAATAGAGAAGAACTCTCTGGAAATAAATGAAAAGATAGTCTTAGCAGAGAAATAGAACCTATAAAGAAGGAATAAAGTAGAAATTTTAGACCTGAAAACTACAACTAAAATAAAGCATTCACTGAAAGTATTCACATTAAAGGTAACAGACAAATGTGTTAGTGAACCTGAAGATAGAGCAATATAAATCACCCAATCTGAAGAAAAAAGAGAAACAAAAGATAAACAAGGTTCAGGTAATGTGGGATAATAGCAAAAGGTCTCAAATCTGTGCTATCAGAGTTCCGGAAGGGAAAGAAAAAGAGCAATGAGAAAAGAAAAAAAAAAATGTTTGAAGAAACAATGGCTGAAAACATCCCAAAATTAGTGGAAGACATAAGCTTACAGATCCAATGAGCTCAGCCAAATATCAAATGAAGAAACTCAAAAAATATATATACATCTAGAAATATTATAATCAAATGACTAAAAACCAAAGATAAAGAAAAATTATTGAAAGCAGTCAGATAAAACTGATCCATTTCTTATGAGATAACAAAAATTCAAAGGACTTCAAATTCCTCATCAGAAACCATGGAAGCAACACAATATCATTAAAGTTATTAAATACTCATCAACCTAGAATT
This sequence comes from Sapajus apella, assembly GCF_009761245.1. Taxonomy (NCBI): domain Eukaryota; kingdom Metazoa; phylum Chordata; class Mammalia; order Primates; family Cebidae; genus Sapajus; species Sapajus apella. The sequence goes on from NW_022437031.1 coordinate 4,517,920, forward strand.
CTATACTCAATGAAAATAAGCTTTAGGAATGAAGCTGAAATAAAGACATTCTCAGAAGAATGTCTAATAAAAGAATTCTCATCAGAAGACTGACTCTAAAATAAATGAAAGAAAATTATTCAGACAGAAAGAAAATTCCAAGGAGTAACTTGGAACATCAGGGATTAAAAGAAAACAACAAAAAAATAAATATCTGTGTTAATATAATAAACTATTTCTCTCTCTCTCTCTCTCTCTCTCTCTCTCTCTCTCTCTCTCTCTCTCTCCCTCTCCCTCTCTCTTTTTTGACGGAGTCTCACTCTGTCACCCAAGTTGGCGTGCAGTGGCAAGATCTGTGCTCACTGCAGCCTCCATCTCCTGGGTTCAAGAGATTCTCCTGCCTCAGGCTCCTGAGTAACTGGGATTATGGGGCTCACCACCAAACTTGGCTAATTTCTGTATATTTAGTAGAGACAGGGTTTCACCATGTTGGTCAGCCTGATCTTGAACTCCTGACCTTGTGATCCATTTGCCTCAGCCTCCCAAAGTGCTAAGGTTACAGGAGTGAGCCACTGCACCTGACCTTTTTCTCTTTTTAAGTTTATTAAAATGTGTACTTTTTCCTAGGTTTTTGAGGAATCTCCATACTATTTTCCATAGCAACTACACTAATTTACATACCCACTAGCAGTGTACCAGGTCTATACACAATGGATTATTACTCAGCCTGTTTTCATATTTTCACCAGAATCGATTTTGTTTTTCTTTTTGACAAATTCCATTTTAACTGGAAGGGGATAATAAATTTTTGTTTTTTATTTACTATACTCTGATGATTAGTAGTGTTGAGAATTTTTTTTATGATTCTTGGCCATTTTTGAGTCTTCTTTTAAGAAAATGTACATTCACGTATTTTCCCCATCTGATTTGCCCAAATTGATGACTTATTTTGGTATTCAGTTGTTTTCAGTCCCTTTTATATTCTGGTTATGAATCCTAGGAATATATCTTGAGTCACATAATCTGGTTATTAATAATTCAGATCAATAATTTGAAACTATTATCTCTTAATTTGTAAGCTGTCTGTTTGCTTTATTGATTTCTTTCTTTGCTTTGCAGAAGCTATTTAGCTTGGTATAATTCCATGAGTTTATATTTGTTTCTGTTGCCTGTAGTTTTGAGATTGCACCTGAAAAATATTTGCCAAGACCAACGTACTGAAGTAATTCCTCAAAGTTTTCTTTCAGTAATTTTATATTTTCAGGTCTTAGATGTAAGTATTTAATTCATTTTGATTTGATGTATTTATATGGTGAAAGATAGGCATCTAGTTTCATTCTTCTGCATATGCTTATTCAATTTTCCTAGCACCACTTATTGAAGAGATTACTTTCCCCAATGTATGTTCTTGGCACGTTTGTCAAAAAACAGTTGGCTGTTAAGAATGTAGATTTATATCTCAGCTCTTTATTTTGTTCCATTGTTTTATGGGTCTGTTTCTATGCCAGTACCATGATGTTTTGGTTACTATAGCTTTGTAGTATATTTTAAAGTCAGATAGTGTGATGCCTTCAGCTTAGTTCATTTTGTTCAGGATTGCTTTGGCTATTCAGCCTTTTTTGGTTCCATAAAAATTTTTAATTTTTTTTTCTTTTTCCATGAAGGATGTCACTGGTATTTTGATAGAGATTGTATTGAACTTATAAATTGCATTGGGTAGTATGATCACTTAAAAAATATTGTTTCAATCCATGAACATGGGATATCTTTGCATTTTTGCGTTCTTTTGTATTTATTATATCAATGTCTTATGATTTGCATTTCAAAAATCTTTAACTTATTTGGTTAAATTTATTTCTGCTTTTTTTTTCTTTTGAAATGGAGTTTTGCTCTGTTGCCCAGGCTTGAATGTGGTGGTGCAATTTCAGCTCACTGCAATGTCTGTCTCCTGGGTTCAAGTGCTTGTCCTGCCTCAGCCTCCAGCATAGCTGGTATTACAGGTGCGCACCACCATACCTGGCTAATTTTTGTATTTTTAGGAGAGACAGGGTTTCACCATGTTTGGCCAGACTGGTCTCAATTGATCATCCTGACCTCAATTGATCCACCTGCCTCGGCCTCCCAAAGTGCTGCGATTATAGATGTAAGCCACTGCACCCAGACAATTTATGGGTATTTTTTATTTGTGTAGTTATTATAAATGGGATTGAGTTCTGGGTTTCTTTTTCAATATGTTAAGGATGTATAAGAACTCTTATATTTATTGCAGCACTGTTCACAAAGTCAATATATAAAATCAACCTAAATGTTCATTAACAAATGAATAAAGAAAATGTGGCATATATACATAATGGAATATTACTGGGTCACAAAAAGAATGAAATCCTGTCGTTTGCAGCAACATGTATAAAACTGGCAGTCATTATGTTAAGTGAAGTAAGAAACATAAAGACAAATATCACATGTTCTTGCCCATATGTGGAAACTAAAAATGTGTTTCACATGGAGGTAGAGAGCAGACCGGTGGTTAACAAATTCTGGGAAGGATTTGGATAGGTGAGAGGTGAGGGGAGACAAAGACAGGTTGATTATTGGGTACAAAAATACAGTTAGAAGGAATAAGATCTAGTGTTAGGTACATCAATAGGATAACTATATTTAACAATAATTTATTGTATATTTCAAAATAGCTAGAAGTATTCAAATGTTCTCAACATAAGGAAAATATAAATGTTTGAGGTGATGGATATCCAAATTACTCTGATTAGATCATTACATCTTATATGTTGGTGAGGGCTTTTGGCTGCTTTCACTCATGGTGGAAGGCAAAGAGGAACCACCATGCAGAGATAACATGGTGAGAACAGAGAGAGAGTGAGGGTGTACCAGGCTCTTTTTAGCAACCAGCTCTCAGGGAACTATCAAGGGGACTAATGTAGCAAGAACCCATTCATTACCACGAAGATGACACAAAACCATTCATGAGGGATTTTCTCCCATGATAAAAACACTTCCCGATAGGCTCTATCTTCAACACTGGGGATCACATTTCAACATGATACTTGATGGGGTCAAAAAAGTATATATCTAAACTATAGTAGTGACCTTTTCAGCCTGGCTTTTTTTACCCAGCATAATGTCTTTGAGATTCATCCAAGTTGTGTACATATGCATAATTCATTTTTTTATTGCTGAGTGGTATTCTAGTGTATGAATATACCAAAGTTGTTTATTTAGTTACATATTGAAGGGCAATATATTTATGCTTAGCTTTTACAGTCTACTCAGAATTAAGATTTTACCACTTTGAGGGCAATCTGGAAACATCACCAACATATGGGTCTATATATCCCTTCTCTTTATGTTTCAATTTTCAAATATATTGCATATATATCATTCAAAATTCCACCAAATCATCATTTTTGCTTTCAGTAATCATATATATTTTTATTGATACATAATGGTTGTGTGTTTATATTTGGGAGTTCATTTAATCTGCTTGCTGGCTCCCCTTTGCCTTCCACTATGAGTGGAAGCAGCCAGAAGCCCTCATTGGAAGCAAATGTCATGTCCATGATTCTTGTACAGCCTGCAAAACCATGAGCCAAGTAATCCTCTTTTTATTATAAATTACCCAGCCTCAAGTATTGCCTTATAACTGGACAAAAATTAAAGGAGTTACATTCTGTATTATCCATTTATATAACACTCTTGAAATGACAAAATTATAGACAGAGAACAGCTCTGTCATTCCCCCATGGTGGCAATGAGGGGATAGATTGGGTGTGACTGTAAAGGGGAAACACAAAGGAAATATTTGTATTGATAAAACATTGAGTGCAATGATGTCTACACAGTATCTACACATAAAATGACATAGAGATATATACATATACATGTGCTTTATCAATATCAAATTATTGGTTTTGATATTGTACTATAATTATATAAGGTGCTAACATTACAGAGAACTGGATGTACAGTCATCCGTAAAGAAACATATCTTTGAAAGTGAATGTCCATCATAGTTTCAAAATACACACACAAACACACACACATACATATGTGAAATCTAAAAAATATAAAATTAACATTAAAGACATTAAAATATTGGGGGATCTGGCAAGATGGCCAAATAGGAACAGCTCTGGTCTGCAACTCCCAGACAGACAAACACAGAAGGTGGCAGACTTCCACATTTCCAACTGAGGTACTCTGTTCATCTCATTGACACTCGTTAGGCAATGGGTACAGCCCACGGAGGGCGAGCAGAAGCAGATGGGGCATCACCTCACCTGGGAAGGGCAAGGAGTGGGGCCTCCCTCCCCTATCCAAAAGAAGCCATGAGGGACTGTGCTATCCAGCCCAGATACTATGCTTTTTCCAAAGTTTTTTGCCACCTGAAGACCAGTAGATTCCCTCACGTGCCTACACCACCAGGGCCCTGTGTTTCAAGCACAAAGCTGGGTAGCTGTTTGGTCAGACACTGAGATAGCTGCATGAGTATTTTCCCATACCCCAGTGATGCCTGAACCCCAGTGAGACAGAATTGTTCACTCCCCTGGAAGGGGGGCTGAAGCCAGGGAGCCAGTAGTTTCACTCACAGGTCCCACTACCATGGAGCCCAGCAAGCTAAGAAGTACTGGCTTGAAATTGTAACTGCCAGCACAGCATTCTGAATTCAAACTGGGATGATCAAGCTTGATCCGGGGAGGAACATCTGTCATTACTGAGGCTTGAGTAGGTGGTTTTCTTCTGACAGTGCTAAGGAAGTCTGGAAGTTTGAACAAGGTGGAACTCAACACAGTGCTGCAAAGCAGCTGTGGCCAGCCTGCCTCTCTAGATTCCTTCTCACTGGGCAGGGCATCTCTGAAAGAATGGCAGCAATCTCAGTCAGGGGCTTATAGATAAAAATCCCATCTCCCTGGGACAGAACATCTGGGGGAAGGTGCAGCTATGGGAACAGCTTCAGTGGATTTAAATGTTCCTGCCTGATGCCTCTGAAGAGAGTAGATAATCCTGATGAAGAAGGTTCTCTCAGCACAGCCTTGAGCTCTGCTAAGGGACAGACTACCTCCTCAAGTGGGTCTCTAATCCCCGGACCTCCTGACTTGGAGAGACCCTACAGGGGTTGACAGACACCTCATACAGGAGAGCTCCAGCTGGCATCAGGCTGGTGCCACTCTGGGATGAAGCTTCTGGAGGAAGAAGCAGGCAGAAATATTTGCTGTTCTGCAGCCTCTGCTGGTGATTCACAGGCAAACAGGGTCTGGAGTAGATCCCTGGCAAACTGCAGCAGGCCTGCAGAAGAGAGGCCTGTTAGAACAAACAACAACAGCATTAAAAAAAAAAAAAAAAAAAAAAAAAACAAAAAAAAAAAAACAGAGAATAACATCAACATACACAGAAAGGATCTCCCACCAAAACCCCATCTTTGAGGTCATCAGCCTCAAAAATCAAAGGTAGATATACCCATGAAGATGAGGAAAAATGAGCACAAGATGCTGAAAATTCCAAAAACTAGAATGCTTCGTCTCTGCCAAATGATCCCAACTCCTCTTCAGCAAGGGCACAAATGGGATAGAGAATGAGTTTGACAAATTCATAGAAGTAGGATTCAGAAAGTGAGTAATAATATACTCCTCTGAGCTAAAGGAACATGTTCTAGTGCAATGCAAGGAAGCTAAAAACCTTAACAAAAAGTTACAGAAACTGCTAACTAGAATAACCAGTTTAGAGAAGAACGTAAAGGACCTGACTGAGCTGGAAAACACAGCACAAGTACTTCATTAACATATACAGTAATCAATAGCTGAATCAATGAAGTGGAAGAAGGGATATCAGAGATTGAAGATCAACTTACTGAAATAAATTTTGAAGATAACATTAGAAAAAGAGAGTAAAAAGGAATGAACAAAGCCTGCAAGAAATATGAGACTATATGAAAAGGCCAAACCTACAATTGATTGGAGTCTCTGAAAGTGATGGGGAGAATGGAACCAAGTTAGTAAACACACCTCAGAATATTATCCAGGAGATTCAAATTCAGGAAATACAGAGAACACCACAAAAATACTCTTCAAGAAGATCAACCCCAAAACACCTAATCGTCAGATTCTCCAAGATTGAAACAATGGAAAAAAAGGTTAAGGGCAGCCAGAGAGAATGAACAGGTTACCTACAAAGGGAAGCCCATCAGACTAACAGGGGATCTCTCAGCAGAAACCCTACAAGCCAGAAGAGAGTGGGGGCCAATATTCAACATTCTTAAAGAAAAGAATTTTCAACCTGGAATTTCATATCCAGCCAAACTAAGCTTCATAACTGAAAGAGAAATAATATCTTGGACAGACAAGCAAATGGTAAGGAATTTTGTCACCAGGGCTTCCTCAGAAAAGCTCCTGAAGGAAGCACTAAATATGGAAAAGGAAAACCAGTGCCAGCCACTGAAAAAACACACCAAAATATAAAGACCAACCACACTATTAATAAATTTCATCAACTAATGTGCAAAACAACAAGCTAGCCTCATGATGACAGGATCAAATTAACACAAAACCATATTAACCTTAAATGTAAATGGATTAAATGCCCTAATTAAAAGACAAAGACTGCAAATTGAATGAAGAGTCAAGACCCATTGGTGTGCTGTATTCAGAGGACCCACCACATGTACAAAGACAAATAGACTCAAAATAAAAAGATATTCACAAAAATAAAAAGATATTTTGCAAATAAAAGCAGGGGTTGCAATCCTAGTCTCTGACAAAACAGACTTTAGATCAACAAAGATCAAAAAAGACAAAGAAGGGCATTACATAATGGTAAAGGGATCAACGCAACAAGAAAAGCTAACTAACCTAAATATATATGCACCCAATAAAGGAGCACCCAGATTCATAAAACAAGCTCTTAGAGACCTACAAAGATATATAGACTCCCACACAATAATAGTGAGGGACTTCAACACTTCACTGCCAATATTAAACAGATCAACAAGACAGAAAATTAACAAGGATATTCAGTACTTGAACTCAGCTCTAGACCAAGTGGATCCAATAGACATCTACAGAGCTCTCCACCCCAAATCAACAGAATATACTTTCTCCTCAGCACCACACAGCATTTATTCTAAAATTGACTGCATAATTGTAAGTAAAGCGCATCTCAGCAAATGCCAAAAACAGTAGAAAAAAAAAGGAAAAAAAAACAATCTCTCACATCATAGTGCAATAAAATTAGAATTCAGGATTAAGAAACTCAATCAAAACCATGAAACTACATGGAAACAAAGCAACCTGCTAGTGAATCAGTACTGGGTAAATAACAAAACTAAGGCAGAAATAACAAAATTCTTTGAAATCATTGAGAACAAAAAGACAATGTACTAGAATTTCTGGGACACACCTAAAACAGTGTTAAAGGGGAAATTCGTAGTACTAAATCTGAAAATGGGAAAGATCTAATATCAACACCCTAACATCACAATTAAAGAACTGGAGAAGCAAGAACAAACAAATTCAAAAGCTAGCAGAAGACAAGAAATAACTGAGATCAGATCAGAACTGAAGGAGATAGAGACACGAAAATCTTTTCAAAAAATCAAGGAATCCAGTAGCTCATTTTTTGAAAACATTAACAAAATAGATGGCTAGCCAGACTAATAACGAAGAAAAGAGAGAAGAATCAAATAGACAAATGATAAAGGGGATAGCATCACTGATCCCACAGAAATAGAAACTACTATCAGAAAATACTATAAACATCACTACACAAATAAACTAAAAATATCTAGAAAAAAATGAATAAATTCCTAGACATATGCACAATCTGAAGACTAAAGTAGAATGAAGTCAAATCCCCGAATAGACCAATAACAAGTTCTAAAATTGAGGCAGTAATTAATAGCCTACGAGCCAAAAAAAGTCCAGGACCAGACGAATTCACAGCCAAATTCTACCACAGGTACAAAAAGTTGCTGGTACCATTCTTTGTGAAACTATTCCAAACAATAGAAAAAGAGGGACTCCTCCCTAATTCACTTTATGAGGCCAGCATTATCCTGATACCAAAACCTGGCAGACACACACACACACACACAAATTTTAGGCCAATATCCATGATGAACATCCATACAAAAATCCTCAATAAAATACTGGCAAACCAAATTCATCAGCATAGCAAAATCTTATCCACCACGATCAAGTCTGCTTCATCCTTAGGATATAAGGCTAGTTCAACACATATAAATCAGTAAACATAATCCATCACATAAACAGAACCAATGACAAAAAACACGATTATCTCAACAGATGCAGAAAAGACCTTCAATAAAATTCAACACTACTTCATGCTAAAAACTCTCAATAAACTAGGTATTGATGGAACATATCTCAAAATAATAAGAGCTATTTATGACAAACCCATAGCCAATATCATACTGAATGGTCAAAAGCTGAAAGCATTCCCTTTGAAAACTGGCACAAGACAAGAATGCCCTCTCTCACCTCTCCTATTCAACGCAGCATTGGAAATTCTGGCCAGGGCAATCAGGCAAGAGAAAGAAATGCAGCATATTCAAATAGAAAGAGAGGAAGTCGGATTGCCTCTGCTTTCATATTACATGATTTTACATTTAGAAAACCCCATCATCTCAGCCCCAAAACTCCTTGACCTCATAAGTAACTTCAGCAAAGTCTCAGGACACAAAATCAATGTGCAAAATTCACAAGCATTCCTATACACCAATGATAAGCAGACAGCCAAATCATGAGTGAACTATCATTTACAATTACTACAAAGAAAATAAAATACCTAGGAATACAACTCACAAGTTATGTGAATGATCTCTTCAAGGAGAACTACAAATCACTGTTCAAGGAAATAAGAGGGGACACAAATGGAAAAAAGAATTCATGCTCATGAATAGGAAGAATCAATATTGTGAAAATGGTCATACTGCACAAAGTAATTTATAAATTCAATGATATTCCCATCAAGCTACCACTGACTTTCTTCACAGGACTAGAAAAAGCTGCTTTAAATTTCATATGGAACCAAAAAATAACCTGTATAGCTAAGACAATCCTAAGCAAAGATAACAAAGCTAGAGATATCATGCTACCTGACCTCAAACTATACTACAAGGCTACAGTAACCAAAGCAGCATGGTACTGGTACCAAAAAAAAAATATGTAGACCAATGGTACAGAACAGAGGCCTCAGAAATAACACCACACATCTAGAACCACCTGATCTCTGACAAATCTGACAAAAATGTGCTATGAGGAAAGGATTCCCTGTTTAATAAATGGTGCTGGGAAAACTGGCTAGCTATATGCAGCTAAAAATGTACTCCTTTTTACACCTTATACAAAAATTAACTCAAAATGTATTAAAGACTTAAACATAAAACACAAAACTATAAAAACCATAGAAGAAAACTTAAGCAATACCATTCAGGACATAGGCATGGGCAAAGACTTCATGACTAAAACACCAAAAGCAATTGCAACAAAAGCCAAAATTGACAAATGGTATCCAATTAAACTAAGGAGCTTCTGCTCAGCAAAAGAACCTATCATCTGAGTAAACAGGCAACCAATAGAATGGGATAATATTTTTGCAATTTATCAATCTGGCAAAGTCTAATATCCAGAATTTGCAAGGAACTTAAACAAATTTACAAGAAAAAAAATCCTATAAAAAAGTGAGCAAAGGTTATGAACAAATACTTCTCAAAAGAAGACATTTTCGAGGCCAAAAGACTAACAACACAACTGTGCCCCACTCCAATGTTAAAATGGGAATAATGAGTTTCAGAGAGGGGAAGGGATTTGCTTAAAACCCAATAATCACTGAAAGAATTGAATCCTATTTTTCAACCGATGTTGCCTCAACTCGGTTTTTTATATACACATTCTTGTTTTTTTTTAATTTTTCATTTCCATAGGTTTTTGGAGAATAAGTTATATGTGGTTACATGAGTAAGTTATTTAGCGGTGATTTGTGAAATTTTGGTGCACCCATCTCCCGAGCTGTATACAATGAAACGAAACTGTGGTCTTTTATCATTTACCTCATTCCCATCCTTTGCTCCTGATTTCCCAAAATCCATTGTGTCATTCTTACACCTTTGCATCTTCATAGCTTAGCTCCCATTTATGAGTGCGTGAGCAAGTACCTTTTTCATATTATAACTTATTTTTCTCTGGGTATATATCAAGTAGTGGGATTGCTTGATCAAATGATAGTTCTACTTTTAGTTTTTTAAAGAATCTCCACACTGTTTTCCGTAGTGGTTTTACTAGTTTACATTCCCACCAGCAGTGTAGAAGTGTTCCCTGTTCACCGCATCCATGACAACATCTGTTATTTTTTGAATTTTTGATTATGGCAATTCTTGCAGGAGTAAGATGGTATTGCATTGCAGTTTTGATCTGCATAGCCCTGATCCTTAGTGATACTGAGCATTTTTTCATATGTCTGTTGGCCATTTGTATATCTTCTTTTGAGAATTACCTATTCATATCCATAGCCAACTTTTTGATGGGATTGGTATTTTTCTTGTTAATTGGTCTGAGTTTATTGTACATTCTGAATGTTAGTCCTTTGACAGATGTATCGATTGTGAAGATTTTCTCCCACTCTGTGTTGTCTGTTTACTCTGCTGACTGTTCCTTTTGCTGTGCAAAAGCTCTTTAGTTTAGTTATGTCTCGGCTATTTATCTTTATTTTTATTGCATTTGCTTTTGGGTTCTTGGTCATGAAATCCTTGCCTAAGCCAATGCCTAGAAGGGTTTTTCCAATGTCATCTTGCAGAATTTTCAGAGTTTCAGGTCGTAGATTTAAATCCTCGATCCATCTTGTGTTGATTTTTGTGTACGGTGAGAGATGAGGATCCAGTTTCATTCTCCTACATGTGGCTTGCCAATTATCCCAGCACCATTTGTTGAATAGGGTGCCCTTTCCTCATTTTATGTTTCTGTTTGCTTTGCGAAAGATCAGTTGGGTATAACTGTTTGGGTTTATTTCTGGGTTCTCTATTCTGCTCCATTGGTCCGTATGTCTATATTTATACCAGTACCACACTGTTTGGGTGACTATGGCCTCATAGTATAGTTTGAAATCAGGTAAGTTGATGCCTCCAGATGTGTTCTTTATACTAAGTCTTCCTTTAGCTATGAGGGCTCTTTTTTGGTTCCATATGAATTTTAAGATTGTTTTTTCTAGTTCTGTGAGAAATGATGATGGCATTTTGATGTGAATTGCATTGAATTTGTAGATTGCTTTTGGCAGTATGGTCATTTTCACAATATTGATTCTACCCATCTATGAGCATGGGATGTGTTTTCGTTTATTTGTATTGTCTATGATTATTTTCAGCAGTGTTTTGTAGTTTTCCTTATAGAGGTATTTTACTTCCTTGGTTACGTATATTCCTCAGTATTTTATTTTATTGTTTTATTTTTTGCAACTATTGTAACAGAAGCTGAGGAGAGCTACTGATAGTGGAATAAAACTGGAAATCCACTCCAAAAAGAACCTTCAAAACCACACAAATAAATGGAAATTAGATAAACTACTCCTGAAGGATCACTGGGTCAACAATGAAATTAACTTGAAAATTAAAAAATTCTTCGAACTGAATGACAATAGTGACACAACCTATGAAAACCTCTGGGATAAAGCAAAGGCGATGTTAAATGCCTACATCATAGCCCTAAATGCCTACATCATAGTTTGAAAGAGCACAAACTGACAATCTAAGATCACACCTAAAGGAACTAGAGAAACAAGAACAAACCAAATGCAAACCCAGCAGAATAAAGGAAATAACCAAGATTAGAGCAGAGCTAAATGAAATTGAAAGAAACAAACAAACAAAAAACGTACAAAAGGAATGCTAGTTAACCAAATCCAACAACATATCAAAAAGATGATCCATCATGATCAAGTGGGTTTCATACCAAGGAAGCAGGGATGATTTAATATACACAAGTCAATAAATGTGATATACCATGTAACAGAAATAAAAGCAAAATTTATGTCATTATCTCAAAAGATGCAGAAAAAGCATTTGACAAAATCCAACATCGCTTTGTTATTAAAACTCAGCAAAACTGGCATAGAAGGGACATACCCCAATGAAATAAAAACCATCTATGACAATCCCACAACCAATGTAATACTGAATGGAGAAAAGTTGAAAGAATTTCCTCTGAGAACCAGAACAAGATAAGGATGCCCACTCTCATCATTCTGTTCAACATACTACTGGAAGTCCTAGGCAGAACAATCAGACAAGAGAAAGAAATAAAGGGCAGCCAAATCGGTAAAGAGGAGGAAGTCAAACTGTTGCTGTTTTCTGATGCTATGATTGTATACCTAGAAAACCCAAAAGACTCCTCCAAAAAGCTCCTAGAGCTTATAAAAGAATTCAGCAAAGTTTCCAAATACAAAATTATATCTACATTCTTATACACTGATAGATTCTTTACATTTATATGTTAATCGAATTCTCTGTTGCCTTAACTCCTTTTGAATACACATTCTTATATACTGACAGATTCTTCACATTTAAATGTTAATAGAATTACCTGTTTAACCATTCTCTAACTTTAGCAAAAGTTTTCCATATAAGAACCAAACACCAAGAAAGGCAAAGTATCCTGTCCAATATCTCACAATGAATTAGAGACAGAGTTGAGACTAACTGCACAGTGTGTTTGTAGAGAATGTCAAAGGGTGACATTTGTCCTAAGTGTGCCAGAAGAAAACCAGTGGCTTTCTGGGACTCACCAAGATGCCAAATGAATGTCCATTTTTTGCTTAATGTTAATGAACTACAAATCTTAGTACTCACCCTGGCTTCTTGCCTCTTTGAGGGCATAGTAGCCAGGAACAGGTGGTTCCCAAGCAGCTTTTTCTACCAGGCATAAGTGAAACAGATAAGGCCTGATGACAATAGGAATTATGAGATCACACAAGAATACTGCTGCTTCCTGTTTTCTCCAAAGCCTGGGATCCAGACAACATAAAAGTGCATTTACAGAGTATCTGACATGTTTGCTTTGGGGCTTTGAGCAAATCCGACCCTTCATTTTGTGTTTCATTCTATGTGAACTTCTCACTCTGTCTCCCTTTCATTTTTTTCTCTTTCTTGTTCTTTCTCTCTCTCTCATGCACACACATACAACACAAACACACACACACTGACGCATAAACTTTGTTTTCCTGAAGCCTTTATCTGTGCTGATGCTACATCTGCTCTTTCCACAATCCCCACCTGTACCCATCTTCTCTGAGAAAACCTGATCACTCTTCATTGTCAGAACGTCATCTCATAGGTTTCAGCTCCATGAAACCTTTCATGATTCCTTCAGCTGAAAGTAAGCTCTTTCTCCTGTGATGCTTCACAGCTCTTTCCTTATACAATGCTTTAGCCTTAGTCCCTTTATGTTCAAGTTAGCAACTTGTACAATCAAGTATAAATATTTATTGAAAAAAAATGATCTTATTTGCTCATCACAACAACTGATATTGCTACTGGAAAGAGATTCCAAACCAGACTCCAAAAGACAGTTCTTGGATCTCGTGCAAGAAAGAATTAGGGGCAAATCCACAGAGTAAAGTGAAAGCAAGTTTATTAAGAAGATAAAGGAATAAGAGAATGGCTACTCCATATGTGGAGAAGCCTTGAGAGGCCTGCTGTTTGCCTATTTTTATGGTTATTTCTTAATTGCATGCTAAACAAGGGTGGATTGATTATTCATACTTCCTCTTTTTAGACCATATAGGATAACTTCCTGATGTTGTCATGGCATTTGTAAACTGCCATGGTGCTGGTGGGAGTGTAGCAGTGAGGACGACCAGAGGTCACTCTTATTGCCATCTTGGTTTTGGGTGGGTTTTAGCCAACTTCTTTATTGCAACCTGCTTTATCAGCAAGATTTTTATGACCTGTATATTGTGCTGACCTCCTATCTCATCCTGTGACTTAGGCTGCCTAATTGTTTGGGAATGCAGCCAAGTAGGTCTCAGCCTTATTTTACCCAGACCCTATTCAAGATGGAATTGCTCTGGTTCAAACGCCTCCAACAAATGGCAGGTAGAACAAGGATCAACATTCCCATTTGATAGATAATAAAGTTGAGGTTCTGAGAGGTGAAAGGTCACATAGTTACTATGCAGAAGAGACTAGACACAAGTATCGTCTTCTGTTTCTTCTTTTCACTCTATATAGAAGATCAACAGCTATAAGGTTCCTCTCTTCAATGTAACCTTTGTCAAGATGATCCCAAAGCACGAAACACACACTGGATCTCCTAAAATGTTTGAAATATGGCTTGGAATCCAAATAGAAAAGACTTTGGTATGGATTCAAAGACTTACGGAGCTGGTTTGAGCTTTCTCAGTATCATCATTTTCTACAGCTAGTAATCAGCATTGCATAGCCAGAAAAGACTCACATTTACCTAGGACATGTGTGTAAACATACAAACAGTAAGTTAAGGCCAATTTTTAAAAATGAAAGCTGTGAAAGGCTTTGGGAGGCTGACTCTCCTCCCTTTCTCTTGTGCATAGACTAAAGCCTCTATTGTCCACTCCAAGGGAATAATGCCTTCAAACCTTCACAGCAGTTAATATTGCCTTGCCCCTGGTCCCTCATGCTGTTATTTTGTTACTCTAGGGAACAGGCCAAGTAGCACTAGTTTAATTGTCATGTTTAGAATGAACATCCTCTGATGAAGAATTAGGGGCCTCAAGAAGGCTTATGGTCAGGAACTAAGCACTATGCAATTGGCTTCCCAGGATCCTCTTTCTTCTGAGGCTTGTTTGGAGTCAGAGCTGCATACTTTCAAAAAACAAATTTTTGCAGCTGTCAGGAGCCAAGACAGCTGTGAAAGAGTGGGATGGATTGAGCTCTGCCTCCTGCACCACTCCAAATCTCTGCCAGCACCAATTTCTACAACCTTTTCCATTAATGAAAGTACAAAAGGGAAAAAGTTGTGTTTGCTTTTCACAGTGCTGGCAGAACCTGGAAGTTTGGCACTTAAGTACTTCTCCTTGTTTCAGTGTGTACCCTGAAAGTTCAAAGTGGGAATAATTGGAGGTTAAATATGAGGCATTGGGGTAGTTTGTCTTTTTACAGATCTTCATATCTGGCCATAACTTCCCTAAGCTGTGTCTAAACCGAAATCACCAACACCTGTTCTCACTGCAGCACACAAATTGAGAAAAGAGTTTTAGATTTGCAAGGTTTCAGACATGTCTTTAAACTTTTGTAATACTTCTTCTTGTATTTCCCATGCCTGATGGGGCTCAGAACTGACAGTATACATTTTCAGTAATACAGAGATTAGAAGGGTCAAGGAGGAGGTAAAGTGGCTAGGACTGGCTATGTAAATTGACAAGGGTGCAGTTCAAATGAAAATGTGAGACCTCTAATGTAAAATTATTGGAATTTCATTATGGGGATAATGGATCATGAAACTATCATGGGGCTTTGTGCAACTGCAAAAGTCACTTGCCCACAAGGCCATCCCTTACTCCCTGCTTAAACAGAGACAAGAAGACATTGGTGATTCTTAAATTCAAACTGTCCCTTGACTGAAAACCTAATGAGTTTAATGCTTATTATACTATAGTCCCTTGTGCTGATTACATTGTGGACTGCTGCAGGGAGAAAAAACAAAAGTCACCTAGTGATGCTAAAGAACCATTAGGAGACTTTACTCATTCAGATAATAAGTGCCTAGAAATAGAGAAATGATCTTTGATCTTTCATCTATTTTTCAAAAGGACGCTATTTCTGTGATCCTCATTGACCTCTCCTGACAGTCCCAGATTGCCTTTGCCAAAGTTAACATCCCATCTTGGCTTCTTGCCATTTCTCATGTATTCACTAGATCAGTGCATGACTGCTGCTCTCAACCCACATGATGGGGCCAGAGCCTTCACTAGTTAATATTTATAAAAAGTACTTTGAAGATCAAATCTTTGGTGGGTAGAGAAAACACCAGACATGGATAGAACAGGAAATTGTGGGGTCTGGGCCTCCTTTCAGAACTGCTACCACCATGCAATGTGATCTTTGACAGATTCGTGTAGCTGGGTGGCTGTACTTTTCTTTTGTTGAAATAGCAAAAGCCAAAAAAAGAGACTGTAACATCTCATGGGATTTTGCCCAGCTCCAATACTGAATTCCTGGGTTGCCTTAGAGTAAAGGTATTGACTGTTTCATCTCTTTGGCCCTCCGTATACTTTCCTGACTCAACTCCACCCCTCCATCATACATATATCTTACTCTGGAAATAATTATTAGCAGGAAAATATACTATTATGAGAAGCATGCTTAGCAATGCTCTCATAACCCTGCCTGGGGCTGACATTTTGGTTTTGTTTACACACAGACCTGTTTGACTGAAATCTGAAAAAAAAAAAAAAAAAAAAGACACAGGTGAAAAAATAAAAAATCGTAGTAGTTTTATACATATATTTGGTTTCTAGGGCCAAATAACTGATTTTGTTACCATTTTCTATTCTGTTATTCTGGTGCTGTGAATGCACTAGCTAGAACTAAACGCTGTGGGGAAAGAAAGAAGCTGGTTCTGAGTTTATTTTCCCCAGGTCTTCTGAGGGAAGCCCTGAAAGAGAGATGGGGGAAATCCATGTTTCTAATTCCACGTCAGGTGTAACTATGGCCTGTTTAGAATATCCCTCTTTGCAACAGCCCTTTGAGAACAGGGAGCTGCAGCAGTGCAAGCCAGCTTGTGGTTGGATTGGGACTTTAGCTTCAATGCAAATTTGAGACTGGGAATGTCTCCAGTCAACTCCATGGCTCGTCTCACCTCCCTGATCAGCCACTTGGGCGGGCTATAAGCCTGGCTAAACCAGGTCACCTCGACATTTGTGTCGGGGCAAAGGGTGGAAGAGAGGTGTTTCTTCAACCCCTGGCTTTTAGCTGTGCCTGCATGTCTGCATACTGTTAAAATTCAGCTACCAGCCTTATCTTATCCATAACCAGTTGACTTTATTATGATGATTGATTTTAGAAGCCCCTCAGGCATGGTTTGAGGTCCTATATTGACTTAGGCTCTTGGCTCTGAGGCATTAGAGTCCTGAATTAATTTCAAAGAGGGATAGGAACATTGATGGCTACCAAAGGCTTCAAACTGGCCAACTCTCAGTCTATTTCAACATGCCCCTACTGAGCCAATCACTCTGTGCCAAGCCAGTACTGAGAACTGGGGGGACAAAGTGAACTGAGTCTAGTCCCTGCCCTTCAAAAACTCACAGGCTGTTTATGAAACCAGAGGAGTAAACAGATGCTTTCAATATAATGTGATTAATGATAGGTTAGAAATGAGATTGGATGTCTTGAAAGCACTGAGGGGGAGCATCCAGCACAACCTAAGGGAATCAGGGAAGACTTCCTATACGAGGGGTCGCTAAGTAGGGTTTAAAGTAGTTAGTTAAGGGGAAAACAGTGAAAAATAAATGGCAAAGAAGAAACAGAAAAGGCAAAGGCACGGAGGTCTCTAACAGTACTCTATGCTCAGGATATTATGAGTCAGGATAATCAAACCTCAGAGTGCAAGGCTTGGACAGATGGGAGATGAGGCTGGCGAGAAAGGTGGATGGGACCCAGCCATGGGAGTCTCAGATGCCACATTGAGAAGGTTATCTTATATCTAAAGCTAATGAGGAGCCAGTTAACAGTTTTAAGCAGGGACAATCTGTCAGTTGAAAGATCCTTTGGAGTGCTGCAAGTACATGAACGAATAAACAAATCTATGTCACAATTTTACTTAAAAATGTGCAATATTTTCCAGAAGGCTACAGAATAAAGCCAGGATTCATTGACTTGTTTCTCTACAAGCTGCTGTAAACTAAACTTCTCTTCTCAACTAATTCGCTGCTCTAGGCACACAAAACTCTTCATTCATTTAAAGTCCTAACCTTAACCCTAACCCTAACCCTAATTCTAGTCATTTTGGCACTGAAGAAATTTAATTGTTATCCAGTGGGATGCATTAGACAGAGCACCAATCAGAGATGAGGAGTAGAGGGGTGAGATAAGGCTTGGATTTCAATCAATGCCCTGCTGTTGACTTACTGCAGTCATCCTTTCATATCTCCGGAATTCAGCATCCCAAGCTATATATTAATCTAACTGATCTTCTAAAAGATTATCAATCTCTCTCCCATTTCAGATTCAAGTCTCTAGGATTATTTCCATATGGTACACATTCCTTGTCCCTAGAAGTGTACAGAGGCTATGGCAAGGGAATATGTAAAGCATGTGGGTCTAGAAGAAGAAATACCATGTCTCTGTGGTAGATGAATACTGCAAAAGATATCTAAGAGATATTTCAGGCTTTCTCACCCAGAATGAAAACACAGATCTTTCTCTGTGTCTCTATTTCTCCGTCTCTATCCTTTTTTATATATGTGTGTGTGTCTATTTCTCTGTCTCTGTCTCTCTATCTAAATAATACACATTTATGAAATATAAAATGCATATTTCATATTTATTAAATATTTCATATATATGCATATATGATATACATATATATAAATATCTCTATTTGTCCCTGTCTCTGTATAATTATATATAATATATAAATATACATTATACATAAGTGTATATATGTTATATACGTAACAAATATGATATATAAATATATATATTTATCTTGGTTTTTCTCTTTTTATGTAGAATATATATATATATTCTCTTAATATAGAGATGGAGACCTAGAGACACTTATAAACAGAGACATTTATTTATATGTGGATGTATATTGTATCTTTGTATGTATGTATATTATATGTATATATGTCATGTGTAATGTACAATATGTATTACATATGTATTTCTTTCTAATTTGGGTATCCAAAGGATAGGGCAATAGGAGGACTACAGAGGCATTTTGGGTTGCATTGGTTTGACTTTGCCTAGCCTCAGTAACTCATGAAAGCCCATATAAAAGATTTCACAAAATGAGCCAAGTAAGTTAAACTCCATAGAATATATATTCATTCATTTCTAACTTTCATGTTCAAAGAGATCTGCTGTCTGATGTTCTCCAGTTTAGGAAAGATAAATATTTCTCCGGATTTTCTGTGAAACCAAAGTCACAATGGCACAAGTCAGGTAAGTAAAAGTATATATAGAGAGATTGATAGATATATAAATTAAAGATATTACCAGGACCTTTTCTAGCTGACTGGCAACAAAGGGGGAAAGCTTAACAACTTTTACAAGAGTGATGACTAATAGAATGTGCCACTGAGTATTTAATTTGCATGATTTTTTTAATTTAATGTGAAAACAGAGCTCAGGTTCCTTTCTGACTCATTTTTCAGTACCTTCACATTTCTATAACCCTAACCCATTTTCCCTTCCAGGTTGGAAAATGTTGGATCTGCTGAGCCCAGAGAAATGAGTTGCAGGATTTCAGAGGAAAGTATGAAAATAAATAATAATTACCATTTTAAATGATAGCATTTGCACAATATTTTACTGTTTTAATCCTCTTTTGCATAAATCATCGATTCTTTTAATAGCCGTGCTCTAGTGAGTTTCAGGGCCTTTACACATGCTATTCTCTTTGTTTTGAGAGTTTTCACTACCTATCTTTGCCTAGTTCTACTAATGCCTCAAATCTCAGCTCAGTGGTCATGTTTTAGAGAAACCTCTAACTAACTTCACTGTCCAGAGTAAGCTTCCTTTTTATACACTAAGGGCACTGGTATCATTCTTTGTTTCTTTTAATATAATTGCAATTTTATTATGAGTGAGCCTGATTATTTAATTAGTACATCTCTATAATATAAAATTCTGGCTGAGAAATGAGGACACATGGCATACAATCAGTTTTTACCAATGCAATATGAAAAAAGTGATGTTTGTCACTTCTTGACCACAGCAGTTCAAAAAGCAGGTGCACCTTTCTTGTTCTCTCTTTGTAGAAACTTATGATGCCCTAGGACAGCAGTTCTCAAACTTTTTTGAGACAGATTCATTTATAATGATAGTTTCATTGTCTGGTGAGAGTCTCTCTCTGCTTCCAGGATGGCACCTTGAACACTGCATTCTCTGGAATGGACAGATGCTGTGGTCTCATATGGCAGAAGGCAGACAAACAAGGAAAGAGGATGAACACCCTCCATCAAGTCCTTTTATAAGGGTGCCTAATCTAATGCATAAGGACAAAGCACTCAATCACCTCCCAAAGGGCACATCTCCCAATGTCTTTGCATTGGGGACTAAGTTTCAACATAAATTTTAGAAGGGACAGAAACATTCAAGCCATGATATCCACCCTATGAAATAAGTATTGATTCTCTACTATGCAGTCGTAAAAAAGGAACGAGATTATGTCATTTGCAGGGACATGGATGGAGCTGGAAGCTATTATCCTCAGCTAACTAACGCAGGAACAGAAAACCAAACACTGCATTTTCTCACTTATAAGTGGGAGCTGAACCAAGAGAACACATGGGTACATTGTGGGGAACAACACACACTGGTGCCTCTTGTGGGGGCTGGGGGAGCATCAGGAAGAATAGCTAATGAATATTGGGCTTAATACCTAGGTGATGGGTTGATCTGTGCAGCATACCACCCTGGCACACATTTGCACATTTACCTATGTAACAAACCCACACATCCTGCACATGTATCCCGGAACTTAAAATAAAACTTGAAGAAAAAAAAAATTATTGATTCTCTATTTTACAAAATATTTATTGGGGGTCTGCTACCTGCCAGACACAGTGCAGATAAGGTATTTCTAGGCTCTTTATAATGATGAGAAAACAGAAATATATGTGTGTGTGTGGGGGGGGGGTGTGTGTGTGTGTGTGTAGAGAGAGAGAGAGAGAGAGGTAAAGGGACTTAAGTTCACAGAGCTAAAAATGACTACTCTGTAGTTCCAATTCATGTCTATCATTCTATATCCAAGGTTCTCTCTATTACATGCTGTATAGAGTGAGCAACATAAGCAAATGCAATATGAACAAAAGTAAGCATTGAATTTTTTTAATTGAAATAAATTTCATTTCCATACATATGGGAAAATTCAAGATACATTACTGGGATCAACCAACATTTATTGAACAGCAATTGTTTACTGGATAGTAAGGATGTATACAAAATATTGATAGTATTAGGCATACTCTGCTAAGTGCCAAGTGAGTGGCAGAAGTGTTTCAGGCCTTCTGAGAAGGACAAGAGCACTGTGAGTTGGAGTGGATCTGGCATGCTTCACAGAAAAAATAAACTTTGAGCTGAGCCTCCGAAGACAGTCTAATGAAGTAATATGAGCAAAAGTTTCCCAAGGTGCTGAAAAACCAGGTCAGGCATCACTGGTTTTGGACCAATAGTCTAATAAAATACAAACTTTTGACCAAAATGTGGTAAGTGAAAACATAGCTGGTTTTAAGGATTGAAAAGGGCGATAAACAGGTATAAGCGTGAGAGATCAAAGTCCTGAACTGAGTTACTGGAAGTGACAGCACTTTATAGATTGCAAAGCACAATGCACATGGAAGTGATTTAAAAACTGTTGTTGTTGTTATTGCTATCTACCACTGAGTAAATGGTTTTATTTAATAATTATTGAGCTTCATCATTGAATGGTGGTTATTTCTATAAACTATCAAAGGTATAACCTCTGTCCGGAAAGACTTTGGAAACAAAATATACAAATTGAAAACTTTCTTTTATTTCAGCTATTAGAAGTTTAGAAGGAGCTGAGTCAGCAGGTGGGTGACTTCAGGCACTGTAAATCCTTTACAGTTAAGGTGAGCTTCTTGAAGGAAATGGGTTTGGGAAAAGTAAATTTTTATCAATAATAAATAAAGTTTGACAGAATGAGCCAGCAATATTAATGATTGTCTCTCACTTTGGACAGCATTTTGATCTCTTTGATGACTTGTGTTCATTCATTTTCTTCTCATTCTGACTCTGGGAAATGAGGGGAACTGATATTGCAATTCTATGTAAAAGCAGTCTTGAGGGCTATGGAGGCAAGATGACTGGGTTCAAACACCAGCTCTGTAAGTTCCCAGCTATGAGAAGTTACACCTCTCTGAATCTCAGAGAGAAAGAATAATCCCTACTTTGCAGAATTCTAATGAGGATTAAATAAAATATGTATATATAGGGCCTAATGTGTTCCCCAAATATAATTTCTTGTTTGCTTCCCTGACAATATAGAGCGTAAGTTTGAGAGTCAGAGAAGATATGAGCCCAAGTGAAGAAAATTAATTTATTCATTCAACAAATTGCAATTGAGTTCCTCCTAAATATCTAGCTTAGTGCAAGGGGCCATACATAAGAGCAATAAACAAAGCAGACAAGATCCTTATATTTGTAGAGTATACAGTCTAGGTCTTTGTAACATATACCTATAATGTGCCTGTAATATTTAATTCCACTGATTCTCAGTTTGCTCAATGGAGTAATAGTCATTGTCCAACATATTTGATAGGAAAATTGTGAAGATAAGATTAGATAACACACAGAGGAAATCTTATGAACTGTATATTGGTATAACTGATGAAATTATTAGTAGCTGTGTTCCTATTTAATTGCAAGGGCAGCAGAGCTGAAAGGCATGGATTGCTAGCTATAGGTACCAGAGAGCATCTTATTACATAATCCTGACGAGGAGGCTGATAAGATTGAAAGGTATGAGAATGTCATCAACATTATTAGCCTAGTTGCTGGTGGTATCCAGGCACTTTGTATAGCCAGGAAGGTGTAACTCTCTGTAATGGTGAAGGAGAAAATCTTTGTCTTTTGAGCCTCCAGTCATTCCTTCTTGTGCTCAATTTTCCTGTTTTCCCTGACAGGAAGCCCACATTTTCATTGCCTTCCCAATGTTCTCCTTTTTCCCCTCTCTAAGTGAATATGCCCTAAGGAAATGATCTGGTCAATTCATTCATATTGATGTGCCAATAACTGCAAAAACTTCATGGGTAATCACTCCTAATGAAAGGGGCATTGAATTGAAGGTTTGGCCTTACAACAAACAGAAAACTAATGGTAGTATTCTGGGGAATATCAATAAAGCTCAGGTTCCTTGGAAATCACACCAGGTGGATGAAGGCTGTTGTCACTATAGGAGACTTACAATAGTAAAACCATTAAATGTCACACCTAAAAGACTTCTTATATTATGTACCCTAGAACACTAGTCATTCATCTATTCTTCTGCAAAGGAAGAAGATGGCAAAGTGTTGGTCAATATCTCTGGGAATGCTGTTTAGCAGCCCCAAAACATAGACATTGCATGGATCATTGATAGGGTTAGGAGAGAGCACAGAGCTACTGATATACACAGAGAAACTTATCTCCAAATCTCACTAATAAGGTCCTCAGGCTGTAGTAGTTGTAAAATATTTGTACTTTCTGACTCTGTGAAGGAAATCTATTTACACGTATTGATCGACTTACGACCTATGCAACTTAAACGACCATTCAACTTTACGACCACAATCGCTAGCCACGACTGCTCCGCGTCTGGCAGCGCAAACGTTGCCCAGCTGGGCGTACGACAGTGTGGACCAGCTTCTGGCAGCACTACCATCTCCGCGTGCACCATTTCAACTGTTATCCCAGACTCGGTACAGTAATTTGTGTTTTGTGTCTTGGGTATTTTTCATCAAACCCCTCCCAATAAACTTCTTATACATTTTGAAGCAATAGACCCAAACATCGAACGATTTGCAAGGATTGAACGGATGGCGCACGATGTGTTTCATCCGTATCGTGAAATTCATGAAGAAAAAAAGAAGCATACAATTCAGACAAAGCTCACCATGTTTATGAAAAAACCAACTCCGGTAACCCCAACTGCTGCCTCAGATGACGACATCAACGTTCCGCAGTGAAGCACCAGCGGCCAATAAAATGTTTTGTACATGTTTATATATTTTGATATGTTTTGCAGTTGTGAAAATGTTTCCTATAGTATTTTTTACACCTGTATTTTGTATTGTTGTATGCAACTGTATTTTGTAATTTTGTATGTTTTGCAAATATTAAACCAGTTGTACTGGTAATGCAGTGTTTTACTTAAACCTGACGAATATAAAAATAAGAAACAAAATGGTATAGAGATGATAAAAATGGCATAAAATGAACAAAGGAAATTATCATATATAACAATAATGAAAGAAAATTATGATAAAATATGACTTAAAGATTTTTATAACATCATTTCACAGTACTGTACATATAGCCTACTCAACTTATGACCAAATCGTGTTACGACTGGTCTGTTGGAACCTATCATGGTCGTTAAGTCTAGCACTAGCTGTATTTGATTGTCTTCTCGGAAACTCTCATTTAAGAAAACTCTCCCTCCATTTTTCCAAAAGGAACGTCCCCATTTACATGGTTACTGAGGTCTAAGATGTTCCTACAATGAGATTCCACTCTGTGGTGACAAATAATTGGCAAAAAGTGGACATCTGATCCAAGCTTATAAAGTGAGTCCTCGTCTGAACTTTTGGACCAAGAGATCTTAGCTTAGTTTGGTTCTTAATTTGAACTGTAGCAATGTTAGCAATGGCCATTTTCTCCCATGTGGACTTCGAATAAAGTGGTCAGTAGAGAGAAGACAAGACATGCCAAGAGAAGTAGAGACAATAGAGGGAGAGAAACAGTCCTGAGAGCATTGAGTTCCTATTCCACTTGCATCTGAGGCCCAGTAGAATTCTTTTCCTGTGAGACATCTCTGTAGGCTTACTTACAAACAGCTCTGTAGGCTAAGTTATGAAATTTTTCTTTTTGCTTAAGTGAACTCAACTGGGCTTCTCTTGCAACCAGTACTCCTAACTAATAAAACTCCATATTATCAAAACCAAAGGCAAGTCATTAATAATCTTTTACATTCACACAATCTTACTATTCTACAAGTATTTTCTTCTATTATTTGTATTATTACTTATTCACATATGATTTTCTAATGACAAAAGTTGTAGGCAAGGTGCTATTTCCATTGTTAAAAAACCTGTAGAAACCGAGGCACAAAGGAATTCAAAGATTTATCAAGGATCAATATCAGAGCTAGAACACACACCAAAGTATTATGATTTTGCATTGTTCATGACTTTTGTTGTCTTAGCCCAGTGTGGAACATCTTGACATTGAGCTAGTCATCCTCACAGATAAAGATGGCAGGTTAAAGAAGTCAAAACATTTCCTCTAACCAACTAAAGCCAATGCCACAGCATTTGTACATAGCCATTCCGAGCCCAAGGTGGTTGAGACATTCATGCAATATGGCATATGGTAGTTCAGAGAACACAAACTGTAGAGTCAGATAATATCTGAATCTTGAGCTGGGTACAGTGGTATGTACCTGTAGCCCCAGCTACTCAGGAGGCTGAGGCAGGAGGATTGCTTGAGCCTGAAAGTTCAAGTCCAGGCTGGGCAATATACCAGAACTCCATCTCTTAGAAAAGGTAAAAATAGAGAATAAAGAAGACAGTTGAATCTTGTCTTTATCATTTTCAAACTGTGTGGAATTGAGCAAGCCATTTAAACTTTACAAGCCTCGGTTTCCTCATCTATGCCATGAGAATAAAAATACCTTTCTGGAGTGGCAGCAGTAGCTGCAGTTGCAAGTGTCCAGGCTCTGGGCTAGGGCAGTGGTGGCACCATCTTTTGCCAAGGCAGATAGGGAGGCCAGGATTGAGAATTGGAGGGTGCAGTGGACTATGAGAACAGCCCGGAATCTGAGGAACTGGAGTTTGAGGAGTTGCTGCTAAAGCCCAAGCCTGAACCAGATCCCAAAGAGGAAACCCTGGTCTCAAGAGCCCTTGACAGCCAGGATGAGAAAGAGGAGCCAGGACTATTCATGGATGATCTGGGGAAAGGCAGCATTCAGGACCCAGAGCACAAGTAAGGACGATGGAGAAAGAAGCTGAAAAGCTACAGGAGCTACAGAATGAAGTAGACAAGCAGATGAATATAAGTCTACCTCTCGACAATGCTACCTGAGTGATCACCCACTGAGGAGAAGATGGAGGCTGGTGTCAGTTCCATCTATGTTGGCAGTGTGAACTATGATGTAACAGCAGAAGTGCTGGAAGCACACTTTTATGGTTGTGGTTCAGTCAACAGTGTTACTATGCACTTTGGCTAATTAGAGGCCATTCCAAGGGGTTTGCATATACAAAGAGTTCTCAAAGAGTCAGTGAGGACTTCCTTAGTCATTCTATATAGAGAAAGAAAAATCACGGTTACCTCCAAATAAACCAGCAAACCAGGCATCAGCACAACAGACAGGTTTTCCAGGCGCCCTGGTTCCTGGACTACAAACTATGACAGCTCCAGCTCTCAGTTTTACAGTGATTTTAGCAACAGGCCCTGGGGTTGAGCTACAGGAGCCAGGTTAAAATAATATCATAGTATCCCCTTACTGAAAAAAAAATTGTATATTAGGAAAAAGAGAAAGGAAGGGAAAACGAATTTAAAAAATGAAAAACAGATGAAAAAATGAAAAACCTCCCTAGCTGAACTCATAAAGTGTATTAGGGTTAGATAGGGTGGCAGAGGTGGGGAGAAGCTTTGAAAAGTCTAAACCACTATACATGTACCAGTTATTCTGATGTTTTAAAAAAATAAAAGTCTATTTCATGAATGTTGAAAAATGATTGCTTTGATTCTTCACTTTATATTATGAACTTCTCAAGAGCATGTTTAGCACATAGTACGTGCGTTTTGACTAAAAGAAAAGGCCCACACAGATGACATACACATATCACTCAGTAGTCAGGATAACATAAGCTCTAGAGGCAAGTTCACGGGTTCCAATCCTGACTTTTTTACTTATTATATGTATGACTTTTAATAAGTTGCTATATTCTCTGAGCTTCCCTTTCTTCATCTGTAAAATAAAAATAATAGTACCATTCTAATAGGATTGTTATGAGGATTCAGTTCATTCACGTAAAGCAATTAGAAGAATGGCTGAAACCATGTTCATATTAAATGAGTTAGTTCATGTGAAACTCAGAAAAATGGCTAGGCTGGGCTCAGTGGCTCATGCCTGTAATCCCAAAACTTTAGGAGGCTGAAGCGGATGGGTCACCTGAGGTCAGGAGTTTGAGACCAGCCTGGCCAACATGATGAAATTGCATCTCTACTAAAAATACAAAAATTAGCCAGGTGTGGTGGCATGCACCTGTAGTCCCAGCTACCTGGTAGGCTGAGGCAGGAGAATCACTTGAACCTGGGAGGCAGAGACTGTAGCTAGCCGAGATTGTACAGCTGCACTGCAGCAGCCTGGGTAACAGAGCAAAACTCCATCTCAAAACAAGAAGATGAAGATGAAGATGAAAAAGGAAGAAGGAAGAAAGAAGAAGAAGAAGAAGAAGAGGAGGAGGAGGAAGGGGGAGGAGGAGAAGAAGAAGAGGGAAAAAAAGGAGAGGAGGAGGGGGTGGAGGAGGAGGAAGAGGAAGAGGAAGAGAGAGGAAGAAGAAGAAGAAGAAACGAAGAAGAAGAAGAAGAAGAAGAAGAAGACGAAGAAGAAGAAGAAGAAGAAGAAGAAGAAGAAGAAGAAGAAGAAGAAGGAGAAGAAGAAGAAGGGCTAGCACATAGTAAGTGTATAATAGATGTTAACTGCTATTATACTCCACCCCATATACCCTATAATAGATAATAGAATCACAACCTAGTTATTCCTTGTTAAGGTGCTTTCGTTTTAATCTGAACACACAAACCAAATGTCCTTGCAATACCGTATTCCTTTTGTGTCCATATCTCTGTCTTGGTTTGCCATCTTTGACAGGAACTGCTTTTAACAGCTTTGCATCCAAGTTTTCTGGACACTGCCATAGTACACACAATTACATTTCAGCCAGCGTTGAAAAGCAGGTAACTAAGGGATGATAACACTGAATGGGAGACAAAGGGGCTATTTCTGATAAGCTAGTATTTGATCATTGTATTTGAATCTGCTTTAGTCCCAGATTTCAGTTGATTCAGGAAAGAATATAGCCAGAATTGGTATTCTATTAAATTCTACGAGAATATAATCAGTTTTGGTCTGTTGAAAAATACTATTTGTTTTTCTCCATGACTTTGATCATAATAATTCAAAATTTCATGATGCAAAAGCTTGAATCATCCATCTAAATAAAGAAACAGAGTTTCAACTGACAAATACCAAAGCACTGTTTGTGATTCATTAGGTATATGAATTCCTACTGATAACCCTGTACTTTCCAATGTATGAGAGAATAATGGCCCATCTTTCTATTAACTTACATTATAACTCGGTCAGAAATTAAGAAAACTTTTGATGTTCACAAGTTGATTCATGATATTCTAAGTAGTTACCTGCCCTGGAGCAGGATAAAACTAAGGGGGCTGGAGGCATTTTCTCAGGGGCTTCTGAGATATGTCATACTTCTTTGTTAGGCACGTAGAGGAAGGCAGTAGCAAGGAATTGTAGGATTCCACCTATAACACATCATCAGTGCTATTACCTTGTGACTTCACTGTCACCCATTCCCAGAAGCAGCTGCCAGGAAATGAGTATAAAGAATTTGTCCTCAAGTCAAGACAGAGTCAGTCCAACCCTAACCAAAGTTTTCAATTAGCTACAAATAATTTGTGTCTCTGGGGACCAGGGATCGCTTGATGAGTGGAGCTATGTCTTACAACTCTGATGTGGAAAAAATAACCCTGACAAAGAAGAATGCGTGTCCCATATTTCTCTGCATCTGAATAACTAAAGATCTTAGGTGAGTCACTTAAGCTTTTAGAGGTTCAGGTCCTCTTCTGTGCAACAGAGCTAATAGTGCATGCTGTGCTTAACTCCAAAAGTCTCTATGAAAACTGACTGAGAGCTATTATATGCAAACATTCTTTGTCTACCACAATGTCCTGTACAAAAGTCAGGTGGTGTCACTGATGCCAGAGAGTGAAGGTGCGAAGACAAGGTGAAGGCACGCCCCTTATCGTTTGTATTATTTCACCAGAGAAATAATACAGATGTGATAGAAATCATTTAGTAGTTTTAAATTCTTCAGTGAAGTTTTGTTACTGTGAAGGATAGTAGTAGCCTCAATTGCATCTTTGGCCTCATTCTGATTTCCCCAGAATACTCCATTCTTAAAGGCCCAAAGGTGACATATGTTCTCTGATTGGTGGTCATTTTCCCTTTTGGTAGATACTCAGTTCCACCTCAGTACCTGGTGGAGCCGAAATGAGTATGAGCCAAGATTCCCTGTATTTTGCCATCCACAGATATATTTTGTAGGAAAGAATGCTGCCAAGGACATTTCTAGAGTAGACTGGGATAGGGTCTTTTTGCTGGGGAAGAGTAAAATGTGGGTGGTGAGGAAGAGGGACTTTGCTAAACTGATTCTTAACTGTTGACCTCTGCTTCACATGTTTTGAAATCTTTTAAATGTGGAGTTTAAACTTTGAATCCCAAATGTTATCCCTGGCACCTGAACTTGGGGTCAAATATCCTTAGGCATTTTGAAAAGCAAATAGCACTACACAAATGATACCAGTAATTAACTGTTGCCTAATGCCTCAGAAGCAATATGACAGTCAGTTTCATGTCAAACAGACCAGCTTCAAGCTCTAGCTCTACCTCAATATTTTTACCTTTAAAATGAGATTAATAACAAACAATAATATTTCACTTGGAGAGATATCATAACAATTACACAAAATACATATTGTCACATAATAGACAATCAAAATAATTTTTATTATGCATTTTCTCTGCATTCATCATTTTACTTGGTTTTTCACAACAAATCATCAAGAAAGAATTATGATCTCCATTTTAGAAAAAAGTAAAATGAGATTTGAAGTGGTTAAGAGATTAAGACATAGATCACATGGCATATAAATAAGAATGAAAATTGTTTTTATTTTTCATCAAATGTAACTGTACAACTCTGTTACAAAACGCCTTGCTATAACAAAAATTCAATAATGTCCCTGCTTACCTAATGTCTGGTTCTTATATTATGGAGGAACAGAGCACCACACTATAGCATCAGAGAGGCAGTTGAAGCAGAATAAGAGATAAGTTGCTTTCAAATAGAACATCTAGATTCATAGTACTGGCCCTGCCGCTGATTAGCTGGCTGACCTTGGGCAAATCATCTAGTATTTCTGAGCCTCGGTTAGCCCTTCTCTAAAGTAGGAATAAAACCTACTTACCTGGTTTCTTACACAAAAAAACATAATTATCAATGTTCTGCAATGCCAGTATATCACAGCGGATTCCTACTAAGTTATCATTAGGAGTAAAACAGCAGAAATATAGACAAACCCCTCTCTTTTTTATACTACTTTTGTAACATACTTGCATTTAATATTGTATACCTATATTTTGGTTAAACAAAACATGTAGAGCTCTTAGTCTCAGTGTCTAGCAGACTGCCTGGCATACATTAAAAATTCCACTAAATTGTTCAACAAATTAGAAAAATGAATGAATGTCAATGCATAAGGTGGGGGCTACTGCCTAATGGAGGAGAAAGATTTATATCTATATCTGTAGATCTACATCTATAAAATTAGAATATATATCTGGTTGTGGTAAGTTTTAAAAGAGATAGGAATAAAGTACTATACAAATTAATTATGATTAATCAATCTAGAAAAGAATTCCCAACGTTGAATCCCAAAGAATTCAACATTTGGGCTGTGGTTTGAAAGATAAGTGGAATTTGGTCGTGAAGGAAATGAAGGGGAAAAGCATTTCAGTAAAAGATAACAGCAAGATCCAAAGATAGTCAGGTCTTCAGTAGTGTGTAGTATATTCAGAGGGAGCCCAATATATCGGACATTGTTAAAATTGTGGGTAGTTGGTAGATGGAAGAGGTGGGAGAAGGGATTGTAAAGAGAGTTGAAAACTTGATTGTGATGAACTTTAGAGGCTAGGCTACGGGACTTGGACATGAATCTGCAGGCCAGTGGTTGCAGATTGGCAGCCCACAAACTGATTCTTATCAACAGATATGTGTTGTTTGGCCTGCAGATGGTTGGTCTGCATGATGATTTTAAATAATCTGAATTAGTAGCCAACATTTTCAAAAATCAAGAGATGCCACATTAAAATATGGAGTGCTGCTGTTCTTGAAAATAATGGAACATT
The DNA here is from genome assembly GCF_009761245.1 of Sapajus apella. NCBI lineage: Eukaryota > Metazoa > Chordata > Mammalia > Primates > Cebidae > Sapajus > Sapajus apella. Next base: position 4,549,056 of record NW_022437031.1, read on the forward strand.
TGTAACATTGAGGCCACATTCCTGACTGGCAACAATCAGTTGGAGCTGCATAGTGGCTGCCCACTTTACCTGGGACATCTGCTCCCTAGTCAATTACAGCTTCCACCACTCTCCTTTATCTCTCTAATATCAAGCTCTTTTCACTCATTTATTTTTGTTACTTAAGAGATATTTGGGTTTGAAACTCCAGATGCAAGTGCTTGAAGGTTATCGAGTAGAGGACAGATGCTATCAGAGTTGTCTTTTAAGAAGGAACCCTCTGTTCTCATTTTCTTGAAGATAGTCTGGAAGAAGGCAGTCAGGGGAGAAGTTAGGGCTGGAGCTATGAGAAAGGATTAGATGAGATGAAGGCTTCAACATTGAGGGACAGAAAGAACCTCTGAGATGAGAAACTAGTCCCTTATAAGCATCTATGTGAAGGAAATAGCAGATGTCCACAAATCAGCAAAGGCAAGAACTCTGAAAGTTTATTCATAAGTCCCTCTTTTAATCTCCAACCAAATTTAAATGTAATTATTTAAATTTTAATCTCCAACCAAGTTCAAATGTAATTATTTAAATGGTTTTTCGCTCTCCTTCCTGGATCATGAATAAGCTCCTTAAAGGCATGGTCCACAGTGTCCTATTCATCAGTGACTTCTAAGTGTCTAGCACAGAGCCTGGCAAATAGTAAGTGCTCAACAAATATTTTGTTCAGTGCATGAATTAGAGTGATTCTCTGCTTTGCTCGTAAGTTGAAAAAAGGTTTATTACATTCGTAAATATGCTGTAATTATAGGACATTTGGCAACCCCCCAAAACCAAACTCCCAGTTTGGAAACAGAATTTTGATTCTGTGGAAATAAAACTTATTCATTTATTCAACAAATATTTATTAAACAATGACCATGGGCCACACTAGGCTGAGTACTAAGGATTCAATGATGAACAAAAAACCAACATGATTCCTGGTCTTAGAAAACATACAGTTCAGTGAGGAAAACAGATTGTGGGAAGTCCTCCAAAAGAAAAATATTGGGTGCTATTAAAATATATTAAAAGATGAGCGGGTGGGGTACTTGAGTTAGCCTAGGTGGTTCAGGAAATCTTCGTGGATTTGCTGATATGCATAGGTTTCAACTAGATAAATAAAGAGAAGGATGAACCAACATTGCAGGTAGAAGGAACAGAGTATGCAAAGGCAAGAAGGATCATGGGTCACTGGAAGACCTGAATAAAGGCCAGTGTCAGTGAAGCTCAGAAAACAGGAGAAAAGTTGTATGAGAGAAGGTCAGAGAGGTGGATCATGTAGGGTGTGGTTAGCATTTTGGACTTTTCTATTAACAGCAATGGGGAGCCAGTGACAGGACTTAAGTAAGGAAATAATATAACCAAATTAAACTTTCTAAAAGAACCTTTTGTACAAATATATATTGAGAGTTGATTATTGACAAAGATTCAAAGGCAACAAAGTGCAGAAAGCATAGTATTTTCAACGAATGGTGCCAAGACAATAGGACATCTATATACAAAATCGGATATCTATGTAAAAAAATTAACTCAAAATGGATTACAGGCCTAAATGTAAAACTGAAAGCTACACAACTTCTAGAAGAAAATCTGTCTGATCTCAAGTTTGAAAATGATTTATTAGACCTTGACACCATAATCCATAAGTGAACATAATTCATAAGTGAACAAAGTGATGAACTGGACTTCATCAGAATTTAAAATGTTTGTGCTTCAAAAGACACTGGTATGATAATGAAGACAAACTACAGATAAGATATTGTTAAATCATATTTCTGATAAAGGAATTGCGTTCAGAATATATAACTCTAAAACTCCCATAGTAAATTACAAGTAGCCCAATTAAAAAAAAGAGAGAGAAAAGATTTTCATTCTTCATCCCTGTCTCTAAAAAAGAAAAAAAAAAAAAAAAAGTCCAGGCGCAGTGGCTCACACCTGTAATCCCAGCACTTTGGGAGTCCAAGGTGGGCGGATCATGAGGTCAGGACTAGCCTGGCCAACATGGTGAAACTCTGCCAAAAAAAAAAAAAACCAAAAAAACAAAAAACAAACAAGAAATTAAACAATTGTAAAATAAGCACATGAAAAATGCTCTACATCATTATTCATTGGAAACATGAAAATTAAATGGGAAAGAGACCTCTAATTAGAATACTAAAATTGAAAAGACTGACCATACCAACTGTTGCTAAGGTGGAAATGCAACATGGTACAGTCACTTAGGAAGATGATTTGGCAGTTTCTTAAAAATGTAGAAATACACCTACCCTGTGACCCACCCATTCCATGGCTAACTACTTACCTGAGAGAAATGAAAGAATATGTCCATACAAAATCATTTATATAAATATCTATAGCAGCTTTATTTGTAGTAGCCCCAAACTGAAAACCCAAAAGTCCATCAAAAATGAATGGATAAACAACATGTAGTACAGCAACGCAGTAGAATACTACTTAGCAATAAAGAAGAATGAACTAGTGATACACATAATACCTTAAATGTATATCAAAGACATTGTGCTCAGTGAAAGATGCAAATTAAAAAGAAGAGTACATGCTGTATAGTTCCATTGATACAAAACTCTGGAAAGTGAAAAACAGTCTATACTGACAGAATGCAGATCAATGGTTGCCTGAGAAGGAGTATGGGAGAGGTGGAGGAAAAATATACAAAGTGGCACAATACAAACTTTTGGAATCATAGATATGCTCACTATCTTGATTGAGTGACGGTTTCGTGAGTGCATGCAGGCGTCAAAAACGATCAATTTGTGCAACGTTAAATATGTGCAGTTTACTGTATATATCAATTATACTGCAGTATGGCTATTAAAAAAATACCCTCTGGCTGCACAATGCAGAACTGATTCTAGGAAAGTATGAGTGGAAGGAAGGAAACCATTTGCAGCCCTCCAGCTGGAAAAGAATGGTGCCTTCTGGGAGTGAACTAGGACGACAACAGCAGAGATGAAATAAGTGGACAAATGTGTGAGATACTTGAGAAATAAAATCCAGCATTCACCATTTGCCAAAGGTCAGCTCGTCCCGGCTTTCAAGAGCAAAGAGCTAAGAAAGACGTCATTAATAAAGCCCTCTTGAAGTTGCAGAGGAAGCTTATAGCAGAGACTTACTCTCAACCTGATTAATCTGAGAGAACACCTCTGGTTCTCTTTGATTACTAAAAAAAAAAAAAAAAAATGCAAAGAAGAACAAGAGGAGAAAGAAGAAGAAAGCCGGTACAAACAGTGAATTTATATAATATTATTAAATAGCTGTCTCTTGTTCTTGAAAGCAATGGGAAGAAAATGAGATTTGAGGTGGAAGATCAGAGTTCAAAATCTAAATAAAGCTAATGGCCCTAATAACCTTTCCTGATAATTACGTAATTGTTGACAACACCGTCTTTAAAAATAAAAAGTATCACAGCAATCCTTCAGATTTGTAGAATGCTTTCCTGTTTACAAACTTATTCTATACACATTATTTCTTTTAAATGATGCATTAGCCTTCTGAGAGTAACTCACATTGGCAACACTTTTCAGATGTGGGAACTGTGAAGACAATGCTGGTGCTGTGGAAGCAACATAAACTTTGGAGTCCTTTAGTCCCAGGTTTAAATGCCAGACTGCTTTTTATTGAGAGTAACTTCAGAGCGCTATTTCTCCCTTTAATTTATTTCTGGCCTCTTTGTGTCTATATGTCCTCCTCATTCATGTCCGTTGTTCATTCAGTGACTTTTGCACCTTCCTTCACTGTTCCTCATCTGTAGACAGACAGTTCTCCTGGCTCTCAGATCTATGTTAATTCCATTCTGCCATCCTGCCAGCCCACTCAATTCCTATTGAGTAATGCTAGTTGAAAGCTTTAGTGGGACTGAATATTATAATGAGTATTCAAATAAGGTTGAAGTATCTATGCATTCTAGTTACATATGGTTGCTTCTCACCTCCTCAGGTGGAAGAGTCTTCAGATCTTTGTGTTCTGGAAGGTTCATTTATAGCCATTTCCCAAATGACCATGAGATTGATGAGTCTAGCTCAAATAGCAATGGGCTGGAAGACTAGTTTAGGTTTTGCTAATGTGGAACACAGAACAAATTATGTCCTTGTTTGCAGCCTGTTCATCTGTGAAATGAAGCCTATCATATCCAGCCTTCCTTGCCTTTAGGTTTGAGTTACCTTCTTTGGTCAAGGTAAGTAAATGCCTGTGATGTTTGGCTGTGCACAAGATAAAGCTACAACCACTCTTTTCTCTGTAGAAGACTGTAAAAAGCGAAAGAGGCCGAGGTAAAAATCTCCCATAAGCTCCCATGGAATGACTTTGGAACAGAGACTCTCCCCAGATCTAGAAGTCTAAGAAATTTAAAACATAGGGAGGCCCAGGGTCTCTACTGACATAAGGAAAGTCGTTTTCCTTTTAGGTCTACCGTTATGTCTCCTCTCTCTTTCCATTCCTACCTGCCTCTCCATCTTTACACAGGGCTTATGGGACCTCCTCCACAAAATGGCAGTTGCAGTAACCCACATCATCCTTCACTCCTGGCTGTCCATCAAGAGGCGAAAAACAGCCCTATGCAGGTTATATCCTTGGATAGTTCCAGTTCGGAAGTTTAAAATATGCAAAGGCAACTTGGAAAAGCAGGCTCCTGCATACAAAGCAAATCTTTGCAAAGCTCTGGACAAAACTGTGTACATGGGAAGTGTTTTTAGTGTTTGTGTGTTTGCCTGCTTGTCTAGGTGATTTTTGCCTTTGCAAGTCTGGATGATAAATGCATGATTAAACGTAATTCCAGGGAGGAAGAAAGGCAGAGAAGAATGTAGAAATGACCTCTGATTCTTGGGGCTGAGGGTTCCTAGAGCAAATGGCACAATGCCATGAGGCCCAATCTATCCCTATGATGGAATCTAAGGTTTCAGCCAGTATCTGCTGGCTTGCTCGTGGCTTGCTCTTCAGTTTGTAGGAGACTCTCCGATCTGCGCATTCTTATCAGTCCTGAAAAGAACCACTGACAGCCATTAGGAGCAGGTATTCCCATAGTCCTTTTCCTCCCTCCCTCCCCTCCACCCCGTCGGTTTTCTTGATTGGGCTTCGGAACCAAATTTGGTGAGTGCTGGCCTCCAGGAAATCTGGAGCCCTGGCGCCTGAACCTTGGTTTAGGAAAGCAGGAGATATTCAGGAAGCAGGGGTCCTTCAGGACTAGAGCTAGCCTCTCCTGCCCTCGCCCACGCTGCACCAGCACTTGTTTCTCCAAAGCCACTGGGCAGGCGTTAGCGCGCGGTGAGGGGAGGGGAGAAAAGGAAAGGGGAGGGAAGGGAAAAGGAGGTGGGAAGGCAAGGAGGCCGGCCCGGCGGGGGCGGGACCCGACTCGCTAACTGTTGCATTTGCTCTCCACCTCCCAGCGCCCCCTCCGAGATCCCCGGGAGCCAGCTAGCTGGGAGAGCGGGACTGTCCGGAGCAAGCTCAGAGACGAAGGAGGCGACAGAGAGAAAAACGGCCGAGCTAGCAGCTCCAGTGCTGTACAGGAGCCGAAGGGACGACCACGCCAGCCCCAGCTCGGCTCCGGCGACAGCCAACGCCTCTTTAAGCGCGGCGGCTTCGAAGCCGCCGCCCCTGAGCTGCCCTTTCCTCTTCGGTGAAGTTTTTAAAAGCTGCTAAAGACTCGGAGGAAGCGAGGAAAGTGCCTGGTAGGACTGACGGCCGTCTTTGTCCTCCTCCTCTCCACCCCGCCTCCCCCCTACCCGCACCCACCCCGCTTCTCTCCCGCAGCTGCCTCAGTCGGCTACTCTCCGCCAACCCCCCTCACCACCCCTCTCCCCCGCCCCCCGTCGGCCCAGCGCTGCCGGCCCGAGTTTGCAGAGAGGTAACTCCCTTTGGCTGCGAGCGGGAGAGCTAGCTGCACATTGCAAAGAAGGCTCTTGGGAGCCAGGCGACTGGGGAGCGGCTTGGGCACTGCAGCCACGACCTGCCCGGGTAGGCTGCACGCGGAGAGAATCCTCTGTTTCCCCCTACTCCCTCCCCACGTCCTTCTGCCTTCCCTACCCCCAGTGCAGAGCCAGAGAGCAAAAGATGAAAAGACAGTGAGGGCTTCAGTAGCCTAAAAACCAAAAACAAAAACAAAGAAAACAAAACAAACAAAAACCAAAAAGCCGAAACAAAAGAAAAAGATAACTCGGCTCTTATTGCATCTATTTCAGTAGACACTGAATTTGGAAGTGGAAGAGTTTGTTTTTTCTTTTGGGCATCATCTACCCTTCAAGTATTCAGAGACTGACTGTGAGCCTAGCAGAGCAGATCTTGTTCACCGTGTGTCTTCTTCTGCACGAGACTTTGAGGCTGTCAGAGCGCTTTTTGCGTGGTTGCTCCCGCAAGTTTCCTTCTCTGGAGCTTCCCGCAGGTGGGCAGCTAGCTGCAGCGACTACTGCATCATCACAGCCTGTTGAACTCTTCTGAGCAAGAGAAGGGGAGGCGAGTTAAGGGAAGTAGGTGGAACATTCAGCCAAGCTCAAGGATGGAGGTGCAGTTAGGGCTGGGGAGGGTCTATCCTCGGCCGCCGTCCAAGACCTACCGAGGAGCTTTCCAGAATCTGTTCCAGAGCGTGCGTGAAGTGATCCAGAACCCGGGCACCAGGCACCCAGAGGCCGCGAGCGCAGCACCTCCAGGCGCCAGTTTGCAGCAGCAGCAACAGACTAGCCCCCGGCAGCAGCAGCAGCAGGGTGAGGATAGTTCTCCCCAAGCCCATGGTAGAGGCCCCACAGGCTACCTGGCCCTGGATGAGGAACGGCAGCCTTCACAGCCGCAGTCAGCCCCGGAGTGCCACCCCGAGAGAGGTTGTGTCCCAGAGCCTGAAGTCGCCGTTGCCGCCGGCAAGGGTCTGCCGCAGCAGCTGTCAGCACCTCCGGACGAGGATGACTCAGCTGCCCCATCCACGTTGTCCCTGCTGGGCCCCACTTTCCCCAGCTTAAGCAGCTGCTCCGCCGACCTTAAAGACATCCTGAGCGAGGCCAGCACCATGCAACTCCTTCAGCAACAGCAGCAGGAAGCAGTATCCGAAGGTAGCAGCGGCGGGAGAGCGAGGGAGGCCTCGGGGGCTCCCACTTCCTCCAAAGACAGTTACTTAGGGGGCACTTCGACCATCTCTGACAGCGCCAAGGAGTTGTGTAAGGCAGTGTCAGTGTCCATGGGCTTGGGTGTGGAGGCATTGGAGCATCTGAGTCCTGGGGATCAGCTTCGGGGGGATTGCATGTACGCCTCAGTTCTGGGAGTTCCACCCGCTGTGCGTCCCACTCCTTGTGCCCCATTGGCCGAATGCAAAGGTTCTCTGCTGGACGACAGCGCAGGCAAGAGCACTGAAGATACTGCTGAGTATTCCCCTTTCAAGGGAGGTTACACCAAAGGACTAGAAGGCGAGAGCCTGGGCTGCTCTGGCAGCGGTGCAGCAGGGAGCTCCGGGACACTTGAACTGCCATCCACTCTGTCTCTCTACAAGTCCGGAGCACTGGAGGAGGCAGCCGCCTACCAAAGTCGCGACTACTACAACTTTCCACTGGCTCTGGCCGGGCCGCCGCCCCCTCCGCCGCCTCCCCATCCCCACGCTCGAATCAAGCTGGAGAACCCGCTGGACTACGGCAGCGCTTGGGCGGCTGCAGCGGCGCAGTGCCGCTATGGAGACCTGGCGAGCCTGCATGGCGCGGGTGCAGCGGGATCCGGCTCTGGGTCACCCTCAGCCGCCGCTTCCTCATCCTGGCACACTCTCTTCACAGCCGAAGAAGGCCAGTTGTATGGGCCGTGTGGTGGGGGCGGCGGCGGCGGCGGCGGCGGCGGCGGCGGCGGAGCAGGCGAGGCAGGAGCTGTAGCTCCCTATGGCTACACTCGGCCGCCTCAGGGGCTGGCGAGCCAGGAAGGCGACTTCCCTGCACCCGATGTGTGGTACCCTGGCGGCGTGGTGAGCAGAGTGCCCTATCCCAATCCCAGTTGTGTCAAAAGCGAGATGGGCCCCTGGATGGATAGCTACTCCGGACCTTACGGGGACATGCGGTAAGTTTCTCCTTCCAGAAATGTTGCCTTTGGGCCCAGGGCGCAGAGTCTGCGTTCTGGGGTATCTAGCGGCTCCTACCTGCGTGAACACTCAGATTACCCCTAGGAGAGCTTAGCAGGGTTTCATAGGAGGGCTGCTCTAAATCTAGAGCTCTCCCGGGACTCCTGGCCTGCCAGAGGCTTAACCTGAGCTCCTCTAATTCCTGCTGCGTGCCCTGGGTGCTGATTCCTGCCCTCCAAGATTCTTCAGCTCCCCCAACAGCCCCAAATTATCGCTACTTCCTGGTACTCAAGGTCCCAAACTTAAATCCTATTGCACAGGCCACCTTCAGAGGTAAAGCTCCCGAGCCCTCCACTCTTCCTTTCCTTCTGTCTTCAAAAGTCAGAGAACCTCAGAAATTTGGGCAATTTCTCCTCTTCGGGTCTGCTAGAATTTCCCTTTCAGCCTGCGCAGATTAGAGTCGAAAAGCCTGGCCCAAGCGCTTCTCAGCGCGCCTCATCCAAAGAGGTAAAATTCGCGGTTAAGGAAAGAAAGTGGTTTCTAAGTGCTGAGGGGTGATGTGTGAAGGGGTGAACTTCTTTCCCCGGAAGCAACTGGGGTTTTCTACAGAGCTGGAGGTCAGTAGAGATAATCCAATCCGTCACGTTTAGAGTAGGCAGAGGAGCAACTTTCTTGGTAAAGACTCCGCAGGATTTGCACTCAAAGTTTCTCAACGTTGATTGACTATGTTGAAAGGAATTGCTTGGGTCGGTTTTCTCTTACAAAGTGTTTGTTTTCTCTGTGGATTACAATAGATCCACAGCCCTCTACTTCAGGTTTGCATGGGATCTATAAAGAGGAGAATATTCTTTTAATGTACAATTTAATCAGGTTGAGTCTGATTTAGAAAAGTGTTGGAAAACATTTTTTTGTAAAGCATTTCCTGCTCTTCCAGTGTGCTCCAAAATCTCCACTGGGGAGGGAGGAGTGAGGTTTTTTATTATATTCCTTCATTTTAAAGACATGTTTGCATGTTAGAATATGTGCTGTTAGCTCTAACAAATTAAGAACTGGTAGTGACCCATGAGCCATAATTTTACCCCAAAGTTTTAATTAGCATATGAAAAAAGTGGCAAATAATTGCATCGTGCTTATTAAAAATTCTTCCTCACCGCAGTTGTTGAGCTTCTTGGAGACCATGCTGAAGATATTCTCCCCCAGAAAATTAAGATATTTGTGTATCTGGTGAGGGAGGACATACTGCTTGGGGAATTAATTCCGCAGGTCGGCCAGGTGTTGATGTCCCTGTGGACTTGTGTCTTATTCTTTGTTTCTATGGCTGTTTTCTTTTATCTGTGACTTCTCCAAAATTTCCTTGTTAGCCTGAACATCTCTGGCGACTTAAATCCAACAACTTGCCTTCTTTCACTGGTGCTTTCCTTCTTACAAGGTAGATAGCCAATGTTAGTAAAGAAAGAAGGAGGAGGGTAGGATTTCATAAAATATTATTTCCTGGGCTATTGAAGAAACCGCATTTTACCAGACTTCACATTCCATTATGTTTTTAATGTTTGGCTTACAAGATTTTCAAAGGGTTCCTTTGATATTGTCAAAGTCTTTTCCAGTTAATTTAGACTATTTATTTTTGTAATGGGTTTATGCTATGGGACAAAAAGTATTCTTGATTTATAAGAATAAATTTACTTGGTAGGGTTAATTATTTTCTAGGGCTGTCACTAGAGGATGGAGCCCCTCTTCTACTGTAAACTTTTCTTGGGGGAAAATGTCTAAGGTGCATTTTGACCTGCCATGGTCCTAAACTCAGTCGTTGGAACCTTCCATCGTCTGCATGACTCCCCACAATGTACTGACTTAACAGGGAAAAAACTGATGGTTCCACATACTTATTAAAAAATGTGTGCCTTCAAAGACAAAACCAAAATTTTTAGGAAATAACTATAGAGAGCAAAAGTTATTCCCATATGGTAGACAGTGAGCTTGGTGATTTTATTTCAGGTCTTAATGGAAAAAGCTTCTTTATAAGGAAGAATAGCATATCTTGGTGACCTGCTTAAATAATGACATCAGCTAATGAGAATTTAGTAGTTCCTGCAGAAAGTACAAGATTATTTAATTTTTTCTGATTTGTGATAGCTGCACTGATTATGAGGAGTCTAGTTAAAGGGAAAACTGGTGTTCCTGTCTTGTGAGTTGATGAAGACTTTCCATTTCTAGGATATAGACAATCCTTGAGTCAGTTTATTGAAAATTAATCAATTTCATCAGAATGCAGTCAATTCCAATCTGAAAGCTGATATTTTCATACTTTCTCTTTTTTTTCCCCTCACTTTGTAGGGGCAAAATTTGGTGACAGGCAAGAGATTTTTTAAGCCAAAGCAAGAGTGTCTTCCCTCTCTGTATTGCATGCATTATTTGCCAATTTTGAGCGAAAAATCTCAAATATGTACAGGGCTACAATGACATGTTGGGTTCCTCCCTTTTCTAATCATGTGTGTGCTTATGCACATTAGTTAATTTTGTGGAGGGATTTTTTTAAAACCTTAGTAACATCTACACTTAACTCTGTGTTCTTACACATTCACAATATTTCTGCCAAGAGGAGGAAAGATGCAAAGGTAGTCTCTTTAACTTAATTTAGCATGTGGTGTGAACAGAAGGAACAATAAAAAGTGATGGGACTTGTGTGCAACCTTGATGATATTTTATGGAGCTGTCTGTCTTCTCTCTGAGATCAAACAGGACTGCAACTTTGTTAATTGACCACTGGCTCACTTGGCAGAAGTAGGGCTCCTTATATTCCAGCAAGCAGCACAATATGACAAAAATTTATTCTTGGAATTGGATTCTAAGAGAGTTCATGCAGGAATTAGATTTTGGGGTTTAGAGAAATTATCCCGATGCAAAAGGAACGTTTTAATTTTTCTCTTAGTAATTTGTTCTGGTCTTCCCAGTAGGTAGTATTTTAGTAACGCTTTGATATTGACAAGTCTTGCTCCCTTTCTCTGTTAGATTTTTCAAAATAAGGCATTTTGGAATTCCTCTTTCCTTCTCCTCTCTCCTCTCAGTTATCAAGCATTTCTATGACTATCTTACAAGGAACAGTTTGTCTTGTAAAGCAGAATTTTGCTTTGAAACCAAGACAGACTATTTCTGTCCATAGGCTTCAAGAACCAGTATTTTGGCAAGAAGCATCTTTTCTTTGTGGTCAGCAAATAGATGGTAAATTCTGTCTGGATCCCAACAATCAACACCTGAGGACCAAATAGCCACACTGGGTGGCACCCCATTTGGAAGTATATGCAGGATATAGCCCTCTTGCTTGTCTACAGCTCAAGTCAGCCAAAGATTAACTCTAGTGACTGATATTTTCGAAGACGTTTGCAGGCTTCAAATTGCGGGGTTGCTTTGGGGTGCTTTCTTGCCAGTGCTAATTTTACCTCATCAGGCTTTGAGCTGTAAACTTTGGAATAATATATTGGATTTGCTGGTACGTTTAATTTTCTTTTAAGTGTTTTTCCTTCCCATAGTAATTGTTCATCTGGTGTACGTATATGCATTTAAAACACAAAATTATTTGGTCTCCTAACCTGTACATGCACTTATACAAGTACCACAACTTGGTGGGATTATGTGAATTGGAGTTAGGAATGTGGACAATTCCATTATGATTATTTTTAATGGTGATATCAAGATCACCAGTTTCAATCGAAACTTTGCATAAGCAAGGAGCAGAATTCGGACTGCGCGTGGCAAAGCAAGGGCTTATTTTATAGCCAAACCTGAAATCACGACTCTGAAAAATAAAAAAGCAAACAAAAAAATCAAGTTTTGTGAGCCTGGTCAGAGAAGGAAAAGGAAATCTCACCCCCACCCCCACCTTCACCATTTTGTCTTTGTCTGCAGCTTCCTCAAGCGCTGCCTGTCCCCGATTTTCTTTTATTACACTCCTTTCATGTTTTTGACATTGAAATATAGACACTTCTTTCCACTTCTTAGGATATTTTTCTCATTACACCTGTGGCATGCTCCTAAGGAATTTATTCAAAAAAAAAATCTGGAGAGTAACAAATTAGATCAACCCCAGAACCTCTCCCTTCAGACTAGATGACTTGAAGGGATTGCAAAATGAATAGGTCGGCTTTTTTACCTTGAGGTTAAAGCCTGGTTCGACAGTTGCTGAGGGAGCAAAACTAAGTGGCTTGAGAACTTGGCGATTTAATAAAGTATTTTGTCTGATGTTGTCTCTGTCTCTGTCCTGATCTCTGTCTCTTTTTGTCTATTGTCATGTTGGCCACCTTCTCTCAGAGCCTGAGAGACAGCTCTGACACCCTTCCCAGACAGTGCTGTTGAGATCAGACCTTGGTATCTCAATCATAAGCAGTACCTAATATGCCTATGAGGGTGATGTAAGTGTCCGGCTGGGCTAATCTGCTTAAGCTACACAAAAGCTAATCATTTGAAAACAAAGATAGATATTAAAGAAATTATTCTACCTCCAACTTCCCCGATCAGCATTGCATCAAGTTCTGGGATGTTGTATTTAGAGAAAGTTAACCTCATCTTAAGCACAGAGTCAACTTTTAAACAAAATTGCTTATAAAGTTTGTACAGTTACCAGTATTGGTTGCCCTTTGTCATATCGAAGTGAATTATGAAATCTCATATTTACATACCATTCTTTAAAAAAAAAAAAGTCCGAGTGTTTTTCAGTTTATTCACTGCATTCATGTAAGTTTGAGTAAGCCAGGAGGGGTGCTTAGTGATTACCTTTTTGCTAGGTAAGGGAGTAGAAAGTTAGATTTTCTGTAATGTTTGTTTACCACGTGGGGGAACCTCTCTAGAGCAATACCTCACAGCTTTTTCTTCTTGAAGTTTCCCACCCGACAGATAATGCTTTAGCTTGTTGCTCCTATTCTCTCACTAGCTGCTACATAGAGATGATAATCTATGAATTATTGCTTGCACACTTCTGGGTGATGCTACCCACTCTCTCTCATGACAATTCTTGCTGCCAACCTGCAGGCCACACCAGGATTGAGGACAGCTCATCTAGATACATTTATAGCATTAAAGTGCTGGGTCACTTGAGAATGCTGTCAATTTAGGTTACTTAGTCCCCAGGTTTTATTTTTTTAATAACAGCTTTATTAAGATGTAATTCACAATCCATACAATTCACTCATCTAAAGTGTACAGTTCCATGCTTTTTAGCATATTCAGAGTTGTGCAACCATTATTGCAATCAATTTTAGAACATTTTAATTACCCCCAAAGGAAACTCTATGCAACTTAGTGGTCACCCTGTTACGTTCCGTCAGTTCTGAGCAACTGATAATCTACTTTTTATGGATTTGCATATTCTAACATTTTGTATGAATGAATCGTACAATATGAGGTCTTTTGTGACTAGCTTCTTTCACATAATATATGTTTTCAAGGTCATCCATGATGAAGCACGTATCATGGATGAAGTACTTTATTTTTTTTTTATAGCCTAATAATGTTCCACTGCATGGCTATATCACATTTCATCTATCCATTTATCAGGTGATGAACGTTAGGGTTGTTTCCACCTTTTGGCTATTATGAAAAATACTGCTGTGAACATTCATGTACAAGTTTATTGTGGACATATGTTTTCAGTTCTTTTGTGTACATACACAGGATTGAAATTTCTGAGTCTTATGGTACCTCTGTGTTTATCCTTTTGAAGAACTGTTAAACTATTTTCTAAAATGGCTGCACAGCTTTACAATCCCATCAGCAACATATGAGGATTTCATTTCTTCCACATCCTTGTCAACACTTGTTATTCTCTGTCTTTTTTATTATAGCTATATTAGTGGGTGCGAAGTGATATCTCATTGTGGTTTTTATTTGTATTTCCCTAATAACAAATAATGTTCAGTATCTATTCATGTTCTTATTAGCCATTTGTATATTTTCTTTTTTGAGAAATATCCATTTGTATCCTTTGCTCATTTTTTAGTTGTTTATTTTTATTATTGAGTTTTAAGTTTTAAAAAATATATTCTGGATACACGTCCTTTAACAAGTTGTGACTTGTGAATATTTTGTCACATCCTGTGAGTTGTCTTTTTTACTTTCTTTCTTTCTTTTTTTTTTTTTTTTTTTTTTTTTTGAGACGGAGTTTTGCTCTTGTTACCCAGGCTGGAGTGCAATCATGCGATCTTGGCTTACCACAACCTCCACCTGCTGGGTTCAAGCAATTCCCCTGCCTCAGCCTCCTGAGTAGCTGGGACTGCAGGCGCGCACCATCATGCCCAGCTAATTTTTGTATTTTTTTTTAGTAGGAACGGGGTTTTACCATGTTGACCAGGATGGTCTCGATTTCTTGACCTCGTGATCCACCCGCCTCGGCCTCCCAAAGTGCTGGGATTATAGGCGTGAACCACCGTGCCTGGCCCTTTTTTTTCTTTTTATGTTCTTAATGGTATCTAGATTGAAGCATAAAAAAGGTTTTAAGTTTGATGAAGTCAAATTCATCTATTTTTTTTTCTGTTTTGGCTTATGATTTTGGTGTCATAGCTAAGAAGGCTTTGCCTAATCTAAGATCACAAAGATTTACATGTATGTTTCCTTCTACGAGTTACATAGTTTTCCCTGTTCACATTTAGGTCTTCGATCAGTTTTGATGTAATGTTTCGATATGATTGAGGTAGGGGTCTGAATTCATTCTTTTGCAGTAGATATTCAGTTCTCACAACATCATTGTTGAATCTTTCCTCGGTTAACCGTTTTGGCACCCTTTGTGTAAAATCATTTGACTGTAAATGTGAAGATTTATTTGTGGGCTCTCAACTATATTTAGTTAATCTATATGTTTATTCTTATGCCAGTAACACGTTATCTTGATTATTATAGGTTTTAAGTGAGTTTTGAATTAGGAATTGTGAGCTCTTCAACTTTGGTCTTCTTTTTCAATATTGTTTTGGCTCTTATGGGTCCCTTAAATTTTCATATGAATTGGGATCAAATTCTCAATTTCCACAAAGAAGTCAGCTGGAATTCTCACAGAGACTATAGTGAATCTGTAAATCAATTTGGGGAGCATTACCATCTCAACAATATTAATTTTTACCTATAAACATGGGATGTCTTCTCATTTATTTTCTTTACTTTTGTCAATTTTTTTATAGTTTTCAGATTATAAGTTTTGCACTTTTTAAAACTGACACCTAAATGTTTTGTTTTTGATACTATTATAAATTGAACTGTTTTATTGATTCTCTTTTCAGATTATTCATTGCCAATATATGGAAATATAACTGTTTTTGAATATTGATCTTGTATCCTATAACCTTGCTGAAAATACCTGAGTTTTTAATGCCTCTGAGACTTACGGGGAAGAGGGTTTCTGCTGCTGTACTGAAAGTTAAAGCATACTTCATTTCATCCTGTGTGAAGGCTGCACGGGGACACTGTTCTCAGTTTTACTCAGCTATAAATTAGAACTGGTAATGCCATTCCCTTTTGGGATGAATAGGAGAGTGTTTCTAAATTTTCATCTCTTTAGAGAACAGCAAGAAAGAAGCCTAATAAGGTTTCAGTAGTTTATAATCTCTTTTGTAGAATTTGGATTTGGGAACTATTAGCAAGGGAATGACCAATAATAATTTTTATGTAGAAAACTAACATGAAGAGGTTACAAATGAAATTATTAGCTATATTCGGCTTATGTTTTGGTTTTTATAAGCAGCTAAAATTATAATTTTATGTTTGTATATGTTATTCTTTGGACAAAGTAAATTCCAATACTCCTTCTAATGTACATTTCTAGATGGGGAAAGGATTCATTTACTCTTATATAATTTAAGCTTCTTTTTAGGCTTGCACTCCATAGCCATAAAACGAAGATAAAATTCATCTATACAGAGATTGAACTTTGTCTTCATTAGCACTCTAGGCTAAGGGTCATAGCTAATCAGCTACAGCTGTAGTGTCCCAATAATTGTGAGTTAACTGCAGGCCACCCAGCAAAAGGTTTAGTTATGATCTACCTATCTGTAGAGATTACCCTAACAAAGGGATTTTTTTTTTTTAAAGAAAGAATCTGGCTGGGCACAGCGTCTCACTCCTGTAATCCCAGCACTCTAGGATGCCAAGGCGGGCAGATCACCTGAGGTCAGGGCTTTGAGACCAGCCTGGCCAACATGGTGAAACCCCATCTCTATTAAAAATACAAAAAATTAGCTGGGCATAGTGGCGGACACCTGTAATCTCAGCTGCTTGGGAGGCTGAGGCAGGAAGATCACTTAAGCCCAGGAGGCAGAGGTTGCAGTGAGCCGAGATCGTGCCACTGAATTTCAAGCTGGGTGACACAGTGAAACTCCGTCTCAAAAAAAAAAAAAGAATCTATCAACCACTTTTCATTAAGCACCTGCTAGGTGCCCAACATGTGCTAGGAAAAGATAAGAGGAAAGGGGACACAAT
This sequence comes from Sapajus apella, assembly GCF_009761245.1. Lineage (NCBI taxonomy): Eukaryota > Metazoa > Chordata > Mammalia > Primates > Cebidae > Sapajus > Sapajus apella. Next base: position 4,565,554 of record NW_022437031.1, read on the forward strand.
TCTGACAGAATCTTGAGATAACTGCTTACAAGGAGCTTATAGCTACTACAAACAAAAAACAAACAAACAAACAAAACAGAAAGGCAGCACCATGATGCCCTGATGCCTGTATGAGATCCTGGATTGTATGGTATGATTTTTCTAAATGTAAATATTAAAAAGAGAGAGAGAGAAATAAATCAATAGAGGCCGATCTGCAGTGTTACCTGTCGCTGCCTTGAATCTTTCATGGAAGTAAGTAGGAGCATGTCTAAACTCAAGCAATAGATTAAAGATCCTGATGGATATTTTAAATAACAGAAGTTGGTACCTCTGGGAATAATGAACTGGAAGAATAAGTTGAAATCTGTTTTTGCTTATTCAGTAGTGCACCCCAGTCAAGTCAGTTACCAATTTCTTCTTCAGTTTCTTTGGTTGTATCATTGCAGCACTTGGTGGGTGCATGTTTTTTATGTCTTTAACTGAACATGTTGGCAATAATACGAGTAATAAATTAAAATTGAAGGTGACTAATGGCCCTGAATTTGACATAAGATGCCTAGAGTGGTGGTCAGATCAAGAGTTGTTTTTCTGCTTTCTAAGTTTCCATTGATCCTGGTGGTTTGCACCAATCAAAAATTGTTGGAGTAAGGGGACACATGACTATCTTATAAGAGCTTTGCTGAATTAGACAATGTAACACTCTGAAATGGCTTACCACCTAACATGGGCTCTTGTGCTCTGCAGGTTGAGTAGGTTCCTTGCTTGTGGAAGAGTAGTCCCACTATCTGGCCGCTAGGGGGACTGCAAGTGCCCTGTGGCAGGATTTCCCTGGGAATGGTGAGCCTCTTTTGATGGTTTCAACCCACAGCCAAGGAAGGCCCTATCACAGGTTACCTTGAACCAGAACTGCCTAGCACCAGACAATAAATAAGCTACCATGGTACCTAACTGCTTCCTTTGGGATGTTCTTTCTTGAAGTGGCAAGCATTTTTTTAGTAATATTTTGACTTTTTAATACCTCTCTTTGCATATGGAACAGGAAACAGTGACATTGGATGTATTCAAGTGGCACTGTCCAGTTTACAGAGACATTTCATATTCCATTATTGAATATTATTCTTTTTCTACCCTGTACAAAGAGCTAGAGTTTAGAGTATTATAATAGTATTCACACTATTACAGTACTGTTATTCCCATTATAAAAATTATGATAAGAGTGGTTAAGTAGCATGTTTACAATCAAACAGCTTCAAAGCGGCAGATCTGGGATTTCAGTCCCACTCTTTATTATCCAAATCATGTGTTTCTGATTTTATCTCACAGCTCTTTTTACCTTATAGGTAGGAAACATGAGAGCCAGAGAAGCAAAAGAACCACAACTAGTATCAATACTAGAAAGTTTTGAAGCTCTTAAGGCTTCTAGGTTTGTTACTCATCCACCAAACTGATGGATTTGGTTGTGTGAGAAGTCTGGGTGTCAATAACCTTGCCATTCTACTTTACAGACTGCATTTATTCAGTAAATGCTAATTAAGCATCTACTATGTGCCAGATTCTGTACTAGGCACCAATGATGTAGCAGTGAACAGGGCAGACAAAAATTTCTTCATGGAGCTGACAATTTAATGAGAGGAGACAGGCGGTACACATCTGAGCATGAAAAGTGTCATGCAGAATAGCTTCACAGAGTGTAGGGTATAGAGATTGATGGTGAGAAGGAATATTTTATATTTGCTGGCCAGGGAAAACCTTACTGGAAAGGTAAATTTTGAGCAGTAACCTGAAGGAAATTAGGAAGTGAGCTGCTATGTGGATATCTGGAGTTAGAATATTCCAGGCCCAGGGAACCACAGGCGCAAAGGCCCTAAGGCAGGAGCATGCTTGGTGTGATGGAGGACAAAGAGGCCCATATGGCTGATTTAAATAAGTGAAGGGTGGTAGTCAATGAGATCAGAGTTAATGAGGTGGCATCGTAGATCTTCCTTAGAACTGGATTTTATTCCTAGGCAGGGTGCATTGAAAGGTTTTGAGCAGAGTAACATGACCTGACTTAAATTTTAACAGGCTCCCTCCTCTTCATAACATCTGTGACTCTGATATATTATACGTTTGTTTATTTACTTACTGTATGTGTGGAGAAGAGACTGTGGGAGCAAGGGGGGAAGCAGGGAGACAAGGCTACTGCAGTGATCTGGGTGAGATGCGACCTTGTCTCAGACTGAGGTGGTACTGGTGGAGAAGGTAGGAAATGTCTGAATTCTGGATGAGCTTTGATGGTAGAACCAACAGCATTTACTGACAGATTGGATATTCAATGTGAAAAAAAGAGAGGAGATGAGGATGGTTGCCAAATTTTTGATCTGAGTAACTGGAAAAATGAGGTGGCCATTTACTGAAATGGTGAATTCTGTATGTAGAGCAAGTGCATGGGCAGGGTAGAAATCAAGAGTTTGATTTCTAACTTAATGAAGTTTGAGTTATCTTGTGAATATCCTGATGGTTTCTTCTCAGTTAGTTTTCATGCAGTGCCCTCAGTTTTGCAGTTCTTCAAGAAGATTAAAAAGGATCTTAGATATCGCCTAGGCTGTCGGTAGTCTCTCCCCTCTTTCCTCTTACTTTTTTACTTTATATAGAGGTCTATAAAAGGGTAGGGACTTATCCAAGGTGAAACAGTGAGCTGGTGATAAAACTAGGGCACAAACCCAGTTCTCTTGAATTCTGATTCAGTAGTTTTTTTTTTTTTTTTTTTTTTTTTTTAATTCAGCATGATTCTGAAGACTCATTTGGGTGAGAGTGAGCATTTTTTTTTTTGCCCAAATTTAAAACCAGGTAATTAAACTATAGTGAATAAGAAACTGGAAAACCATACAAATTGGCTGTGTTTCCCAATCAAACTGAAATACTATTATTAGGTTTTCACTGAACCATATAACAAAATATTTTTCCTGTAAAAACACAATAAGTGGACTTTTAAAGGCAATTGAGCTTTTATCAAAGCTAGAATCTACAAGGGACCTGGACAGAGATGACCTAAAATCCTAGGAAATTAGACTTCATGGAACCTGGGAGACCATCTTGTCCAGCTAGCTCTTTTTATGGGTGAGGTGCCTGAGGCATTGAGATGGAAAGGGACTTGGTTATGATCATACAGAAAGCTAGTGCCTGAGCCTAGTCAGAGCCTATTCTAAGAGTTAGCTGTATATTGTTTTCTTGAAAAAGTCTATATTGGAAAAGTGAACATTCTGTGTTCCATACTGAGAACAAAGAATTATATATAATCATATATAATAATAATGACAGCATTTACTGACTGTTTGCTGTGTAAACTTTGGCTCCTTGCATGGATTAATTCATTTAAATCTTATGTCAACTTTAGGAAGTAGGCCTAGCTTCTACCTTCATTTCCTACCTTCTCTTGCCCAAGGGTTACACAGCTAGGAAGTAGCAGAACCTCTGTGCACTCCCAGGAAGTCTGGCTTCTAACCACAAGGTTCTAACTACTGTGCAATACCAGCAGCTTCTCAGATTATCCTTCACCTTCACCAGCCCAAAAGACTGGCAACAGAGATGATTTCATTATGCACTGCCCTTATCATAGTCCACCGATCCTCACCAAATAGCTGGGTGACCTGGAGGTTAAAGTAGAGGCAGAGTGGTGGAGAAAGGTGATTAGAAGAAGTTAATAAATTATGATAAGAATTAGAAAACAGGCCCACAGGAATTATTGAAAACGTCCTAGAGATCACAAGGAGGTTGAAAAATCTCAAAGACTGCTACAAACCTGGGCAATTCAATGTCTGCTTAAATAGGAGAGTTAAGATAAGAAAAATAAAATTGCCAATTCTTACAGTCGGACATTTATTTATTTTAATGTATTAATTCATTTAATCCTCAAAATACTCCATGAGATAGCTGCAATGATCATTTCTATGTTATAGATGAAGAAACAAGCACAGATCAATTAAATAACATGCCCAAGATTAGAGAACAAGTATGTGGAAGAGCCAATGTTAGAATCTAGGTAGTCCAGCTCCACAACTTATTTTCCACTACCTTTAGGGAACAAGATAATTTTCCTGTTACAGAAAGTTTTTTAAATGCAAAAGCATTGTACCTGAACTACAAACATTGAACAATGCATATCTTTAATATACGCAAGCTTCTTTTAAGGACTCCTAGAAGCAAAGATACTTATCTAAGGTCACATGGTGAGTAAGTAGCAGAACCAGAATTTGAACTTGAGACTCCAGACTGCCAGACCTCTTTCCACTCTATCACTTGGGTTCCTTTCTAACATTGACTTGTCTCCCTCCATTCCTTCTTCGTATTGCTCTGCACTTTACCTTTTAATTATCTGTCTCCATTAACAAGATTGGACAGAGAATTCAGGGAGCGAGCAGAGTACATTTCCTTTCAGAGAATGTTCAAAAGGAACAAAATGTAGGGAAAAAATGTCAGCATGTGCTATTTGTGCAATTTACACTAGATAAGAAAAGACTCTTCCCAGTACTGACAATATGCTACCTCCATCCCTCTGGGCCCCAGTGTGTTGTGCTGGATCCCATAGGAAGTCATGAATATGGTTGTCAAATAACCATCTTATTACTGTGGAAATGGAAGCAAGCTACTGCAAAAGTCTGTCTCTCTCCAGGTTTTCTTTTATAGAAGGTACAGTCTTGCTAAATGATAACTATTTGGGCATTCATTTGAAAATGAGAAGTGCGTAAGAGAAAGCATTTTTATAAGCTTGTCACATTGGGCCACCTCTCTGAAGCATTGTCCAACCTCTAATTAGATGAGGAGATTGCGTAAACCGAGAGTTGAGAATAAAGATGGAAACACTTGATATTTGGTGTTTGGGTGCAGAAAGGATTCCAAAACATGTTTTGGGTCTCTTTACTCTGCCCACCCCTCCATCTCTTTCATCTTTGTTTAAAAACCACGCTTAGCAAATGTGTAGTCTGTGGGAGTTGCTAATGGTTCATCTGAAAAATTTGTTTGATCAGCCTTTTGAATAAAAAAGACTAAATTAGACTGAGATATTTCAGTCACCAACTATCTAATAATAGAACAAAAATGTTAACCATGCTCATACTTTCATATGGTATGTTGTTTGCTTTGGACATTTTCTGGACTTCACTGAGGTGCTAGATTAACTCAAAATATGGCAGGTCAGATGTGGAATTGAGCAGGATGGACTCTTCTCTACCCTTCCAGATTCAGAGTTCCCCACCAGTGATGATCTCACAGTGTTTGGAAAAACCAAGCTGAAGGCTTTGGTAATTAGGGCGGTGAAGAGATATGTTGTTTCCCAAAGCCTTCTCAGTCATTCCTTCTCCCCCAGTTCAGATTCTTATCACCTCTTGCCTGGATTGGTGCAATGATCCCATGTCCTTTCTCTCTAGCTCTCTCTGCTACTCTCTAAAACCTATCGTATTTGTGCCACCAGATCTTTCCAACGTTTAGGTCCAATCTTATCTGTATACTGCTTAAAATGTCTGTTAATCTTTAAGCTCCTTAAGGGTGGGAGTCCTGTCTTATTTTTTCCCTATTCTTAGTGCTTAATACAAAGGAGGCCTTGCTGTTTAGTTACATAATGCATGGTTACAATTTCAGCTTCTCCCCATTTGCTTATGGGTTAAAGTCCAAATTATTTAAGTCTGGTGTTCAAGTCCTTTCATGATCTGCTTATTTTTCCAGCCTGAATTCCTGCAGTTCTCTTACAAAACTCTTAAAATCCAGCCAGATGGATCAAGTCACTGTCACTTTAAACCATCCTCACTCTCTTGTTTTTTGAACATGTTATTTTTCTTATTATCCCTTTGGCCTTGAAGGCTACCCCAATTTCAATACTATCCATTCTTCAGTGACAGCCCCCTACAAAATGAATATTCTTGATCCCCCAACCCAAGGAGAATTGATCTCTATGACACAATATGATTGACAGAATGCTGGCTTCATTTCTTTATCTGTAAACCAGGGACTAGAAATCTCTAGCTTATAAGATTTTGTGGAGAGGGGATCATATGTGATGATGGATGTTAGGCACAAGTCAAGAGTGTATAAGACCTTTTAGATTTATCCCTTTTCCCTTTCTTCTATCTCCATCAACATAGTACTTAGTCCCTTAAATCAGAAGTATTTGTGGTAATGTCTGATAACATCCTCCTAAATACACTTCTAAACATCTGTCTCTTTTTAGGGCAAAGGTTGGATATATTTGCAAAGATTCTCTTTGTATATAAGATATTCACAGCACATAGCTTAACGGTGGTGTGCACAGTAGGTATTCCATAAGCATTTATTAAATGAGTCAGAGTCAATAGTAATAAGTGACTGCCAAAAACAACTGACGGATTTTAACTTCCATTAACAGAAATATAGTCAGCCCTCCATGTTGATGGGTTCCATATCCACAGATTTAAGTAACTGAAGATGGAAAATATAGTTTAGAGACACAGTGAAAATAACAATTTAACAGTAAAAAATGCAAATAAAAAATTATATATAACAACTCTTTACATAACACATTGTATTAGATATTACAAGTAATCTAGAGATAAATGAAATATATGGGGGGATGTGTGTAGGTTAAATACAAATATGACACCATTTTACACATTTTAGTAAGGAACATGAATATTTTTGGATTTTGCTTTTCATGGGAATGGGAGAATGGAACCAAGTCCCTGAAAATACCAAGGGACCATTGTATGGGATACAGAATAAAGGAGTTGATTGTCTTGCTCTGTTAAGTTCTGGTCAGACACATTTGCAATGTGGCGTTCAGCCTCAGTATTCATGGAGCATCTCCTTTTGTAAAGCATGGAGGACCTGTGAGAGAGGCATGGAACAGTGAACATAACTATTGTCTCAGTATATCTGAAGGATTATCGTGGAAAAAGAAGTTAGATGTTTGTCTGTAGTACCCCAAAGGGCAAAAGCAATGACGGCAGATTACAGTTCAGTAAAATAAAGATTTTTTGTTTTGAGATGGAGTCTTCACTCTTGCCACTCATGCTGGAGTGCAATGGCACAGTCTTGGCTCACTGCAACCTCTGCCTCCCAGGTTCAAGCAATTCTCCTGTCTCAGCCTCCAGGGTAGCTGGGATTACAGGTGCACACTACCACTCCCGGCTAATTTCTTTTTTGTATTTTTAGTAGAGACGGGTATTTCATCATGTTGGCCAAGCTGGTCTCAAACTCTCGACCTCAGGTGATCCACCTGCCTCGGCCTCCCAAAGTGCTGGGATTATAGGCGTGAACCACCATGCCCGGCCTGAGAGATATTTTCTTAGAACAATTTCACCCTTCATCAGAAGTTGTCAGCATAGATCATATGAGTTTAGTTTGGTCTATAAGAGGGGGGTGTTTATTGAATTACTTGCTAACATTTTACTTTAAAATTCAGATTTCCACCATAAGGAATGAAGATCTGGCAATACAGAACTTTCATTCCTACATGATAATAACCAACTGGAGGTGAAAAGCAACTGTTCCTCTAGACGAGCCATGCACTTTGGAGTTTGCCCAGGCACCAGTGACCCGCTTTATTCATTTGAGTTACCTGCTTGACTCTTCTAGTCATTCGCATATGCCATCCCTGTCAGATAGCAACCTAAGCAAATCTTGAGTCCCTTGCTGACTACAAGGGCTTTCACTCAGCATATAGGAGAAGCTAAAAAAATGTACAAGCAGTGGCACAATAGGATCAGACCTGGCTTTCAATTCTAGCACAGCCACGTAACATAGTTGGATGACCTCAGGTCAGTAACATAACCCCTCTGAACCTTTAGATCTTCATTATCTGTGGAACACTCTCCTTGCAGAGTTATTGTAAGAATGAAATAAAACAACTATGATAAAGGGCATGGCAGTTAGTAGGTGCTGAAATATTAGCTCCTTTCTTATTCATCACACCATATCTGTCTGTCTATTGACAAAATCACAGAAATAGTAAATTCACTTTCACTGAAGACATTAAGGAAGAGTCTGGACCCTTTGGTAACCATGTATAGGACAAAGGTTTGAACTCACAGTAGATGATTTTTGCAGTCACTTTCTAACAATTTAAAAGCCTATAGATGACTCCAAAATGCCCATTTGGATGATTTGAGGCATACTTTGTGTAGGTAAGGATTTTAAATACGTAACAGAGAGGCTGAAGGGCCTTTGGGAAAGAAGCTGGGGTCAGGGATAAAGCGTAATGTGTTGACTGATATTCAGGAATAGGCTTTGGCATCTGACAGATTTTGTTTTAAATACTGCCGCTGGGTCTTACTAGCTTCCAGTTTTGGGCCACTTCACCTCTCTTGCATTTCAGTTTCCTTATTTCTAAAATGAAGATACTAATGCTTCCTTTGTTAGGTTTTTGTGAAGATAAGTGAGATAATAAATGTAAAACATCTAGCCCAGGGCCTGGTGCATAGAAAAGTTTCATAAATTGTACCCAGTAGTAGTAGTAGTAGTAGTGGTAGTAGTGGTAGTAGTGGTAGTAGTGGTAGTAATAGTAGCAGCAGTAGTAGTCCAGAAAAACAGAACTTGGAAAAATGCTAGACTCTGGCTGACATACATGGGCTTTTCCCCAGGCCACTGCTGCCTGGCTTCCCCTTCCACAAAGCTTTGAGTCTCCAAAATGCTTCAGCTGGAATGTAAGTGTGAGGTCACTGCAGATAACAGGGGAGAATGATTTGCTTCAGTAATGCAAGTTATTAAGTTACTTTCCTCGGTCCAGCTGAAATCTCTTATTGGTTGATGCTTCCTTCAAAGTGTGAGACTGAGCTAGTCTGAGGAGAGAGGTAGAGTGAGAAGATTCCTCTTCTTGGCCAGAGGTCATGGTCTTCCACAAGGAACAGAAAAATTCAATGCAAAGTATGGGACCTCCTTGCATTTGGGGCCCCTACATTTAAACGAGTCACTTCATTGCACACATTGGCACCCTTCCTTCCACACATTGGTACCCTTCCTTCCACAAAATTTCTGGGCAGGAATTTTCTTGACTCCTTCTGTGGCCTGGAATGATATTCTTTCTCATCCTTGCAATCCACACAGCTGGCAAACGTCAGGCAGCAGAGAAAAACACGCCTCTCTTAGCATAGAGAGAAAGAAACAGGAACAGCAGTACCAAATTTGCTTAGGACCTAATGTTAACAAAGGACTTTCCTCTCAACGCCCCAAAAACATTAAAACTTTTTTTAACAGCAAGCTGTGTCTCAGAGCAGCTCTCTGCTCTGCTGTATTTAAAGATCTGCTGAGTCATTTAAGAGCAGGCTGGCAGATCCTAAGAGGCAAGGACTATACCCCAGTCTATGGGGGAGTAAGCTGAGAGGTAAGATCTGTTTGGCTTTCTCCCATGGAGACAAACAAGGTGATCCACTTCCACCTCCCACGACTCTAGAGAGCATCTACTAAAGCTTCCTATTCTATCACCTTTGAATTCCTCAGTTTATAATAGAGTAAGGGTGAGAGGGAAGGAGTAGTTGTATCAGTGTTTCTGCTGCCTGGAATTGTAATGCCCCTACTCTTGGTAGCTGAAAGTAGCATGGAAGTGTCAGCTTGATGGGTTCATTTCGCTCTTTTCAGTTTCTGGTCACATGCATTGTTACCATGGCATATGCCAGTTGCTAGAAAGTGATATAATTTTTTTCTACTTTATTCTCCACTGCACTTCTAAATTTGTTAGTGGAGAAATTAACAGTTAGCAACTGTTAATTATAGGTACACATTGGGGTTCCCTTAGAGCCGGTTTTCCCCCTGGTTTTCATCTCGTAAATCTGTAGTTCTAAAAATTGGCAAAACCTAGAGCTTCTCTTTGGTCCTGGCCTGTTTGAACCCTGTTCCACAGACCCCAATCTCCTTTCCTGTTTGAGACAACTATCCTCCTATTTGTCTGCCATTTTCCTTTCATCTACTTTTCCCATCTCTAGCACCTCAGACTGTCTTTCCACAGTGGCACAGCCTCCCACTCTGCTTTCACTGTGCCATCTCCTTGTGATCAAAACCATTCTCACAGACCCTTACTTTGCTGAAACCATTTCTAGCCAGGGAAATCACAATGTATTCGTAAAGGATGCTTTCTGGATGACTTTAAAAGGTTGGCATTAAGATATTTTATCAGTGGTGGTAACACTGACTTATTCAGGCAGCTATGCCCAGGATCTATAAAAAAAAAATCAGGTAAGCTAAAAGTTACTTGAGCTGGCAGGAGACTTAGTTCTGTCTTCCTTTCCCTCTTGCATTTTGTTTATAGAAGGTATTCAGAGGACTTAGAGGCTGGCTTTGCTATCGTCAGTTGGTAAGAGAAATGGTGGAGGACTGGAGAATGAAAGTGGAACCACTGAACATGTTTGAGGCTAAATCATTACAATTCCTAGGATGTATAAATTTCTTGAAACTCTACAAAGTACTTTCAGACACATTATCTCTTTTACTCTTCAAAATCAACTTGGATGTAGGCTCAATGAGGATCAAATCCTTAGTTCACAGATGAGTAAATTGAGACTAGAGGCAATTAAAGAACATTCCAAGGTAACTCAGACAATAAACAACAGAACCAGGATGTGTTAATTTTTTAAATTTTTTTATTTTCTATTTTATTTATTATTATTATTATTATTTTTTGGTGCAGGGGAACAGAGTCTCACTTGGTTGCCCAGGCTGGAGTGCAGTGGCAAGGTCTCATCTCACTGCAACCTCTGCCTCCTGATTTCAAGTGATTCTCGTGCCTCAGCCTCCTGAGTAGCTGGGATTACAGACACGTGCCACCATGCCTGACTAAATTTTATATTTTTAGTAGAGGTGGGGTTTTGTGATGTTGCCCAACCTCGTCCTGAACTCCCAGTCTCAAGTGATCCACCCCCATCGGCCTTCCAAAGTGTGGGGATTATAGGCGTGAGCCACTGCTCTCAGTCCTGGACCATTAATTTTTTATGGTAAGTCCAACTTTTTTCAAGTTAACAGCTCTGATTTGCTGTATTATAAATGAATGGATGAGTATATATGTCATTTGGGAACATTATTTCCAACTTTTGGTTGAAGATTTGTTTTATCACTTGTGGAACATTTTTGTTTTTTCATTCTCAGCAATATCAGTTTAGTTTAAAGAACATTTCATTCACTAGTTAATATTTTATCCATCAATGCATTTCCTGAGTACCAACTTTCTATCAAATGCTGTGCTGGATTCTGAGGCTACAAAGAGAAATAAGACATCATCTCAGGCCTCTAAAATCTCACAGACTGGGGACTGACATCTCAGTAGTAAACACATGAATAGCAACTTATGAAATGCCATTAGTAAAATCTCAAGTTATATTCCTCAGTGAGTATGGCCATCCTAAAAACGGGGATGTCTTCATGAGATGAAGCCTTATGGGAAATTGCATTTTAATCTAATCGTGTCTTGCTAAGAACAGAAGTGAAATGTCTCAGCCTCTGTGTGTGCATTTGTGTGGGTGAAGGTTGGGTTTGTGATGATGGAAGGAACTGGGAGATTGCTAAGTAGGATCTATGGGGGGCCTTAGATCGTCCTGGTAAGCCCCAACTTTCTGGTTATGTATTTGTGTAGAGTGTGGGGGTGACAAAGATTGTTTTTTAAGAGTTGATTTTAGATTTTTTCCAAGTAAATGATCAACTGACTTGGAGCATCATTATTCCACTTGCTTTGAAAACCCAATACTCAAGACTCCTTCCTGTCATGGCTTAACTCTTTCTGATCAAGTATTACCCTTTTTGAGCATTTACTTGTCAGTTACAGATGCTATGTTAGATGTTGTCTCTCGTGTTTTCTTGTTTAATCTTTACTTTGATTCTAGGTAGCTCTTATTAGTTTCACTTTATAGGTAAGAAACTGAAGTTCAGAGACTTTAATAAACTTGTTCAAGATCACACAGTAAGTAACTTGGTAGTTACTTACTTAAATTCTGATTCTTCAATTTTTTTTTGTTGTTGTTGTTGTTTGCTTGTTTCCAGGCCTCACTGCTGTTTTCACCATTCCACACCACTTCAATTTTCATTGAGGTCTTTAAATGTACCCTTCATCAGCCAAAGCCTCTTGCCTCCCTTCAATATAACTCTTCTCTAGCATGTTCTTAATAATCTTCTGAAAAGGCTTTACAGCCTTCCTGGGTACTAGGACCCAGATTCTTAATCCAGGCTCTTCGATGCCTTAGTTAACTGTAAAATGGAAAATCAAACTCTCAGCCTATCCAGGAAAAATGAGTTTGGGATGTGAATTTCCTGGGCAACTTGTCATCTCTTTTTCACTTCCTTAGCTTCATAAACTTACCCACAATGTTCCCTGAGGACTAAGAGTAGTGGAGGATGATGAGGAAAGGCTTTCCTCCCTTCCTTTCCAAGAGTCCTTTAGCCAAATGCCACACCTCCTGTTTCCCTAATCTTCGTGCAGAGATAGAGGTGGGAGATAGACATGGATTCCTTTCAGTCCTGAGTTCATGCCAGGCTTTTCTTTCCCTCTAGCTGGACTGAGGTAGGAGGAGAGATTGAATGTCTACCAAGATGACCACGAGTGAAGAAGACTAAGGTACTTGAAAGAGCAGCAGACATATGCTTAAAATACCAGAATTTGTGTCCAGACTTTGTAGGCTACTATCTGTATAATTCTGGGCAAGTCAACAGTTCGGAGTCAGAATTTCCTCATCAGCATATTGGAACATAAATTCTAATTATGTAGATGAAACATTAAGTCTAGAAGTATTTTGTAAATTCAGAAAGATCTTATAGATTTGAAGTGTAGCTGTTTCGATTATCAGAGACTAAATCCCATACTTCAGGAATAAAATCCTGTCCTGTTTTTTCTAAAAGCCTGTGCATGTGTGGTGTAAGGGGTGGGTTTTTCTTTTCCCCTGTACCAGCCACTTTGCAACTGTAGTAACTGGGGACTGAGGACAGTGACCTGCTTTTGTATTGAGCAAGTGTGAAAAGAGGGTTATGCATCAGGGGTCAGCAGATGGCAGGCAGAGTAGCCCCTCCAAATCTCCCTCCCACACCACAAAGCCCTCTTATTTATTCAAAGTTAACATTAGAATCTCATTTCAAGTAGCCATGTCTGTGTCTGGGCATATTTTTTCTTTCCTTGTGTACAGCAAGCATTTGTCAACTTGGTGAAAAGCATTACTCTTCTTTCCATTTCCAAGGACTAATCGTGCTTGTTCACTAGACATGCGTTCAAAACAGTGGATTGAAAGAGCGCAAGCTTATAGCAAAGAATCAGAAATAGTCAGAATTTCGAGAGGATTCTAGAGGTCAGTTCCTTTTTGTATGGATTGAGCAACTGAAACCCAGACAGGAAAGGGGATTAAACCAAATTCAGAAGCACAATCACATTACTGGCACATTCAGATTGGAAATCTAAGGCTTCTGCTCCCAGGTCAGAACCAAATGTCGTTTCTAGCTATGGTATTCTTTGATCTCAGTGATTTTGACTCTTTCTACTACATAAGAGTGACAGTGGGTTCTGAGGTACTGGCTCCAGTTGAAGTGGGAGTATGTACCAGCCACTCCCCTTGTTTCTTTTCTGGTGGCCTGGGAGTGTGATCTCTCTATGTGATATTTTCACACTACTGTCCTTATTTAAATCACACTTGAATCTTGCCAATTAACAAGACAGTAATTGGCATCAGAAGGGTAGGTTAGTTTGCTTATCTTTACCATCCCCCCTCTTCCCAACCCAGTGTGCATTGCAGAATGTTTTATCAGCTCTGATTTGCTAAATTGCTCTCTTCTCCAGTAGGTGCTGCGAGCAGAGAGGGATTCCTCAGAGGTCACCTGCTTCATCTTTTTGCCTATGCGAATGCCTGCCTCAAGCTGTTGGAGGCTGGCTTTGTACCGGACTTTGTACAGGGAACCAGGGAAATGAATGCAGAATGCTCCTGACATTGCCTGTCACTTTTTCCCATGATACTCTGGCCTCACAGGTGGGAGGTTCTTCAGTTGAAAACTTATAACTCAGTTTCTAGAGCAGGGAGTGTTATAAGGTTTGGACTGTGACCTGGTATTATGCAGCCATGACATTATCTATTAGGCATCTAGACCATCTTCCTTGAATATCTTAGCATGTTGACTAATTTTGGTGCAGACTACAGTGTGAGTGGGGGATTGTGTGTGTTTGTGTGTATGGGGTGGGGGGGAGTTAAGCAATTTATTATTATTAACATGAAAAAAGCAGTTAATTCCCTATGGCAAAGTTGTCTTTTTCATGCATGTTGGCTTATCTGCAAGACCCCTAGAGACAGTAAGCAACGTACATGGTATCTTCCAATTTCCAGCCTTTGTGCAAGGAACAACTGTGGGTTTCTGCATATGTGTTGTGGTTTGATGTTTGTATGTGATTGTGTAACAGAGTATGTATGTCTCTGTTATTGTGAATTCTTTTCTGAGCAGTTGTGACACACAGAGATCCAGAAACTGTCTTACTCTGTGTGCTTTGCTAGTGTGAACATGTCTCTTCTTTTGTGCTCGTGTCTCTGTGTAATCAAGGATCTTGCTAAGTCAATGTGTCTCTGTCTCTTTATACCAGTTTTTCTGTCTTTATGTCTCTGCTTTCTTGTATTTTTTTTTTCCTGAGTTTGCGTATGTCTCTGTCTTTCTGGATATCTCTCACTCCCGGTCCCTGTGTCACTGTGTCTGTATTTACAGTTATTTCTTTCTGTCGGTGTGTGGATTTCTATGTCTGTTTTCATCTTTATTTGTGTGTCTAAGAAAGACTGTTTTGGGATGACTACTTCCGTTTATGTCATAGCCCTTCTTTCTGTGACTGCTTCTGGGTATGTCTTTTTCTTTGCCCCTGCTGTCTCCATCTCCATGTATCTCTCGATATATGTTGTAATGTATCTGCCTACTTATCTTAGTTCATGTTTCTTTAGGCATATATTCCCTCTCTTGCAGTTCTGGGCTTTTGCAATTTTTTGCTTACTTATGTTTCTGTATATATACACTGGAATTGGCCTCCTTATCTTTTTTTGTGCATGTTTTAGTTTGTATGAGTGAGCATATGCAATTCTGTCCTTGAGAAGCAGAACTGTCTATGTTTGCAGTCAGTTGTGTTGGCTATCCCTGTGTTTGTCCCTGTGTGTGCAGTTCATTATATGTGTACCCGTCCACGTATCTTTCTGCTTCTCTGTGACCAGATATTTCTATGTAGCTGTCTATGTATGTTGGCTTCTGTCTGTGTCTTTGTTGTTGACTATATGTCTGTGCATATGCACCCACTGAGCTCATAAAAACCTCAGCTGCTTTGTGAGGAATCTACCAGATTATTTTGTGAAATACCATGCCTTGTTTTTTACTTTCTTAGTTATCTTCTGTCTTGCCAGCTGCTATGGTACTTAAGAGTGCGTTGGCACTTAAGTGTGCATAACTATTCATGTAGAATGTCAAAAGAGTCAGTTAAAAATTATACACAGTCTGTTTTTATTAACAGGGCAGTTGTGTGTAAAGAATCCTTGAGAAATGAGTGGTTAGATGACAAATCTTTTTATATTAATTTCATGATGTCAGTGAAGTAAATTTGAAAGGTACAGGCTTCATAAGAGCTATGTTCTTTTTAAAACTCAGCGAATTGATGGTGGAGAAAGCATTGATTTGTACTGCAAAGTCTAACTTGTGATGTTCATTACTGTGTTAGAAGATGTTACTTTTCTGGATTTGTTTGGCTTTTAGTTTTAAAGAGTTACTGAAGATGGCATCTTAGGGACATAGAGCTCTGAGATTGCCTTAGAACATATGGAGTACAGACAAAAAGGAGAATGAAAATTAACAGAGAGATGGGCATGTTGCTTATTTGAATGGAGTCAGGCAGGGGCTCAGGATGGAGTGCACAGGAAATGGAGAGGTGAGGGTCATGGAGAGAAGCTTAGCAGCGTGGGATCTTTCCTTGTCCTGGGCTCCTGTGACCATCTAAGGAAGGCAGTAAAGGGAGGGGTAGGGATAAGGAAGAGATCAGAGCTCCCTTTTCTTTCTGATGGAAGGTTACCCCCTCTATTTAAAACTTCTGTTCTTTTGGTTTGTCCTTCTTTTCTTGATTATATTATTTTCTGGTCTTGTTCTGCCACAGCAAGAAGGAAATTCCATATGTGGCTCAGTCATTTATTATACTTGTTTATTTGCAAGATATTAAAGAGAGCTTGTTAAGTGTCACTGCAAACATCATGCCCACTGATCCACTGATATGGGCAGAGGGTCTTCATGCCAGTTCTGCACCCTTCCCAGTGTATCTGTAGTGCTTAATGGGGCAACAATGATTTTTTGATGTCAGTCGTCCAGGGTGTATGCAGGCTGCTTAAGACTACATACAGTTCCTTCTCAATTGTGGTAGTTCCTGAGAAGGAAGTGATCACTAATAAAAGACTCGGTTCAGTAAAAACATATCAATTGTGTAGGTGTAGGAAATTAATAAAGTACTCTGCTAAGGGACATTAACATAGAAGTTAACTGAATTATGCTCAATAAAAGGAGTACAAATGTTTCATAAGTATTTTAACCTAATCCTCCTATAAGATTAGGAGAGGGGTATTTCAGATATTCAAATTTTTTTTTGAATTGGCCAATACCTTAGCTATATTATTTACATACAATTGACATGATAATTAAGCTGCTGTGTCTGTTTTATGATAAAACAGGCACTTTTTGGCTTAGTTTGAATTATTAAATGTAAAATAATGAAAATTAAAAAAACACAAAGAGGAGGAATCTATCCTATTTTATAATTCAGACCATTGAATTGAGTTTTTCTTTTGCTGTATTGATTAAAATTCAGAGAAGCCTGTGGTACTGGATTCCAGTCAGAAGACAGAGATTTGTATGTGGTCTCTGCATTGCAGCCAATCTTTATAATTTCAAACCTTGATTTTCTCATCTGTATAATGGTAATAATAAACCCTGTCTCAGTAGCTACCAAATGATTGCATATGACAAAGTTCTCACTTATTTAAGTAAAAAAATAAAAAGAAGGACAATAGGGTGGATTTTTCACAAGTAAAATTTATTTAGTTAGGTTAATATTCTGAGATTGTCTTCTGAAGCAAACCCTGCAAACCCTGGCCATTCTGTTTTGTTTAGGAAATAATTCATCAGTTCTGATTCTGCCTTTTCTGGTGAGAGAGGCTAAGTATTGAATTGAAGAGGAGTCATCACTTTTCTGAAATGATATATCCATGGTAAAAATTAGTAATGCTTTGCATATGCAACATACAGTGTTCAGTTTTGTATTCAACAAATATTTAAGTGACAACTGTTATGACCTCAGGGGTGTAGTAACTTTCTATTGTCCTTTAATTATAAAAAAAGAAATCTACATCAGAATATCAGGTAAAATCTTATTACACCAAATATTGTAATAAAGAGACTTTAATATTCTCTAAAAAAGGTGGAGATCTCAGATATTGCTTCATTTATCGATATAATATCAGATTTTAAAATTCAAGTATATGAAAGGAAGAGGACAGCTTGTTAAAGTTCATAGCGATTTTCTATGAAATATCAGTTCAGATTTTTTCTGTTTTACTGGTGCGATGGAAGCTAAATTTTGAGTTGTCAGTAGTAGATCATTAGACTGCAGAGTAAGCCTTGAGATTACTTTGTTTCAGGTAGGAAACTCCCCTGTATATTTGGCTAGTTCAACATATCATGGGTAGTCAAAAATAGTTACACATCCAAGTCAGCATTTTTTAAATTGTTCAGTCGTGATTAAAGTGCTTTCCAGGACTAATCCAGCTTTATCAAAAAGCTATTATGTACATGTAAAGTGCTCTGAAATTTTATTGCTCACAATAGCCAAAGGATGTTGGTAGGAATCTTTGTCTTCATTTTATAGATGAAGAAACTAAGACACAGAGACATAAATTAACTAGGCTAGGTTCCTAACACTAGAATGTGATAGATGATAATTTGAGCCCAGCCCATACTTATTTCCCTATAAGTATTCGTTTTATGATGATATAAATGTCTACTGACCAGCCTTAATCTCTGCTCCCTGAGATTAATCCTTCTACAAAGCAGATAGAGGTCATTCAAATGAAAGGTTTACACTTTTAGAGGGCCATTAACAATGCTCAAGTTAAAGAAAAGAAATCAAAGACAACTAAAATGCTGGTACCTTCAGAAAGTACTTATGAATTATTTAACCTTAGATAATTTGGCTTTGAGTTAGAAAGACAGAATAAGATGGAGGAACCAATTCTTCCCTGGGTTGTATTTATTTATCTTGCTCTTTTCAAGTCTAGGCCAGTCATCCATCTGTTCTGAATGGCCCTTTAACGTTTGTCCATTTAGGGACAGCAGATTTGGCACAAATTGATTGGTTTTCTCAGGTCTTATATAGAGGGCTGCACTGGCTGACTTCTAAAAGTCCTTCCTAACTCTTCAAATCTCAGGATTATCTGGTCTCAAGCCTTCCTTTCTGAATACATTTCTATTGCTTTTTTGAGTAATAGCACAAGACTGCAAGCTGACCCGCTGGGTGGATGAACTGGGGCTCTTGCCCTACCATCCTTTGGCAGACAATTAGAGGGTGGCATTGTCACTATCTCATTGTATATATGGTCCCTTGAGGCCCAGAGTGGCAAAGGAATTTTCCCAGTGTCACACAGCTAGTTATTGTCAGAGTACATATCAATTTTGAATTTATAGCATACATGGTTTTACCTCTATCATTTCTGTTTATTATAAAAGTTTTAGAAATAATAATTAATGGGAAGTAGAAATAATGATTAAAATAAATCCATAACTATGGAAAATAGTTTTTTGCAGCACCACCTAAATTCATCTCAGCATTCTACCAGTAGTATACATTTCACAATTGGGTTCACGTTGCTCTGGATCTTATAGCTGTTAAAGAAGACAAAATTCTTTCCATTCTCTAGCTTATATTTTCCCCATTTGTAAACCATAATGAAAGTGTAGGAAAAATAAGAGTTGATAAATTGTAAGGCCCCTGCCAGCACATTAGCACATAAGATTCTGGTAAGTAGTGGTTTAGTTCATTTCAACTAGAAGGCCTATGGGACACCACCCATAGAGGATACCTTGAAAGAAAATGCTAGTGACCACGTGTGTTTCCTTCCTGATATATTTTCTAGAAGGTGATGAGTTCCAGCTTTTTTTCAGACTTGGATCTGGCTTTCACTCCCCTTTTCCCACCCTCTAAAACAACAAAGGCAGCACCGATTTATACACTTTCCCATAAGACTCTATTCCAGAAACACCCTATGTCAAAATGGCAATATACTCAAGTGCCCCAATGACCCATTGGGCTAGTTTGAACGTGTTCATTCCCTGTGCTCCCAGTTTTGGCTTAGGCCTACTCCCTAACCTGTCATATGTCACCCAGCCATGGAGCCAAGGGCAATGATTGCCATCATATCTGATTCTGCTGCCTCTCAGCTTTCAATAACTAGCTTTGTAGCAGAAGTTTAGCCTCTCATCCCCAGAACCTTGTAAGTAATGTTGAGATAAAGAGAGGTTGATTTGAAAGTTGCTTTTTCTAGATTTCTTTCAATTGCTCTTTAGGCTTTAGAAGACAAATTCTCCTAAAAGAGAGGTGCTTACAATTAATCCAAGCAAAGGGAAAGATGTTAATAGAGCTGTCTCTTTTCATAGAGGTGTGACAACTGCTGGGAAGGAAGAAATTAGCCTGAGGCCACGTGATTACTAACAAAACTCAAAGCTGCATTTTTCTTTTACTTTTCAATATGTGGTTGAAACTATAAGGTTAAATTGCTGACTTTCTGGAAGCACCAAACAGTAAAGAAACCACAAAGATAAACCCAAATAATAGAGCCAATTTTCTTCTTTGGGGATGACTTCTGACTGGTGATATGAGGAAGGATAAGAAAATGTTTCTTTTAATCCATATATATATATATATGTATATATAAATATATATATGTATATATAAGTACATATATATATATATATGTAGCACATGTGATCTTTGCTAATTGAACTCACAGGGTTCTTATGGATTTGGGCTTACTTTCAAGTGCACTGAAAGTATGTAGCGTAGACAAGTCGGCTAAGGGTATGAGAATTGGGCCAATATTTAACACATTTTCAAAGCTCCATGAAGAAACCTACTGAGCAGTGGGAGTAGGGCAGGATGGGGATAGTGAAGTATTTGTAATTTATTTTTAAAAAGGAGAGGGAGAAAGAAAAAGAAAAAATGGGAAACCTTGAAAGAAGTCCAAATATCCTTAGAAATCCTTGACTTCTTAAAAGTGATAAGGGTTTGTTTTTTGCCCCTGACAATTATAGAGGTCAGAGAGTTTTCTTTTCTATTGCAAAACATTGAGAGTGTGTAGAAATAATTGTAGGTAGCTTTACGTTGGCTGTAGTCAGGGCTTTTGTACTATGACTTTAGGATCTGTATGGAATTGTATGATATGCGGATACACCAGAAACTCTATAGGTTATCAAAATGGGATAGCATTAAAAGAAATAGAGCTTTTGTTTAGAAGAAATGAAATGCAGCTGGGCGTAGTGGCGCATGCCTGTAATTCCAGCTAGTTGGGAGGCTGAGGTAGGAGAATTGCTGAACCCGGGAGGCAGAGTTTGCGGTGAGCTGAGATGGTGCCATTGCACTCCAGCCTGGGCAACAAGAGCAAAACACCATCTCAAAAAAAAAATGAATAATAATAAGAAGAAATGACATACTTGTGTCCAGATGCTTAAAGGAAGGCAGTACGGACTTTCAGAAACTAGATTTTTCAGAAACTAGAGTTATACACTGAGATACTGAGAAGGGCTGATGGCTGTAGGAGGAACAATATAAAAGAATAGCCATCTCTCCCCTCTCTGTAAATTAGACTTAAAAGATTATCCCATTCATCTCAGAAATGTAATACAACATTTTAGCTTGCTAGTAACTTAGCATGCTATTTCCTTTACCTCTTAACATTTGAGGGGTCTATTTGGAGTGGGCTGTATTTCTAGCTATTCTGTTTATCTGGTTTGTTTTTGTTTGCATAGGAAACTGGTGTACATTTTATTTGGGTAAATATCACCTCAATTTTCAACTAAAGCTTTATTTAAGTTTCACAAGGAAAAGGCAAATGAGGCAAAGGAAGAGAAAAATACATTGTCAGAATCAGAATTATGAAAAAAAAATCAATCAAATATATTTGAACTGTCCAGAAAACCTGTGAGTTTTTATGTATATTACACAGGAAAGACATTCTGTCATCTGGTTGCCAAACTATGGAGGTTGGGAGACTTATAATTTTTGTCAAAAAATATTCTTTCATCAGAAAGATAAATGGGTGTGCTTCCATGTCAGCAACATGACTGCAGATCAGGACATTCCCATGGAGAGCTGGAATATGGGTATTTTGGACTCTCTGGTTAGATCCAGTTTTTACTTCAGGTCCTCAGTGGTACTACTGTAAATTTTCATTTTCATATGGAATGCCGTATTTGCCTCCATTGTATATAGTTGACAACTAGAATTCATTCGCTGCTGCTTGAACCCAACTGTAACTTCTTGGCACTGTACCTATCTTCTGATGTGCCTGTGGAAGAGCTACCATAATGAATGTGTACATGGACAGAAAAACAGGTAATTAAATCACAATTTGGTGCCTGATAACCTACAGTTTAAACACTTGCTGTTTTTCTCACTTAATGAAAATTTTATTTGAAAAGAACACCACACAAAGGAAGAAGACAGGCTGGCAAGCATCCTCGTCCTAATACGCTTATCCACCTTTAGTTACCTTTGTCTCAGCCTCAGGGGTCATATTTTTAGTAAAATGGCCACCAGAATTAAAGGATTTTATTTTCCAGACTTTGGTGTTTGGAGCTGGTGTGCTGAGAGCTGGTGGAGAAAGCTCTACTGAAGTAGATGTACCAAAGGAGGATGGTTGCTGGTGGATATGGCAGAGTGTCTTTCATGTGGTTCTCCCCTCCTTTTAACTCTTGGCTGCATAACCCTTATTTTCTTTTCTACTTTTGTTCTCTCTCTCAGAAAAAGAAAATGGTGATAAATTTTCATATGAGCCGTTTAAAATAGTTTTATTGATATAAAATGTACATACCATAAAACATACCTATTTAAACTGCAAAATTCAATGGGTTTTTCTCTTTTTTTCTTTTCTGTATACTCGGAGTTGTGCAACAGTTGCCAAAATCAATTTTGGAACATTTTCATTGCCGCAAAAGGCAACTCTGTGCCCATTACCAGTTACTCTTCATTCTCCCAACCCTCTGTCCCCTTCAACCCTAGGCAATCACAAGTCTACTTTCTGTTTCTGTAGATGTAGCTGTTCTGGACATTACATGCAAACAGAATCGTGCAATATGTCACCCTTTTGTATCTGGCTTCTTTCACTTAGTATGATGTTTCCAAGATTCATCCACATTGTAACATCTGCCAGTACTTCATTCCTTTTTATGGCTGAATAATATTCCATTGTATTAATGTATTATATTTGTTTTTTCAAATCAACAGCTGATGGACATTTAGGTTATTTTCATCTTTCACTTTTTTTTTTGCTATTTTAAATAATGCTGCTCTGAATGTTCATGTACAAGCTATTGTATGAACATCTGTTTTAATTTCTGTGCTGTATACACCCAAGAGAATTGCTGGGTCATATGGTAGCTTAACATTTAACCTTTTGAGGAACTGCTAGATTTTTCCAAAGCAGCAAAATCATTTTACAAAGTATATGAGAGTTTTAGTTTTTGCACATCCTCAACAACACTCGTTATTGTTACAGTCCTTTTCAGTTCTTTGGAAAATAGTAATCCCAATGGGTGTGTGAATTGGGACCCCATTATGCTTTTTTTTTTTTTTTTTTTTTTGAGATGGAGTTTAACTCTTATTGTCCAGGCTGGAGTGCAGTAGCACGATCTCGGCTCACTGTAACCTCCATCTCCCAGATTCCAGTGATTCTCTTGCCTCAGGCTCCTGAATAGCTGGGAATACAGGCACCTGCCACCACCCCCGACTAGTTTTTCGTATTTTTAGTAGAGAAGGGGTTTCACTATGCTGGCCAGACTGTTCTCAAACTCCTGACCTCAGGTGATTCGCCTGCCTCGACCTCCCAAAGTGCTGGAATTACAGGCATGAGCCACCATGCCCAACCCCCATTATAGTTTTGATTTGCATTTCTTGAAGACTAAGGATATTGATTATTTTTTCATGTGCTTAATTGCTGTTTGTATATTTCTTTACCCTTTGCTCATTTCCAAATCAGATTATTTGTCTTTTCATTATTGAGTTGTAAGATTTTAAAATATATTTTGGATATATTTGTCTTTTTAGGGATGATACTTCACAGTTACATGATGTTTTCTAGCAAGTATTTGTGTTGTTCTGCTAGTGTTACGTATCTTAGTTTCATTAGCCACTTTGCTGGGTATGAATGCCAGCAGAATCTGAGTGACCTTGGCTTCACTGCTGAGAATGCAACTGAAGAACAGCAATTTGTCAGAAATTTATCACTTAAGCCCCCTACTTCCCAAGTTTATCTGGGACAAGGAGAATCTACATTTAAAGCTCTACATTTTGTGTTGTTGTGTTTTTTTTGTTTTTTTTTTTTTTTTTTCTTTAGCTTGGTTGGGTTTGGGATCTTTTCTTTTTGTTTTGCCTTATGGATACCTAAGCAGAGGCAAGGGAGGAAAGGTATACGAAACTGATTGAAAAGTGAGTAAGCTTTATTCAGATCAGCATATCTATCTTAGTATGGTTCAATGGCTGAATGAATAAATATCTCAACCAAAACTCTGGAATACTTTGAAGTGCCAACAAGATGTACCCAAAGTACATTTTATTTATGTTCAGTCTGTATGTACTTGTGTGTGAAACAATGAGCAAAAGTAATACCCTATCTTTTTTTAAGAAATTTATATTGATGATTTAAAAATAAAATAAACCCAAGTAGGAAGTCATGAAACCCCATATAAAAAGAATGAGAGCATGTTTTAAAATCCCACAAACTTCAGTTTCAAATAGAGGTTTTGCTGTTTCTTGGAGTGTATCATTGTGCAAGTTACTTTGTTTCTCTGAGTCTTTGTTTCTTTATGCATGAGGTATGTAAAAACCCACCTTCTCAAATTGTTGTGAGGACAAAATGAAGTAATGAACATAAAGTTGTTGGTGTATAGTAAGTGCTCAAAAAGCTACTTATTATTTTGTACTTGAGCACGGGGCAACTGGGTTTATGAAACTACACATTAATGTTGCAGTCAAATTTAGCATGCAATTAGAGAGTACATAGACAGAATGGGCTAGGCAAATGAAAGGACTTTGAACATTTATATTCTGCTTTATTTAGGCATAAGGGCTTAATAATTATTGATAGTTTCTCCTGGTTATCTTACATTTTGAAGAGACTATGAGCTAGCAGAAATTTATTTTAATAATAATCTCTTACACTTATATGCTGTTTTGTGCCCTTAGAAGTACTTAATGCTCTTTATTTCATTATCTATTCATAAACATTATCTGAAGCAAGTATACAGTCAGTATCAATTCCATTTTTCAGATGAGACAGCTGAGGCTGAAAGACATAGTTACTTGTCTCAATTCATATAGTTCAGTGACAGAGTTTAAACCAGAGCCCAGGTCTTCTTTCTCAACGTAGCTCCTTTTCTCCTTCATTATATCAGGCATAGTGGCAATGTAGTCTTTTACTAGCTTTTTATCTTGAATGTCCTTTTGGTGGCTTGCTTTTCATGTGTTAGCCTGTTAGTGTGTCTATAACATTGTCATTGACTATTTTAATACATTTAGTGGTCTTGGAAAGCAGTTTTGTCTTCAGAAGGACACTGAAATCTGTGGAAAGGACTGTAGAAGATGGGGTGGGTAGGCAGACACATATCGCTTTGGGGGCTGGCTGACTTTCTATTGAAGCTATGTATTGCAAGACTACTTTATATTATCTAAAAGCACTAGTCCAGAAGAGGATTGTGATGTAAAAATAGGCACTTTGAAGAAAGGGCTGTAAGAATGGGTGGAAAATGCAGTAGATGATTGTCTTGAGTTATTTTCTTTAATGTCAAGCAGGCAGTCCTTGGAATGCTATTTCAAAAAGTGTTGTATAATTTTGAAGATACAGTTACAGATTTCCAACACGAAGCTCATAAATCTGCAATTCCCTGTCCTCCTAGGCACATGAAGTAAAATTTATGAGCTTCATGTTTCTATGCAGCTATTAAAGCATATTTCATCTGCTTTGAGCTCAAGCTCCCTCTAGCTTGCTGTCTCCATTTCTTCCTCTTACATGAGCGAACTTTCTGTCTTGTTACAAGTAGTAAGTAGATTTCGTTTCCTCCAGGTGTCATCAATGCAAACATTGTAATTTCTCATCTATTAGTACAGCCTTTTGCAAAACAAAATGGCAGCACCCAGGAGGTGGAAATAGGTTGTTTCCTTCTCTGTGTGGTAGCATAAGTTGTTAGTTTGCTACTCTTTTTTAAAATATATTTTATTGCATTTTAGGTTTTGGGGTACATGTGAAGAACATGCAAGATTGTTGCATAGGTACATACATGGCAGTGTGGTTTGCTGCCTTCCTCCCCATCACCCATATCTGACATTTCTCCCCATGTTATCCCTCCCCAGTTCCCCACCCCTGCTGTCCCTCCCCTAGTTCCCCGCCACAGACCCCAGTGTGTGATGCTCCCCTCCTTGTGTCCATGTGTTCTGATTGATCAACACCGACCTATGAGTGAGAACATGTGGTATTTGATTTTCTGCTCTTGTGTTAGTTTGCTAAGAATGATGGTTTCCAAGTTCATCCATGTTCTTACAAAGGACACGAACTCATCATTTTTTTATGGCTGCATAGTATTCCATGGTGTATATGTGCCACATTTTCTTTATCCAGTCTATCGTCGATGGGCATATGGGTTGTTTCCAGGTCTTTGCTATTGTAAACATTGCTGCAATGAACATACGTGTGCATGTGTCCTTATAACAGAACAATTTATAATCCTTTGGCTATATACCCAGTAATGGATTTGCTGGGTCAAATGGAATTTCTATTTCTAGGTCTTTGAGGAATTGCCACACGGTCTTCCACAATGGTTGAACTAATTTACACTCCCACCAACAGTGTAAAAGTGTTCCTATTTCTCCACATCCTCTCCAGCATCTGATGTCTCCAAATTTTTTAATGATTGCCATTCTAACTGGCATGAAATGGTATCTCAATGTAGTTTTGATTTGCATTTCTCTAATGACGAGTGATGATGAGCATTTTTTCATATGTTTGTTGGCCTCATGTATGTCTTCTTTTGTAAAGTGTCTGTTCATATCCTTTGCCCACTTTTGAATGGGTTTATTTGTCTTTTTTCTTGTAAATCTGTTTTAGTTCTTTGTAGATTCTGGATATTAGCCCTTTGTCAAATGGGTAGATTGCAAAAATTTTTTCCCATTCTTTTGGTTGCTGATTCATTCTAATGACTGTTTCTTTTGCTGTGCAGAAGCTCTGGAGTTTGATTAGGTCCCACTTGTCTATTTTCACTTTTGTTGTCAATGCTTTTGGTGTTTTAGTCATGAAGTCCTTGCCTATGCCTATGTCCTGAATGGTTTTGCCTAGATTTTCTTCTAGGGTTTTTATGGTGTTAGGCCTTATGCTTAAGTCCTTAATCCATCTGGAGTTAATTTTAGTGTAAGGTGTCAGGAAGGGGTCCAGTTTCTGCTTTCTGCACATGGCTAGCGAGTTTTCCCAACACCATTTATTAAACAGGGAATCCTTTCCCCATTGCTTGTTTTTGTCAGGTTTGTCAAAGATCAGATGGTTGTAGATGTGTGGTGTTGCCTCCAAGTCCTGTGTTCTGTTCCATTAGTCTATATCTCTGTTTTGGTACCAGTACCATGCTGTTTGCAGACGACATGATTGTATATTTAGAAGACCCCATTGTCTCAGCCCAAAATCTCCTGAAACTGATAAGCAACTTTAGCGAAGTCTCAGGATACAAAATCAACGTGCAGAAATCGCAAGCATTCCTATACAACAATAACAGACTTAGCCAAACCAAGAACGAACTGCCATTTACAATTGTTACAAAGACAATAAAATACCTAGGAATACAACTAACAAAAAATGTAAAAGACCTCTTCAAGGAGAACTACAAATCACTGCTAAACGAAATAAGAGAGGACACAAATAGATGGAGAAAAATTCCATGCTCATGGTTAGGAAGAATCAACATCGTGAAAATGGCCATACTGCCCAAAGAAATTGATGGATTCAACACTATCCCCATTAAGCTACCAATGTTCTTCTTCACAGAACTGGAAAAAACCACCTTAAACTTAATATTGAACCAAAAGTGAGCCTGCATAGCCAAGTCAATTCTAAGCAAAAAGAACAAAGCTGAAGGCATCACACTAACTGACTTCAAACTATACTACAAGGCTACAGTTTGCTACTCTTACTCCCAGTTGGTACATAACCCTAACATCCAATCACTAATGGTGTGGCCATTATTTGTCTTATTTTGGCCTTTCCTCAACCACCACTTTTCAGTTCTCATGCATATTTGTCAGATCCTCCTTCCCCAACTGCACAGTTCTTAGTTCATCTTAAGCAAATGGCTATCTTTTCCCTAAAGATCCTCAAGGGAAAAAAAAAGGCACCTCCAGGGGAAATTTACTGCTTCTGAGCCCTGACAGAGATTTCTGCCCAAACCCTAACCAAAAACTTTCTCCCCTCCGTTTGTCTTTTATTGTTTTACAGGGGAGATATATAACATAATTATCTCCAGGTCTAAACTTCAGCATGTTACATTTTAAAAACCCATAATTTCCCCTCCTCTTCTTACTCCTCTCTCACAGTTTTAGAATTAGTATGGCCCCACAACAAACCTTTAATTCACTTGGCAATTTCTATGGTTTATCATGGAAAATGAGCCAAATTGCCTTCAAGAAGTTTTTATGTACCTCTTATATAGAATGTGAGGTTTTATATGTACCCCTTATAGAATGTGAGCTTTTAAGAGACGTATCTTATTTCGAGAAATTTCAATGTAGAAAAAACATTGAATATTTATAAAGCCACAAATACAAACTTTTATATGATTCCCAAACTTATGAAGTTATGTCAATGTTCAGGCCTTGTTTCCAGCCTGTGGCTCTCAGCCCTGGTACTGTCCTTAACCATAAACCTCATCTTTGCCCTTTGTAGTGAGAGGATTGTGGTTATAATTAGGCAGTTTAAATAATGTATATTATGATACCAGCTATATTTGTTGAACACCTCCTATATGCCAGCCACTGTGCTAGACATTTTTTAGTCTTCTTCACAATCTTCAAGACATTAATATTATCCTCATTTTGTAAATGAGGAAACTGCTCTCAAAGAGATTCGTTTACACAGCCAGATAGCTGCTAAGCCTAGATTGGATGGAGAGTATGTGAGAAAAACGGCAGCATCCATAAGGTTTTCATTCTCCTACCCTGTACAACAGAGGTAATAGAGATTATTCGTTAAAGAAATAGTGGAATTTTACAGGACTCTAGAAAGGGAGAATGTGAAGGGTACAGTTCCCTGTTACTGGAATGAGTGCCAGCATACCCGTACCTGGCTTGCCTTGGGGTTTGGATTACTAATCTTAACTCCTTTGCTCCTCCAATATTGATCTCATTTGTTGGAAAGATCATCTGCCCAACATAAAAATGCATTTCCAATTTTGTAATTTAAGTCAGTAGCAACATCAGATTCAGTTAAGGTTTACTTTCCTGACAACTTTTTAGGATCAGATCTATTTTGCAAAATTCTAGTAATAAATGTATGCACACTTACACATACAGCATCTCTCTGATTCTAAGATGTTACTTGGCTGTGCAGATGTGATGGGCTCTTTGGAAGAAAGGTTTGATATACTGCTAATCTAAGGGCTGAATTCCTCATCTTTGTCTTCTCTTCTTTAGACTGATGACCAGAGCAGCAGCGCATAACATTCTTTTGTGCTAATGGTATCTTTGCATCACATTGATCAGGAGAACTGGCATCTCCAGAGCCCTAGGATGGTAACTTCTCTGTTGATTACCAGGAAAGATTAGGTGATACTTTCTCCATAGGAAGAGGATGTTTGATATGTGTTGGCTTTGGCAAAAGGAAGCTTGTGAACTCAACTGTAAGTAGATAGAATTTCCTTTGACTTCATCTTTTTCAGTCCTTGTTCATACCCAGGTCCTCCAGAAGGCCTTTAAGCATTTTTATTGACTTTGTGTTCCATTACACAAAACTGAAGATACTGATACTCAGTCATGAGTCTGCTTCAAAATTGCCTAGGGAATCAAAAATACTATACCAGTTCCTGTTCCTGGATATTATAATTCATTTGGTCTGGTATGAAGGCCAGGAATCTGTATTTTTAAAATTCACTCAAGTAATTTTTGTATATAGCTATAATTGAAAATCTGTGTCTGAACTTGTCCACTCCTCCATCCCCTGATATACTTCCCCAAGGTGGCATTTAAAATGGGCCTAGAAGGATATAAAAAATTTGAATATTAAAACATGGATAAAAAGTGAGGACTTTTCACATGGAGATAATTTGAAAGAAAAACTTCAAAAAATATGACAGCATCGAGAACTTTTCTTTCTCAAGGAAAAAAATGGAAGCCTCATTTTTTTTTCCATTGCAAACAGCAGTGCCATACATGAAAGGAAAGTGGTGGTGCTCATCAACTTTGAATAACTTTGTACTGAACCCTTGAGACTCCTCTCTGCTTATAAAGAAAGTTTCAACTATAAAGTTTATTTATTTATGAACCATAGGCTACTATGAAATCTCTGTTCCCAGCTAGAGGCCTGGGAGAGTAAGAAAACTACTTGTTTATTCCATAGAACCACTTAGTTTTTTTTCTTTTGCACATACCTCAAATGAAGCATTAATAGAAGAACCATATTCTATTCACATGCTTCATTTTATTTTGATTTATGTAAAAATTCCCAAGCACCTCAAGTGGTGTTTCCTTATAAGGCAATAATCTTCAGTTCTGTTGCAAAGGTCAGGAGTGATAGAATGAAAATGGTACTAGATACAACAGCTTTTTGGTATGTGCATGACCATTACATTGCCATGGGGCTGCAAGACTTGTTAATGCTTGATACTTTGCTTGTTAATGAATGAGTCTGTGTTTGTGCTAATGGAGTGATTTGAGAGGTCGTTCTCCACTGCCAATCAAGAGATTGGTTTTGAAAGCTGATTGCCAGTGGTCATTCTACCAACCACTCTGGTTCTCCTTTAGATAGAGACCTACTCAGATTCAAGTCTTCGTGTACTTTGTGGCAAAACATTATACACACCAGATGTATTGAACAACCACAAAGAAAACAATTAGGACTCAAGTAGTATGTCAGAATGTAGTCATTGGTGATAAGTAACTGTCCACTACCAAGAAGATGCAAATGCACTGTCCATGTTCACTGACCCATGGGAACAGTTCATGGATGAATGAGAATTTGAGCTATATCTTAAAGGATGGAGTTGGATTTCAAGGCAAGAGGTGTAAGAGAAAGTTCATAGATAATACTGGCTATGGTCTTTGCAAAGAAAAGTGAATTGGATAGGTTCCCGAGGAGATCCAAAAATCTTGAGGAAGTAATTCTGGAGATAAAGTTGAGGAAAGTAGGTTTGAATCTTGATCCAGAGGTAATCCCTAAATGTGTTGACTCTATTGAAAGAGTATTTGACTCAGATTCAGACAGATCTGTATTCGACTCCTTTTTTGCCATTTATAAGAACTTGAGTAATGATTGTTTCTAAATAAGAGTTTATTGAGCCAAGCACTCAGTAAATGCTTGAATGTGGAAAATTAACTCTCTTGTTTTTCTATTGTCAGATGGTCCTCTTCATTGGATAACTTGGTAACCATTGATTACCTTTTCTCAGGAGTTAGGGGATAGAGAGGTTGGGAAAATATAAGAAAGAAAAAATCATATTCCTATTTTTATTTTCAATTTGTCTTCCAACTATCCCAGCCTTCTTTGTTTGCAAGGCTGACTTATCTAATACTTTTTGGGTAGAGAAGGTCCTTCTTTGGTTGTACCCCTTTTGGGGTTAAACTGAAAGTAACCTTATTTTCTAGGTCTCAGCCAACTTTGAAGGGCGTGAACCCACAGCAGCCTCACTGGGATCACTTCAGCAGTGAAAATTTATCTTTCCTGTGTAAAAGTATAAGAGTTGATGGCAGCCAGGCACAGTGGCTCATGCCTGTAATCCCGGCAGTTAGGACGCCAAGACGGGTGGATCACCTGAGGTCAGGAGTTCAAGACCAGCCAGACCAATATGGCAAAACCCCGTCTCTACTAAAAATACAAAAATTAGCTGGGCATAGTGGCGCACACCTGTAATCCCAGCTGCTCAAGAGGCTGAGAGAGGAGAATTGCTTGAACTCAGGAGGCAGAGGTTGGAGATTGAGGTGAGCCAAGATTGCACCACTGCACTCCAGCCTGGGCGACAGAGTGAGAGTCTGTCCAAAAAAAAAAAAAAAAAAAAAAGAGTTGGTTTATAGCAAGATAATTATCTGTAACATAAACCTCAGTATTCTTTATCATTCAGTAACAGCATTATTATCAACAATAATAAGCAATATGGTCTTTCTGTGGGGTGAAAATGTGAAGTGAATTACGGCAGGATATGACTTGCCATTTGGCTTCCTTTATAAACATCAATTGCTTCAGCTCTATCAATCACTTGGCAGTCCATAGTGAACATTATAACTCAAATGACTGATCGGGTCTGTTCATTGCCCACGTAAAGGCATATAACTGAAGTGAGAAGTCTGAGGTAACTTAGCAATAAGTTTGCAGTACAGTGTTTAGTGAAGCTGGGGATTTCAAGGCTTTGAGTCAGCCAGAGGTACTGCACTCCCTGATTGCTTCATGACCATATCCTCTCTCTGTCACCAGTAAGCAGGTTTTCAAATCACATACTGTTATTGGTCACAACGTTTGGAAATGGGGAAGAGTGTGTGGGTGGATCATGGCAGTATATGGACAGTGATTAACCCAAAGCACAATCAGTGAGCACTGTTGTACCCAAAGCATGCAAATCACCACATACACTATTAATAAATTTATGGATGACAACAGACACTATAATTTTATATCAGTGCTTTCTCCTATGAAAAACAAAGAATGTTAGTTAAGGATACCTTTTGTATATTTGCATCATATCTCCAGATGTTTCCTTTGTCCACTTCTTGCAAGTTCTCCTTTCTTTTAGTTGACTATCTTCTGGTCCTACTATGGCTTCCAGTAGCTTTCCAAGAGGGTACTTGTGTTTTAATAGAAGAACCTTGAAGGAAAGATAATGCCTTCATCATTCAATATAATGAGTTACTCAGGATGGAATTTCAAAAATTAGCAAGTGTGTGGAGATAGATATTTTGGGAAAGTATAATTTTCTATGTACCCCTCAAATCATGGCTAAAGATGACAGCCTCTTCCACCTCCATATAAGACCATTTCATTTCCTTCTTTCTTCTCCCTCCTTCCCCTAAACACACAAATATACACATATCCTGTGCTTCAGCTACACAGAGCTTCTTACTGTTTCTTTTCACTTCTCTGTGGCTTTGTGTGTTCTGCTCCTTCTGCCTAGAATGCTCCTTTCCTTTTTTTTGTTCACCTGGAAACATCCCAATTCAGAAGTTACCTTCCTTATTTATACCAACTTTATCCATAACTCCTTTATCACACTTCTTCTTGTGATGAGTCTATTCACTTGTCTGCTGTTACACCTCTATGAGACAAAAATGCCTTCTCCACCTCTGGAACTCATGCCCTTGGCATATAGTAGGCAATGTGTAAATGTTTGAAGGTTGAGTGGATTAAAGAATGACTTTCAACCTTTCAGGCTTCTAATTTTCTCTCTGAAAAGGACAGCCAAATGAAAACTCATAATTTTAGAAGATGAGGTTAGATGATTGGTAGGTTCATGCACAGACCAATTATTATTTAGGGATTATGGATGTGTATAGTTCTTATATGTTGAGTGCAGTGTAAGAGTGGCCCCAAACATAGTTAAAAGCCACTCCAGACCCAGGTATTGTAGAGTTAGCCCCAGCTGTATAAGCTTTTATTTAATACTGGGCTAAGAAATGACACTTTTCTATTTTTTACCTTATTGAAAGGGTAGGGGTTCACTGCTATCAATCTCAGTTCACTTGTTGATTGTATTGGCTTGCCAAGTGAGAATATTAGCACCCCTGCACATTTCTGTATCTCTACCACTTAAAGATCTTTCCTTCCCATTATCATATCTAATAATCAGGATAACCCTAAAAAATATGCTTTCTCATTTCCCAGATGAGGATACCAAGGCTCAAGTAGGAAACTTACTTGTTTAGTAAGATAATACAGCTAGGAAGTGGGAGAGGCAAGAGTCGAACCCACATCTTCCTAGCTCTTAGTCTATCGCACTGTCTACTGGGTCATACTGGATCAGCCAGGAGGCAGGAAAATCAGCTGGGGAATGTGGTGCCAATGTATGATGTTTACCTAACTGTGTACATCCTTGCTGGAAGCCAGCCATGATTTATGCTGCATAAGTATTCATTAATGTTCATTTCATTTATTTGGCTAACCATCTGCTTTTCAGGGCGAAGACAAGCTAGGACAAGAGCAGACAAGCAGCCTTAGAGTTTGGGTGCTTTCCTTTGAAGTTGGGCTGCCTGTTTGGAAATCACACTTTTTGGTGATAGAAGATAGTTCTAGTATAGCTTTTATTTGTTACCGCATCTACATGGATAGACATTTTCTGAAGAATAGCTGAAAATTTGTGTAAGTCCCAGAATATTTCTGATTTAGACATAGTCTTTGAGCACGTTAGGAAATTCGGTCAGAATGCTTCTGGAAAGGCTACTTTTCCAGAATGAAATGAAAAAAAAAGGATGGACTTTGAAACTGGTTAGATTTGGGTTATACTCACTTACAGTGTGACCCTGGCAAATGATTTAACTTCTCCAAACTTCATGTTTCTTATTCTTTGAAGTGAAATTTTAAAATGCCATCTTGCCTAATTGTTGTGAAAATGAAAATGAGATCCCACACCAGGAATATAGAAGCTACTCAGTAATATTGCTTCTCTCCTTTCCCTTTCCCCAGTCCTTTTTCCCCAGACATTTATTATTAGTTATTCACAGGCATACATTCTGAAGTCTGCCTACTGCTCCATGTTGAAATACACTGCTCTTGCAAGGACTGATTATCTATTTTTCTGTCTTCCAAGGCCCCCTGCTTTCCACCCCACCCTCTCAATTCTGGGGGCTTCCAAAGTGGGCAGGTACAGAATGTTCTGTGGAGCATCAGAGGCTGTTACTCAATATCCTGGCCAGCACTCTTAACTGCTCTTTGCACACAAGCCATATGAAGGCAAACTCCAGGTCTTTGAGCCCATGTGTGTGTTATGCATTGCACTGCTTCTTGTACCCAAATTCATCTCAAGGGTGAGAAGACCAGGCTCAGACTTGTCCTGGAAGCAGATTTCTCAAGCTGCCCATACCCTCATACTGTTTGATTAAAAGGAGGTGCTTCAAACTCTTTGGCTTTACATAGACTAGAATCAGAATGATTGGTGGCGCCTCTGTCCTCAAGGTATCCAAAGCACTTTGTAAGGCAATATGATAAGCGCTGAGGCCGTGCAGGCCAGTACAACAGCCGCCACCCAGCACTTCACAATTAGTCATGCCCAGCCTGGGATCATCAAGCCTGTTTTTATTGGAAGAGCAAGAGAAGGGAGGGAATGCTAGTTGGCAATTTCCCCAGGCACCCTTTATGAAAGTGCCCTTGGCTCTTCAAATTTCACCTGAATAACCAGCTCAGGCAAATTTTCCTCTATCAAAAAGCAGAACGTGACAGTGACAAGCTGATGCCTGGCTGATGCCCCAGGACATTGACCAAATAGGCTTGGCCTCACAATTGGTTTTTGTTCTCCATCTCCTTTCCCCCATTTTGTTCTTTTTCTATCTTTCTTTCCCCATTCCCATCCACAAAGTGCCCTCAGTCAGAAGTCAGTTGTGGGGTGGATAGTTTGTCATTTTAAGATGATCCCTATTCTGTCCACCTTTCTTATACCTCATATCATTGCTTTTAGAGCAAGGACAATTCTGGAAGTGAAACTACAATAACATCCTAGGCTCCTTTCTCTCTAGTAGTACTCAACACACTTGTAACTACATGTTCAAATTTGTCTTTCTTATTTCTACTTAGGTTCATGAAAGCAAGGGACATGCCTGTGTTGCTCACTTTCTCTTGGCAGGCACATATAGCAAGTCTTCAAAAAATGCTTGTTAACTATAAATTAAGTGTTTAAGAAGTTCATTGTTAGTATCTTATCCCCTGCCTTGTTTGTAAGCAGCTGGCTTCTTCTATTTGTAAGTTACCTTGTTTTCAGTTCCATATTCCCCAAAGGAAACTTTAGCTCGAGGCCTTACAGAGTGTGTATATTAGTATGTTAAAATGAAATCAACTCCCCTCCCCCTGGCCTTCTAATTGACATGAATTTGGGACTAGACGTGCATTGGCTTTTGTCCTGACAGCTAATAGAGTCCATTTTGTTGTATTCACTGCTGTCTTCCATGGGGGTCCCATGGAGAAAGTTTGTCATGGACATATATTTTGAGGGCAGACTCAACCTGAGTAGACCTGATTGAATTTTCCCCATCTGCCTCCCAGAGATCACTGCCTGTGCTTTGATAAAAAGAGAATTATAGGAGTCCTCTCAAGGTAGAAAGGCCTAAAATTAGGCATGGCAGCCATGTCTTTGTTGTATATGGGGGTGGGATACAGGCAGCCAGCTTCCCCTCTCTTTTCTTCCTTGCTTACACCCCTCAAGGGGAGGGGCTATATCCTCAAGCCTGCCTGGTGGTTCCTGTCCCTGGCTGAGTGACTATTTTACATATTCCAATAGAGAAGCTTAGAACACATCTAGGCTGCCACTGTCATTTGAAGTCGGATTTTTTTTTAGTATATATATATATATTTTTTTTTCTTAATTGCATTTTATGTTCTGGGGCACATGTAAAGAACATGCAGGATTGTTGCATAGGTACATACATGGCAATGTGGTTTGCTGCCTCCATCCCCATCACCTATATCTGGAATTTCTCCCCATGTTATCCCTCCCTAACTCCCTACCCCCCACTGTCCCTCCCCTGGTGCCCCCCAACAGACCTCAGTGTGTGATGCTCCCCTCCCTGTGTCCATGTGTTCTCAGTGTTCAACACCCACCTATGAGTGAGAACATGCTGTGCTTGATTCTCTGTTCCTGTGTCAGTTTGCTGAGAATGATGGTTTCCAGGTTCATCCATGTCCCTACAAAGGACACAAACTCATCATTTTTATGGCTGTATAGTATTCCATGGTGTATATGTGCCATATTTTCCCTGTCCAGTCTGTCATCAATGGGCATTTGGGTTGGTTCCAAGTCTTTGCTATTGTAAACAGTGCTGCAATGAACATTCGTGTGCATGTGTCCTTATAATAGAATGATTTGTAAACCTTTGGATATATACCCAGTAAAGGGATTGCTGGGTCAAATGGAATTTCTATTTCTAGGTCCTTAAGGAATTGCCACACTGTCTTCCACAATGGTTGAACTAATTTACACTCCCACCAACAGTGTAAAAGTGTTCCTATTTCTCCATATCCTCTCCAGCATCTGTTGTCTCCAGATTTTTTAACGATTGCCATTCTAACTGGCCTGAGATGGTATCTCAATGTAGTTTTGATTTGCATTTCTCTAATGACGAGTGATGATGAGCATTTTTTCATATGTTTGTTGGCGTCATATATGTCTTCTTTTGTAAAGTGTCTGTTCATATCCTTTGCCCACTTTTGAATGGGTTTATTTGTTTTTTTCTTGTAAATCTGTTTTAGTTCTTTGTAGATTTTGGTTATAACTCCTTTGTCAGATGGGTAAATTGCAAAATTTTTTCCATTCTGTTGGTTGCCAATTCACTCTAATGAGTGTTTCTTTTGCTGTACAGAAGATCTGGAGTTTGATTAGGTCCCATTTGTCTATTTTGACTTTTGTTGCCAATGCTTTTGGTGTTTTAGTCATGAAGTCATTGGCTATGCCTATGTCCTGAATGGTTTTGCCTAGGTTTTCTTCTAGGGTTTTTATGGTGTTAGGTCTTATGTTTAAGTCTTTAATCCATCTGGAGTTAATTTTAGTATAAAGTATCAGGAAGGGGTCCAGTTTCTGCTTTGTGCACAATGCTAGCCAGTTTTCCCAACACCATTTATCAAACAGGGAATCTTTTCCCCATTGCTTGCTTTTGTCAGGTTTGTCAAAGATCAGATGGTTGTGGAGGTGCAGCATTGCCTCCAAGGCCTCTGTTCTGTTCCATTAGTCTATATCTCTGTTTTGGTACCAGTAGCATGCTGTTTTGATTACTGTAGCCTTGTAGTATAGTTTGAAGTCAGGTAGCATGATACCTCCAGCTTTGTTGTTTTTGCTTAGAATTGACTTGGCTATGTGGGCTCTCTTTTGGTTCCGTAAGGTGTTTTTTTCCAGTTCTGTGAAGAATGTCCTTGGTAGCTTGATGCGGATAGTGTTAAATCTATATATTACTTTGGGCAGTATGACCGTTTTCACGATATTGATTCTTCCTAACCATGAGCATGGAAGGTTTCTCCATCTGTTTGTGTCCTCTCTTATTTCCTTGATCAGTGGTTTGTAGTTATCCTTGAAGAGGTCCTTTACATTCTTTGTTAGTTGTACTCCTAGGTATTTTATGCTTTTGTAGCAATTGTGAATGGGAGTTCACTCATGATTTGGCTCTCTGTTAGTGTGTTATTGGTGTATAGAAATGCTTGTGATTTCTGCACATTGATTTTGTATCCTGAGACTTTGTTGAAGTTCCTTATCAGTTTAAGGAGATACTGGGCTGAGATGATAGGGTCTTCTAAATATACAATCATGTCGTCTGCAAATAGAGACAATTTGACTTCCTCTTTTTCTAATTGAATACCTTTTATTTTTTTTTCTTGCCTAATTGCTCTGTCTAGAACTTCCAATATTATATTGAATAGGAGTAGTGAGAGAGGGCTCCCTTGTCTAGTTCCAGATTTCAAAGGGAATGCTTCCAGTTTTTGCCCATTCTGCATGATATTGGCTGTAGGTTTGTTGTAAATAGCTTTTATTGTTTTGAGATATGTTCCTTCGTTACCTAGTTTATTGAGAGTTTTTAGCATAAAGGGCTGTTGAATTTTGTCGAATCCCTTCTCTGCATCTATTGAGATAATCGTGGTTTTTGTTTTTGGTTCTGTTTATGTGGTGGATTACATTTATAGACTTGAGTGTGTTGAACCAGCCTTGCATCCCTGGGATGAAGCCTACTTGATCATGATGGATAAGCTTTTTGATGTGCCGTTACAGTCAGTTTGTCTGTATTTTGTTGAAGATTTTGGCATCTATGTTCATGATGGATATTGGCCTGTAGTTTTCTTTTTTTGTTGAGTGTCTGTCAGGTTTTGGTATCAGGATGATGTTGACCTCATAAAATGATTTGGGAAGGATTCCCTCCTTTTGGATTCTTTGGAATCATTTAAGAAGGAATGGTACCAGCTCCTCTTTGTACTTCTGGTAGAATTCAGCTGTGAAACCGTCTGGACCAGGACGTTTTTTGGTTGATAGGCTATTAATTGCTACCTCAACTTCAGCCCTTGTAGATTTCAACTTCTTCCTGGTTTAGGCTTAGGAGACCTTGTTAAAGCTAGCTAATCCAAAGTACCCACACTCTTATTCTTTTGTCTTTCCTACTTGTTTTATTTTTTTCATCTTCCTAGGTTTTTGATGATCACTAATAGCTTCAACAGTGCTCCCCCTGACCAGGTAGGAAGCCCAGAGTTTGGTTTAGGGCATAGAAGAATGTAGGAACTCAAGGACTAGGTTTTGGTGGGGAAAGGGGATGAAGGCTTCTTTTTTTCTTGGATTAAGCAGAAAGGATTTAGATTTCAGAATGAAAGCCTTGAATTTTCACATATAGCAGTGGCAAAGACTTGTTCTTTGCTATAATAACAATTGTTCATCATTGTTCCTCTGTGGATTTGGGGTCAAGGACTGGCTACACGTTTTAGTGATCTCAGTCATGTGACTTAACCTCTTTAAACTTGGATTTTCTTCATCTGTACAATGGAAATGATGACAATAATTACTGCCTTACAGAGGTTGATAATCATGATGTCTCACTAGGAAGAGAAGATAAGGGATAAAAAGGCATTTTACAAATGGTAAAATGAGATTATTTTACCATTTTAAAATGGTAAAAAACCTACTATTAAAAAAAAGATTTTAAAAGCTACTATTATTTTTCTTTCATTGTCTATTCTGTCAACACTTCTATTTTCTTGCCTTTTGTACAACATGGGTAATTTAGATGTGACTCTGGACAGAGAGATGGATCAGATGACTTAAGTTCTCTTCCAGTTTAGGAGTTCGTAAACTATGCTTTCTAACCTTCCAGACTACCCAAGAAAGAAAATTATCTTTTAAGACAGAGTAGAAATGTGGAATTCAATCATTTTTGATAATGCCTCCTAAAGTGTAATCTAAGATAGTGGTCCTCCATTAAGTCTGATGTCTGACCATTGTTCAAATAAAGAGTAAAACGCAAATGACAGCAAATTGGCTGCATTCTCAATCCTTTTTTTATTTGGGATAACAATAACCCTTTCTGGTCACAATGACCTTTGATTTGCTGCTTCTGCAACGTCACACTTGTCCCAGGATTCTTCTTCCACTTCTGCACTTATAGTGTTTCTTCCAGGCATCAGATTAAACTTTAAGCTAGCTATGTGTATGTGCACAGTCTGTGGCCCTGAAAAAAATTAGCCCAAAAGAGAAAAAAGTCAAAGTTGTGGGCTAGAAGTAAGCATGCTACTAGAAACAGAATTTGGGAACACAGCTCGGCCTAGAAAAGTGACCTGTCAACTTGTTACAGTTGACACCAATAAGTATAGGATGGGTTGGGAAAAACTATGCTGACCAGCAGGGTGGGAGAGAATAGGGTCAGAATATATGTCTTTGTAAGGCTGAGAGAAAAAGACAGCAAAAAAAATAAAAACAACACATAGAGAGAAAAAGGAGTTTAGAGGTAACATGTTAAAGTGTGAGAAATAAACCGAGATCTTGACTTCTCTTGAATATATTTTTAAATAAAGTATTCCTTTCAACTCCAAATGCAGCCATCTTGGCTCCCTTCTCACACCTCCATTGCGGATGAAAGCTAAATCTTTAAGATGGGGTTGGCTGGATAGATTGTGCCCCTTGGTGTACACTGTGCCCTCTGCAACTCCAGTAAGGCCCAACAGGGCTTTCCAAGGAGGCAAGATTCTGACGATACATTTCTATTTAGTGAAAATGGGTAGGGAAAATCATTTCTTAGGAGCAATTAACCAAACTTAAAATCCTCAAAGAGGCTTGGTATGATGCCCAGGAAAGAGCCACGAGATGAAAACTCCAGGCTGGAAGGGCACTGTTGCAGCAACACTATTCACCAGTTTCTCTTGGAGTTGTCACTACCCTCTCCTTTGTTCTCACCGCTGACATCATTTGTAAAGTAATTTCTTCCCTTAAATAAACAAGATGTGCAATCCTCTAAATGACCAAAGAAGAGTTATCTACAAGAAACCTCAGCAGAAGTATTTTCTTCACTTGGGATGATTCTCTTTACAGAGGTGCAGTAAAGGCTGTGAGAGAAGGCATAAGCAAGCTAAGAGATGCATGCTGACATAAAAGGCATTATATATGTGAAACTGAGGTAATGTGTTCAAGAGTGATGCTGTGCTGATATAGAACCCACTGAATTCCTTACTATTCTGTTTGACTGACTATAGGCTTATTAATAAAGAACTTGTGGTTTGAGTGTTCATTTAAATTACTCATATTAGGTTTATGTGGGAATGTGAGGATCTATGTCTACCAACCTCTGCTGCAGGTTGGAGGCAGAAACCTGGGCTGAACAATAGGTAAGAGTGTCAACTCTACAGATATCTCACATGCTAAGCAAACACAATATAGCGCAATCCAGGTTTACACAAAGTATTAATTTGGGAATAATTATCCTCAATTTCACTTCCTTAAAATATTTTGAATAAGGTGTCTTTTAAGTAAGAAGCTCCCTGAATACATTTAAAATGTAGATTAATTAGATACAGTTTTCCTACCTTTCTAGGAGTATCTCTGTTGTATAAAAACAAAAAATTCTGAAACTTAAAAGGAAGATATGCCTCTCTTCATACATTTGTCATTCTTGAAAGACTGTAAAATGAAGTGACTGCATATCACATCATGTTCCGTATTGATTTCTTTTCTTTTTTTAGGAATATTCCCAGAAACAAAAACATTTTTAAAAAATCTACTAAGCATGCTAGTTAAGACTTAAGATAAATCTATTTAAGTTATGTTAATATAAACTATTTATAAAGATTTTTGTGATATTCTTATCACTGTAGACCTTCAAACATAACCTAAAGGGAAAGATTAGCTACCTCCACAAACTGTGGCAATGACTTACTGAGTAATTGCTAACAACTGATTTTTGGTGCCTCTTGTTTTGATAGTATAACAGTGTGAATAGCTTTTAGAAGAGCAAAACTAAGAAAATTCGGGGAAATGCCATTTCAGAATTTCTAATTTTAAAAAAACAAGTAAAATAGTACTAAGAAAAAATAAAATAATCTAACTAACCTCAAAGTCTACAATGTAACTCTTTTATTTTGATAATGCTCTTCTAACCCTATCTACTTCAGTCCATTCCCACCCAGATGGTTTAGAAATCAAATTCTCAATGTTACATCACTGTTAACATTAGTTTCTTACTCTTCACTTTAGTTCTTAAATGGCACAGTGTCTTAAATTCCCTCAACCTCCTTCACATTTGATTTCTTTGGAAACTGTTTACCTTTTCATTGAAGTCCATATGATCCTTTCTAAAACAGACCCTTATCTTTACCTTCTTCTTTGGAGTCTTTCTCCTCTTTGAATTTATGAACTTCTTAAACTGGCCACTTTGGGTCTGCCATAGTTGATGTCAGTAATAAAGTTTGTTTGTTTGTTCTTTTGTTTGTTTGTTTTTGAGATGGAGTTTCACTCCTAGTGCCAGGCTTGAGTGCAGTGGCGCGATCTCGGCTCACTGCAACCTCTGGCTCCCAGGTTCAAGTGATTCTCCTGCCTCAGCCTCCTGAGTAGCTGGGACTACAGGCACGTGCCACCATGCCCAGCTAATTTTTGTAGTTTTTGTAGAGACTGGGTTTCACCATGTTGACCAGGATGGTCTCGAGCCCTTAACCTCACGATCCGCCCACCTCGGCCTCCCAAAGTGTGGGAATACAAGAGTGTGCCACCCCACCCCGCCAGCAATAAGTTTTCTTAAGTGCTTTCTTAATATTCTAATTTTTAAAAAAAGATCTGAACTATTTTGTCATACAGGCAACAGAATGTTAAACA
This sequence comes from Sapajus apella, assembly GCF_009761245.1. Classification (NCBI taxonomy): domain Eukaryota; kingdom Metazoa; phylum Chordata; class Mammalia; order Primates; family Cebidae; genus Sapajus; species Sapajus apella. The sequence goes on from NW_022437031.1 coordinate 4,607,965, forward strand.
TTTCATAGAACAATGACAAATACATATGAATTTTCCATCAGTTATGAATGCTTTTCCTTTATAACATTGAACATGTTTTTGCAACTGTGATAAGTGTGATTTTCATTTTTAGAAAGGACATGATAAAGTTAAGGCAGTGGTTAATTAATTTTTTCAGATTAGTTTTTCAGGAAAGTGACTGTTTCTGTCTATTCACTTAACCCCAGGCATCAAATGACTTTAATCAGAAAGAACTGAGGAATAATTTGGTTATTTAGTGCCTTTTTTGAGACAAAGTCTAATTCTGTCACCAAGGCTGGAGTGCAGTGGTGCGCTCATGCCTCACTACAGTCTCAATCTCCCGGGTTCAAGTGATCCTCCAACTTAAGCTTCCCAGGTAATTGGGACCACAGGTGAGCACCACCACTCTCTGCTAAATTTTTTTAAATTTTTCATAGAAACAGGGTCTCACTATGTTGCCCTGGCTGGTCTCGAAATCCTAGGCTCAAGCAATCTTTCCACCTCAGCCTCCTAAAGTGCTGTGATTATAGGCATAAGCCACTACACTCTCTCTATTTTAGAGCTTTGTCAAACTTTGGAAAGAGAACCACTTACAATATAATAGATTAATTATGGATTTTTGAGGCTGTTTTTATCATAGTATATGTGGTAAACAACAGTCCCCCTTTATAATGTTTCTATCTAATAAAATTGAAAAGATTTCTTTTATCTTTTTTTTCCCATTTATTTATTTTATTGCATTTTAGGTTTTGGGGTACATGTGAAGAACATGCAAAATTGTTGCATAGGAACACATGTGGCAGTGTGATTTGCTGCCTTCCTCCCCATCACCTACATCTGGCATTTCTCCCCTTGCTATCTCTCCCCAGCTTCCCACCCCCCACCGTCCCTCCCCTATTTCCCCCCTACTGACCCCAGTGTGTAGTGCTCCCCTCCCTGTGTCCATGTGTTCTCATTGTTCAACACCCGCCTATGACTGAGAACATGCGGTGTTTGATCTTCTGCTCTTCTGTCAGTTTGCTGAGAATGATGGTTTCCAGGTTCATCCATGTCCCTACAAAGGACCCAAACTCATCGTTTTTGATGACTGCATAATATTCCATGGTGTATATGTGCCACATTTTCCCTATCCAGTCTATCGTCGATGGGCATTTGGGTTGGTTCCAGGTCTTTGCTATTGATTTCTTTTATCTTGAACAACAAACATAAGAGTTTTACCAAAGCAAGCATCTGTAGGTTAGCACTAATAAACCAAACCAAACAAAAACCTGTATGATAGCCATTTTTTATACAATTACAAAAAAGTTTACTACACAAAATTTTATCCTAATCAGTATGAAAAACTGAAAATATTGGTTTATAGGGCCAACTCACTCTTCAGAGTCCTTTTCCTACCTACTACTGCTAATAAGCTAATGAAAAACTCCCTGCTGAGTGTGGTGGCCCAGGCCTGTAATCCCAGCACTTTGGGAGAAAAAGGTGGGTGGATCGCACTCAGGAGTTTAAGACCAACCTGGGCAACATGGTGAAACCCTGGCTTTACTACAAATACAAAAAACTAACTGGATGTTATGGTACGCTGTAGCTCCAGCTACTCAGGAAGTTGAGGTGGGAGGATCACTTGAGCCCAGGATATAGAGGTTGCAGTGAGCCCAGATCACATGACTAAACTCTAGCCTGAGCTACAAAATGAAACCTTGTCAAAAAGAAAGACTTGTCCCCTTTTTCAGTTCTAAATAATTTTCCAATCTAGAATACAAAAGATTCTAAAGGAAGACAGTTACAATTTCAGATCTGCAGAAGTTGTGGCTTTAATCTAGACTAGAATATCTTTCACATCAAAGGGTTGCCTCACCAGTGCTCAAATCTGCCTCTCTGAAAACACTCTGAGCTCAAAGTCTGCTTGAAGTCTGAGCTTGAGCACTTAAGAGAGTGCTATGGAAAGATTGTTGATGAGAGCTGTGTCACAGCTAATTCTTCTCTAGTAATTAAAGGTTTAGAAAACTCTTACACTGCATATTGACAAATTTAGTAAACAAAATGAGCTTGAGAAAAATATCATGGCCTGCCATGGTCTGTTTTTTTTTTCTTTTTTCTTTTTTTCTTTTCTTTTCTTTCTTTCTTTTTTTTTTTTTTTTTAAAGCCTTTTTAGAAAGATTATGTGACTATGTTATCTGTAATTACTGTAGTGGTATAAATCTTGATGGTATAATTTTAGTTTTTAAAAACTGTCTTTACTTCAGTCTACCTTAGATTAAATTTATTTTACATTTAAATGATATTTTTCTATTTGTTTATTATTAAGTTTCTCATAGAATTCACAAAATTCATTAGAAAGATTTTTTACTTCCTTAGGTCATGAAGTTTCTGATTTGTCAATGGATTTCACAGAAACCCTGTATCTACAAAAAAAAAAAAAAAAAAAAAAAAAGCCAGGTGTGATGGTGCGTGTCTGTAGTCCCAGCTACTCAGAAGGCCAAATTGGGAGGATCGGTTGAGCCCAGGAAGTTGTGGTTGCAGTGTACTATGTTCATACCACTGCATTCCAGCCTGGGTGACAAAGCAAGACCCTAGCTCCAATAAATAAATAAATAAGTAAATCAATTTCTACCACGAAAAGCTGATAAACATATGAAACACCATGAGGTTCTCTGATACAGTTTGGATATCTGTCCCTGCCCAAATTGCCTGTTGAATTGTTATCCCCAGTGTTGGAGGTGGGGCCTGGAGGGAGGTGATTGGATCATGGAGGCGGATTTTTCATGAATGGTTTAGCACCATCCCCTTGGTGCTGTCGTGATACTAAGTTATCATGAGATCTGGTTGTATGGCACCTCCCCGCTTGCTCTCTTGTTCCTGCTTTCACCATGTGACATGCCTGCTCACCCTTCACCTTCTGCCATAATTTTAAGTTGCCTGAGGCCTCCCCAGAAGCTGAGCAGATGCCAGCCCCATGCTTTCTGTATGGCCTGCATAACCATGGGCCAATTAAAACTCTTTTCTTTATAAATTACCCAGTCTCAGGTATTCTTCATAGCAAAGCAAGAATGGACTTACACAATCTCTTTTGTATCAGGGAGAGGATCTCCTTGGTGACTCCACTTCTTTTATTTGTTTATATATCCTTCCAGATGATATATTTATTTCCTTTGTTTTTCTATTGATCTTTACTCTTAAACTAATTTATTAATAGAAAACATTTAAAAGTCTCATTTTAGATTATTTTGACTGTCTGATTTTTAAAAATGATTTTAAAAATCTACCTTGGCCTCTATATGCAATCAAACAAGAAACATATTTTAAGCGTATTATTTTCCTTCTGGATTTTGCCTTCCTCAGTGTGTTCAGTCTGTGTATATTCGTTTCTACCACACTGTAAGAAGCTAGTCAGATGGATAATTGAATTATCATGCTACATGATCTTAGCACACTCATTTTAATCACACATAGACTGGTGAGCACCACTCATCACATGTCATTTCTCTAGAGAAACTAGATGGGTCATGGCTGCAAGATTCTCACATGAAAAGACACATGTGGTAATGTTTTCTCAGGCAGTTAAACAATGAAGTACACCCTAATTTGCACTGAAAATAAAGATTCCTTTAAGGGGAGCATTTCTAGTTCTCTCATTCTTTAGATACCATATGCTAAATGTTTTCCTATGCCCTAAAACAATAACTAGGTCTTATACTCACCTTACAGCCTACATCACACCCATTTCACAGGGAGAGGAACAGAAAAGTAAGTGATTTGCCCCAAATTACATAGCTAGGAAGTTATTTGTTCAGTGTGGAAACTTGTTCAGAAGGTCATTTCATTGAAATGTAGGAAGAGTTTCTGGCACTTCTCTTGAGCAGGAGTCAAAAACTCTTTATTGCCCTAGCCCAGATAGCAAACATTTTAGGCTTTGTGGGCCGTATGGTCTCTGTCAAAACTCCTCTACTTTGTTGTTGTAGTACAAAAGCAGATATACACAATCTTGAAATGAATGGGTGTGGCTGTGTTCCAGTACAACCTTACAGAAAAGGCAATAGGCTGGATTTGGCTCTGAGGCTGTAGTTTGCTGACATCAACTCTTGAACTGAGCTCTTTAACTGACCTCAGCTCTTGAACTATGGTCCAAGATCCTGAGGTCCTATTTGGTACCTTCATTTGCTCTCCTTTTCACTCTCTGGGAGCATAGCTAAATTCAAAATTGAATTATATGTTATATATAAGCACACTTATAATCCTGGGATCTTCATGTTGCTTAATATTAGCCTCCTTAAGTTTTTCACCACAACCTGGGCACTTTTCTGATTTGCTCACTTCTAGGCCCACCTTTGGGCCTTTTCACAAGCAAACACACAGATTTTCAAGAGAGCTGTATGATACTGAATGCAGAAATTTTGGCTCATACAGGCCTATGGGCTATCTGCTCACTGCCCTGATAACTATTTTCCAAGGGAGTGGGTGCTCCACCTTTCCTATACAGAGTTTTCTGCTAGTCTTCCCCTAAAAATTCTAGATACACCTTGCTTTTACGATAAATATGTTTCACTGGGACCAGCTGGAAAATGAAAAATAGAGTTACCCAACTGCTACTTTAAAATTGGACACGGATTTTTTTTTGGGGGGGGGGGGGGGGGCGGTAAAAATCATTTTAGCAGACCAAATATACTTTTGGTGAAAGGCAGCCTGTTGCAAGGACAGAACACTTGGACAACATTTTGAAGTCCTGATTGCCTTTACTACTGACTGAACCACAGTGTTTGTGGCCTTGGGCAAATCACTTCCCCTCTGTGAGCCTCAGGTTATTCATCTTTGAAATGAGGATAATACCTGTGATCATAATTACTTCTTTGGATTCTGCAGAGAACTGAAGGAGATAATGGATGTAAAAGTACTTAAGTGCCCAGGACTGCTCCTTATGAGAATGAAGAAATAATTGAGATTAGTGAGCCATTTAGGCAACAGTGCAAAAAGTGCTGAAAACTCACTGCTTAAATAAGCACCTCTTACTGCTTTTGTGGCACTTTGTAGCAATATGTTTTTATTCTGATTAGAAAAGTAATGCTTGGTTTTGTTTGGCTCCTTGCTTAGTATACCCATAATAAGGATACCCGTTTGGACCTAATGGTCCAAACTAATGTTCAAATGTTATTTTATCAATATGAAATTATCTGGCTCCAGAAGCCGCAGTCTTCTTAGCTGCACCCTATCCCCACTCTCACCTCAATTCTTTTTTTTTTTTTTTTTCACTTTTTTTTAATCAGGGGAAAGTTTGAGGCAAATAATGTCTTCTTATGATCCAAAACCAAGCATGATGGTGATTTATTCACCAAGCGGTTCCTGAGTACCTGTGTGTTGGACTTGGTAGAATCTTTGCCTTGAGGGAGCTCAGTCTAGATCCATGCCTTCTGATATGCAGCCAGTAGCCACTTGTGGTAATGAAACAATAGAAACATCACTAGTTAAAGTGGAAATGTGAGATGAGGAGTAGGAGGTGGAGATAACCAACCAGAAGAAGATACTCAAATAAACCAAGAATAGGTATTTATTAGAGAAGGGGCTTATTGAGCAGGTGGCAGTGGTATGTGTGGCATTACTTGCTCCTGTATTCTCCGGTTTTTACTTAGTTGTGGCTTTGGTGGTATTGTCTCAAATCTAAGTTATGTAGGTAATATTTATGTATGATGTTTTGGCAATGTAGACTAAATACTTGCCCATTCATAAGAGTACAGGACAGTGAGGGTGGTTTGGTTTTGTTTACTGGATGGAAAGTGCAGGATGTTTAGTAAATAAATTCATGGCGTAGTGAGTTCACCACTAAAATCATTCTCTGAGAATGGGTTTGATTTAAATGGCTGGCTAAGAAGACTGAATTCAGGCCACTTGATTGAGAAAGGCCATCTTGGGTAATTATAAACCATCAACATTGTGTTTTGAATGTTAAAACTTATATTTGTCTTCCTGTTACCAGAATATAAGCTTCTTGAGGAGGCAGAGAGAAGTTTTTTTAATCTCTGAATCTATACCTGTCTTTCTTTTGTGCCTAGCCCAGTGCCTGGCACCAAACAGGTGCTCAATCAATGTTGATTCTATATTACCAACAAAAATGAGTCCGTGATGTTTACTATTCGATAAATGAATACAGTTTTAGAGTCAATTTTTACTACTTAAACTACATGCAGATTTTCTTTTTAGAGATTTCACAGTGCTGATTTATTTCAAATTAAGCTTGAAGCTAAGTGACAAAGCTGCATGATTATTTGTTTTTTAACTTATTTTCAATTCCAAACTTAAGATTTTGCATGTCATTGCCTAGGAAAATCCTTAAATAAATTACGATATGTTCATATGGAATACTATGCCACCATTAAATTGGGCAAATGTACATATACCAATATACTATATAGTTGAGTGAGAAAAGCTAGTTTCAAATGACTATGTTAGTATCCTCTGACTTTTGTAAAAAGAAAACCATACATTTGAATGCCATTATATACCTCTGTTTATATGTGCATAGAACAAGCTATGGGGGGATATACCTCAAGTTGCTAACAGTGGTTCCGCTGGAGAGGGGCATGGAAATGGGTTGGCTAAAAACTGAGGTTTGTTACCTTATACACCCCTGCACTGTTTGATGTTTTAAAAACAATGATTATAAATCACTTTTTTTATTTATAAAAATATTATTTTAAATTTTGGTGCTGAAAACAGAGCACCCTCAATAAGTCAATAGTATGGAGTACTATTCAGCCACAGAAATAAGATCCTGGCATTTGCAGCAAAATGGATGGAACTGGAGATTATTATGTTAAGTGAAATAAGGCAGGCACAGAAAGGCAAACATTGTATGTTCTCACTTAATTTCTGGAATCTAAAAATCAAAACAATTGAACTCATGGATATAGAGAGTAGAAGGATGGTAACCAAAGGCTAGGCAGGGGAGAGGTGAGGATGTTTAATTGGTACAAAAAATAGAAAGAATGAATAAGACCTTCGATGTGATAGCACATAAGGTGACTATAGTTAAAAATAATTTAATTTTACATTTTAAAATAACTAAAAAGGTATAACAAGATTTATTGTAACACAAAGAATAAATGCTTGAGGGATGCATACCTCATTCTCTATAATGTGATTAGTACACATTGCATGCTTCTATCAAAACATTTCATATACACCATAAATATATACAGCTATTGTGTACTCATAAAAATTTTAAAAACTGTACATTAAAAAAAACAAAAAAACAGTCGTTCAAGTTTTAAACTAAATGAAAGTAATTTGAAGGAAAACTATCTTCAGTTTTACTGGATATTTGGGACACATTTTTGTATGTTAGTTAGCAAAGATCAATTGAAAAAGAAGATTCTTCCTTCCATGATTCAAGGGAGCCTAGCAAGAAATAAATGAAATGAAATAAAATAAAATAATAAAAAGAAAAAAGAAGATTCTTCCATAAATTCTGCTTACTTGTTTCTGGTAAATTTGTTGATAGCACATATGTGACTTTTTTGGTAAAGAGACATTTTTGTATTTTTAGTTAAGTTTCAAATATAAATTCTGTATGTGTTTAAAGTAAATTAAATGGATGATTTCAGCCAGATCATCATCATGAAAACACATGAGATATTGGGTTATGCAACAACTAACAGTGTGTACCTTTTCTTGCTATTCATAAACTGGGGAATAAAAATATATCTTGGCCCATTTACTACCCAAATAATTTTATGTCTCCCGAGGAGAGTTGTAAGTTGTTTGATAGTAAATGATAAATGTATATATATATCCATATATGTATATTTACCAAGATTGAGTTTTTATGTTTTGTAGGAGCTTTTTGTATATGTGTGTGTGTGTGAGTGTGTATTAGTATTTCAGCGTTAGAAGAACTCTTAAATGCTGCCGTCATAGTCCAACCTGTCTTCTGATGCTTGAAATCCCCTTGCAGTAGGAAATGCAAAGTACAAAGTAGGCACTCAATAATGTAGTTACTGAATTATTTAGAAAGAGTCATTTTGAGCCTATAATGTATAATAGGTACTTCTAGATTTATTATTTTATTCTTTGCAGACCTGCAAAAAACTGTAAGAAAAAAAGTGTATTTCAGATTCAAGTGTTTATGTGATTGATCTCTACATAGGTTTCATTTTTCAACTCCTGTCAGAAAATACAGATTCTTATAAGATTCACATTTTACCCATAAGAATAATAGAATAATAATATAAAGAGGTTAATGTGAAGTACAATCACTTCACAGACTATTTAATTAAATAAGCACTTGTAGATAATTCAGTCCACCTCCACCTCATTTTACAAATATGGAAACTGAAGCCCCCACAAGAAGGAAGAGACTTGCTGAAAGTCACACAGCAAGTCAGCAGCAAACCTAATTAGGCCCCCACCTTCCATTTTAGTGAGATTCCTGTGCTGATGATCATACCCATGTCAAATCCTCTTTGACAGTTATGGCTTGCCCAAAGTAATGTGTCCCGAAAAATATGGCAATAAATTAAGTTGGAGACAGAACCATAACCTCTTTATAAAAGTTTTCTGGAAAGTTTACATGACATTACGTATTATATATTTAAAAAGGAAAATTCTTATTTCATATTTATCTTTTTGTTTCAGAATAATAAACTAAGCTATCTCTACTCAGTCCATTTTAATACAAAAATATTTTTGCCCAGATTGAGTTTTTATATTTTGTAGGAGCTTTTTGTCTGCCTCACTTAGTTATAATCCTCGCTGCACTAATCACTTACTGTGGTAGGCAGAATTCTAAAATGACCCTGATCACATTGTCCTTGTATGATTCACTGCTCTTTAGGTAAGGATAAAAACTATGAATATGATATCACTCCCATGATTAGACTTTCTTATATGGCACACTTAACTTTAAGAAAGGACTAATCACACAGCCATTTGAAAGCAGAAGGTTTAGGGATCTTTTTAACTGGTGACAGAAAGCCACCCAGAGATTTTAAGGTTGAGGTGAATTTGAACTTGATGTGCCAATACTAACTTGAAGATAGAGAGGGCTTCATGGAAAGTGGCCTTTAGGAGTTATCCCTGGCTGAGAGCCAGCAAGAAAATGAGGACCTCAGACCTACAGCTACAAATAATTTTGTGAACGATTTTAAACTGGAAGTGGATACTTTCTACAGAATGTCTATATGAGTCCAGCCTGATCTGATTGACACTTTGCCTTTGGCCTTGTGAGACCCTGAGCAGAGAATCCAGCTGACTTCTGACTTTAAAAAGTAGTAAGATAATAAATGAGTATTGTTTTAAACTGCTAATTTTATGATGATTTGTTATGCAGCAATAAACACTCATATATTTACCATGCAAGGTAAGGCATTTATCCTCTCATGATTCGGTTTCTTTTTACCTGACATAATGGAATTAATCTACACTGCTGTGAAATTGTAGTTGAGAAACATGACTTCCAAAGTAATAGAGGACATGTATTATTAATTTTAGTAGTATTAATAGTAATGATACTGACTTTCCCAGGCCTGTAAAAATCCTTCAATACACAAATGAATAGTAAAGGAATATAAATTGTCTCTAGGTAGACTTTCCACAATGCAATTTTAGGATACAGAGGTCATATGCCTGTTATTCTACTATAGCAGAGAAAATATGGAGCCTGGAGAACTGTTCATTTGCATCACATACATCTTCGAAACTCACTGTGTACCTGGCACTGTAATAAGCTCTGTAGACAGTATAAAGAAGAAAGGAATCAGACATTGTCTCTGACCTCAGGTGTCTCATAATGTAGTAGAAGAGGTAAGATATGGATCACAATAACTATTGCAAATTTGGAAGTGCTTGTCGCCTTGAGGTTGACAAAATTTGGTAAGAGTTCAGAGGGGATTGTCTGTGAACTGGACCTCGAAGAATTTAGGATTTGAGTAGGAGAAGACGAAGAAGGAAGGGCATTCCAGCTAGAGAGAATAGCACAAGCAAAAGCATAGATAATGATGAAAGTCATCATATGGGATAATTCAATAGTTCAGTATAATGGAAGTATAAGATGCATAAATATAAGTGTAGTAGGAAATGAGTTTGAAAGTACAGATTGGGGTTAATCATAGAAGGCCTTGATTTCCAGGCTTAGGAGTTTAGACATTAACATGTGTTTTTGAACAAAGGGGTGAACTTATCACATCTGTAATTTAGATAGAAAATTCTATCAACAGTGTAGATAAGGGTTGATGGTAAACTTTGGAGGGTGATGAGGCAGAGGCTGGAGACAAGGAGAGCATTTAGGATGGAAAGATGATAAATAGATTGTTTAGAAGATTTGTTTTGGAAAAGGAGAAGAGAGAAAATGTCACAGAGATAAAGTGGACATGGCATGGTGCAAGGAGGTAAAGCCCAATAGCTTTGTAAGGTGCTGAGGTAGACTGAAGTCACAAAGCTAGGAAATTTTAGAGTCAGGATTAGTACCAAGATAGCTTGGCTCTAGATCTCATACTTATCCATTATGGTATAATCCTGAGAGGGTGGGCAACAGCAATAGTCACAGGAAAGAGCCCTTTTATACATGATAGTATAGGAACGGTACTGTCATCCAACTCCACAGCTGCTCTTTAACAGAAGATTAGAAGTTGGGGAGAAATGTGTGTATGTGTATGTGTGTGCGTACACACACACACCATTTCTGGGACTAAGGATGGGAAGTGGATTAGATGAAGTCACTGCAGTGGAGTCTGCAAGTTGTTAGCACTCACCCGTTCCAAGAGGCCTTAAAAGTGTTGATCTGTTCCCTGAGCATCACCACATTCTACAAATTTATGTTTCTCTGAAGGAATAGGGTGATTCAGTTTCACTGTGCCTGAAGGTTACTTTTGGGGTCCATGTTTATTTGTTCTAAGTCTATGCTAATGATCTGCCAACTCTCCTTTTGTAACTTTCTCTAACTCTTAGCATGTATAAACTCATCTGTTGGGAAATGTGTAGCATTTACAGGATGATAGGATTTGTAATGTGCAATCACAGGACTGTCTATATAGAGTGCATGGGAAGGGGAAAGAGGAATAGATCTGTTACAAATGCAGATTCCTAGGCCTCTCTTCAAACTTACTGAGGTTCAAGAATTGACATTTCTAATAAACACAGATCCATTTTAATAAACATGAAAGTTTCATACCCTCTTTTAATGTTCGAAATCTTCAAATAAATTGGTCATTGGTGCCAAGAGTATCAAAGCAATTATGGTATGGAATCTGTTTCTCTCAATGATAACTTCTCCCAGAGATTCTGATATATATTCCTCTGTTACCAGTATATGAACTATTTACCTGAAAAATAAGAGTAGGGTTTCCTACTGTTATTGAAAATTTTCTTGACTCTTAACAACTTGTGTGTGACTGTTAACAAGATCACACAAGGTAAACAAAATTAGCTTATTCAACCACTGGCTGAAGAAATTTGGGAAAGTGAACACGTTTTTCTTTACATTTTTCTTTGTTCTATAAACCTTTTATACTGGAATAGTTTTCACTGCAGGCTATTATTGTCTGCCTCCAGAGGAAGGAGTTGACCTAGCAATGGTAACTGGAGACTGCTTTTTGAAACTTCTTTCGAAGGTTGCTTGCCAATGGCATCTTTGGAACAGTGTCTTTCACTTTAGTCGTGCAGAGACCAGTATGAGAATGGGAATTTTATGATCTGGAGCTGGTTAAGTGAAGTCCAAAAATAATTAGGAAAGTGTTTCCTTTCCTGGGAATGAGTTCAGTAGGAAGCTCAATGTATTGTAGAGCACTAAGGATTCAGCCTCAGGCATTTGCAAAAGATTATTCCAGTTGCCTGTGTTACAGAGGACACAATTGGAATTTCCTTTTAGTGTTGAGAGGAGATGTGCACATGGTTATGAGATGACTCACACTTTTTGCTTAGATGGTTCCACTTTCATTGTGGACAGACTCTTTGGAGGGCCAGTTTGGCATGCACGTGTGGGTTCATTTCATCCTGGAGCATTCTTTATGAGAAAGCCATTTGTTGAGTGGTTTGCCATTTGTTTTACAGCCACTCTGTGGGCTACGAAATGGTCATGTGGCCACTCTATTTGTCCAGAAAAAAAGCAGTTTTTCCCTTTCTTATCTTCATGTCTGCCAAACAGCAGGAAGAGTAACTCAGGGAAGCCATGTGATGGCCTTTCATCTGTCCGTTCAGAAACTGATAATGTACTGGATTTGATCATTCATCAAATCTGAGGTTTACTGGTTTGTATTTGCCTCAAAATGGGCATATAATATTTTGTCAGGTAGTATAATAGACAGATCATTGGGATTGCTTTATTGAAGTGAATTAATTCAGTAAGCGTGTAAGTGCCTGACATGTACCAGGCACTGTCCTACGCATTCTCTTAACAGAGATGAGACAAATCTCTGTCTTTTAGGTGTTTGCAGTCGAACAAGGGAGATAAATATATGAGCAAATTGCTAATTAAAAAAAAATTCATAGTGTGCGTGAGTATAAGGTGCTAAATATGTGACTGATTCTGAGGGAAAAGAGTGATAAGGGAAAGTTCTCAGAGAAAGTCAAGTTGAGGGAAGAAAAGCACCCCAGAGAGATGGACTAGCATTGAGATATGCTAGTGTATTGAGTTTAAGTGAATGACATATAGTTCAGTGTTGCTTCAGCAGAAAATAAACCTGTGTTAGGTTACAGAGGGCCTTGGATGACATCCTGAGGGTTTTTCATTTTTTTTAAATTTTTAATTGACAAAATATAATTTTAATATTTTTGTGGGGTATGATGTGATGTTATGATATATGTATGCAGTGTAGAGTGATTAAATCCAGATAACTTGCATGCCTATCACCTCACATACTTATTTTTTTGGTTAGAACATTCAAAATTTACTCTTTTAACAATTTTGAAATATACAACACATTATTATTAACTATAGTCACCATGCTGTGCAGATTTCAAAAACTTCTGCCTAACTAAAACTTTTTGCCCTTTGAAGATATGGAACTTTGTCTTATCAACAGAGTCTTAGAAGGATCTAAAAAATAATTTGCTATTCACTGAATACTTCTTATGTACACTGGGCATGAAATGGGTATGAATTTTCTAATATTAGTTCTTCTGATTGAGGCTTGGCAATTACTAGTTTGTATGCCTTTAAATGGATTATAAGCAGAGGTGTATCGCAGTGGGATTTGCATTTTAGAATGACCATTTTGGGAGTAAAATACAGAGAAGTGAAACCAGAGATAGTGTTATCATTCAGGAGTCTGTTGTCTACACTGAGCAGTAGTTGAGCAAAAAAGGATGGGCAGAATGTGTTGGTTCTGGGGATTGCAAATTCATGACACTTGAGTGAAAAAGTTTAAGCCTTCTATTGGCTCTTCAACATACATGACTACAAAGAGACTACACAGGGTTTTTTTGTTTGTTGGTTTTTTTGCTTGTTTTTTTCGAGATGGAGTTTTGCTCTTATTGCCCAGACTGAAGTGCAATGGCATGATCTCGGCTCATCGCAACCTCCGCCTCAAACTCCCAACCTCAGGTGATCTGCCCACCTCGGCCTCCAAAAGTGCTGGGATTACAGGTGTGAGCCACTGTGCCCAGCCCACACAGTATTTTTGAAAGAACAGAGAGCTTGGAATTAGAACCCTAGTGTCCAGGCCCTGGTGCTACTGGATAAGTAATTATGAATCCATAGCCAACTTGTTGCTCTTCTCTGAGCCTTAGTTTCTTTAGCTATAAATGGGAAGTTGAAACTTTCTAGCTACTTCTTTGAGTTATGTGGAACAAGTTAGGTAATACACTTGAAAGAGAATGTGCTGTACAAATACTGGATCTTAAGACAGCTGTTGTTAATGTACTGAGTGAGTATTATGCTTACCTCACAGGGTTGCTGTGAGCATCAAATGGGATAATGGATTTGAAAGCATTTTGTTTAAAGTATGATTCAAATGTTAAGAATTAGTAAAAATAGTAAAAGAGAACAATCCATTCTCCATCCAGATGTTCTCTCCACATTATGACTTATGTGCTCATTCAGAGTTGTACAGAAAAACCTCCACTTAATTTTCACAGGCTGGAGTTCTGCATGTAACAGAATCATACGGGACCAAAGAAAATCTCTGTATTGGCTTCTCCCCTGCCATATTTTGGCTATGGGACCAACAAGACACCCATTTTGCATGAGCTGCCTGCCACCAACTTTGCGCTCATATCTAGTTCTATTGCCCATGTGCATGCTGAATTTGGGCCCAGGCGCCCAGATCTAACAAGACACTAAAGTTTCCTTCTGTTCTAACTGGCCAATCATAGTAGTCTTAAAGTCCAGTGCCCAGCAGAGCCATAGATTTTTCACGGGCCAAAAATCAACATGAAACCCGATGTATCTGTAAATCTAATTTCATACAACTTTATAGTCAATGAAAATACACTAGCAGGCAGACCAGACCACAGTTTACTATTTCCTGTGGAATTAACACCACACAGAAATTTTGCTTTTGGTATCTGTGAAATGGAAGATAAAGGTGAGGAATCAGAGCAGTTCCCACCTTACCCTCTAAATTCCAACATAAAGAGGCTTTTGCATATCTTTTTGTCTTATTGTATATTTCATTAACAGAAGTGTGTTACTTGCTACATAGTCATTCTGTCTCCATTCTCCTTTGTTTTAACTTCAGTAGTGCCAGCTTAAGATGCTTTGGCTTTTAGCTTTCATGGAGCATGCCATGTCTTTAAACTCATTTTTAAGGACAGAAATGTTGGGAAGATCCTAGCTCCTTATCTCTTTGCTCCTGAAAAGGAAATTCAGAATTGCCTAAAGAAAGGCTGTATTGGCCAACTTAATAAATCAGTATTAGTGAATCTAAAGCATGCTTGAGAACTTTGTAACATGAGCTGAAATTCAGACCTGCAACAAAGTATTTTTTAAAAGATTTAAAATTGAAATAGTAGAAAAGACTATTAAAAACAAGTAAACTATATCACTGGTTTAATGACTAGTGATATAGTTTTCATCTAATGACTCTACCAAAATTGATTTTTGTGTTTGCATATTTAACCATTTTTATTTTCTATATTTGTTCATTAAGATGCGTTTTAATATATTGTTTATATTATTTCTTTTATGTTTTACTTTTTTTCCTTTGAAATAGAATATTGCATTTTTAAAATTTTAATTGCTTTTTGGTATACCATTCCAATGTAGGTGGCTACATAGATTTAAGTTTAAACTAATTAAAATGAGAGAAAATTAACAATTCAGCCCTTCAATCTCATTAGCCACAGGTTAAACACAAGTTAAATACTCAATAGCTACATGTATCTAGTTGCTAGTGTTTGAATAGTACAGATGTAAGTTATTTTCATTAACACAGAAAGTTCTATTAGAAAGCATTGCCCTGGAGTAAATTGCCATACTGTACTAAATCGTTTTTCTCTTGTTCGACATCTATTTCTTCCTTTTAAAATATTATATATAACTTAATGGTAAATATACCTATGCACTTAGCTATTTACTTTGACTTAATTATTTCTTAGAATCAATTTCAAAAGTGGAGTTATTAGGTCAAAGAGCATGAGAAGACTTTTTGGAACCTGTAGTGTATTGCCATAGTCCTTTCAAAAAGGTTTATTTCAACTTAAAGCACTTCTAGCAGCATATGATTGTACTAATTTCTCTGCAATCTCAACACACTGAACATTATCAATTTTAAGTTTGTATTCTACCCTATGCTCCATTAAAAGATAGCTTTTGTTAATTCACAGGGGGCAGTTCTAAGAGTGTCCAGAATTCTCTGTAGTCTTGGGCTTGGTGCTTCAGAGACCCAAAGGAAAAGTCAATGGAATTGCAGCTTAGTGTTAAAGCACTTAATGCACCACACTAATTAATTAATGTCACAAAAATCTCTCTCCTGTTATGGGAAAAGCAGTAAATAGGAACTTCTGGTAGGGCGCTTAATGTTGGTTTGATATTTTTATTAGTTTTTTTTTAACTAATAAAAGTAATACATGCTTATGGCAAAATGATCAAACTGAATGAAAAGGTATGAAAATGTAGAAGTCCTCCTACTCATTACCTCACCCATTCTTTACACTCCCAGTTTCACTCCTCAGAGGGCAACCACAGTGACTAGTTTCTTGTATTTTGTTCCTGATATTTTCTGTGTATGTATGTTGTTAGATATATGCATATTATGTTTTCAGTTCCTATCACACTACAATTACTGTTCTATAACTTGATTTCTTCACTTAATTAAGAGACCTAATATATGCCTTTCCGTATCAGTACATATAGGTCTATTGCGTTTTTCTTAAAGGTTGCACAATTTTCAATTGTATGGCTGTCTTGTAATTTACTTTTTGTTTCCCTTACTAATGGATATTTTATGTTTTCCTAACTCTTTTTATTTTAAAAGTAGTGCTGCAATTAACATCCTTGAGAGGCAGTATATATGGTGTTTAAGATGAGTGGCTCTGGAACCAGACTACTTTGGATTGAATATTGGTGCCACAAATTCCTTGTTGTATGACCTTAGGCAAATTGCTTAATTTATTTGGCTCAGTGTCCTTGTGTGAAAAAAAATGGAGACAATAATGGTCACTATCCAGTAGGGCTTTTATGAAGATTTAATGAGTTAACTAAGATCATTGTTATTTTTAGATTAAGTAGTGCATTACTATATAATGGTTAGTTAATAAAATTGTATACCTTTATTAGCATACTTTTGCATGTGTAGCAATAAGACAAATTCTAGCACTGGTAGATATTACCTTTTCCCTGCCAACAATTGCAAATATTGGATATTAACTTTTTTAATCTTAGTAAATCCGATAAGTATAAATAACAGTTTATCATCATTTTAAGTTGCCTATCTTAATTTTCGGTGAAAATGAGTATCTTTTCACATGTTTTTTGGCTATTTATGTTTCCTTCCATGTGAACTACCTGTTCTTGGCCTTTTCCTATTTGTTGTTGCTGTTACTATTTTCCTATTTTCATCTGTTTCTTATTGATTTATGGAGCCCTTTGTACATAAAGGAATTTGGCCTCTTGTTATATGTGTTACAAATACTCTTTCCAATTTATCTTTAAACTTGGTTTATGTTTTCCTACTCATCAGTCTAAAATTATGTAGTTAAATTCCACATTCTTTTTTCTTATTGCTTTAGAGTTTGGAGATTATGCTTCAAAGGTCTTTCTAGATGGGTTTGATTTAAATCATGTACTGGAAGTATTTTTGCCAAAGGACTCATGAATTATGAAGGTTAGAGCTAAAAGGGACCTTCGAGATTTCCTAGTTCAAACTCCTTTTCCTCATACCTTTTTAATTTTTCTCTGCAGATAAAAAGAAATTTAGTCCCAAGGAGAGAAAGGACTCTAAAGGTTCTCAGTAAGCTAATGGCAGAAATGTAGTTTGGAACTTCTAGCTCCTGTTGCCCATTTCAGCGATCATTCAATTTAACCAGATGGTTTCACAAAAAGAGCTTTCTACTAAAAAACAAAATACATATTTAAGCAACACAGAGAAAGATTTTTTATTTTGCAGATTAATTTTCACTTAGAGATACATGAGCAATATATGCTATGTATCTACAAATCACCTATGTGTTTTGGGTGTTTAGTTTAACAAATGGGCAAATAATTCTAACTGAAGGAGAATATACATTTTTTTTAAATTTTCTTAATGGTTTTAGTTATGAATGTGAAATGTGTATTTACCTTAACAGAAATTAGGTAGATTTTTGGCCTGACATATATGGGAACTGGAAAGCATTGGCTTGGCTGCTAACTGCATTCTCATCTTTCTTTCCCTGCTTTGGCAAAGTGGGATTAAATCTAATACCTTTTAAACTGTTTGGGACTTCAGCCAGAGTGACACGTCTTGAATTCAGAACGGCGCAGACCATTCCCCATCCTAAGGCCTCTCATGGCTCCTCATTGCCTGTAGGATGAGATCCAAGTACCTTAGCATAGCTTACTCACTGCAGTCACTTAACCTCTAGCACCTATACAGTCTTCCAGTCTTATTTACACATTCCTTTGCACATGCTGTTACCCTGTGTGGGGCAACTTTTTTCTTGCCTGTCTGCCTTCCTGGCAAAGCCAACTTAAATAAACATCATTTCTGTAACTTCTGTGAAGCCTTTTCCAATCTCTCCACTCCAAGATGAAGGTATTTCTATAGGCCTGACTTCTGAAATGGCAGAACAAGGATCTGGTGGATCCTCTGCCTGGTGAAACAACCATTTAACTGGTAAAAATTATTTAACTCATAAAAATGATAAAACAACCATTTAAAATCTTCAGAAAATATCCTAAGTTCTGTTCCAGGCAAAGGCAAGTTGTTAGGATGGAGAACACCACAGTTCTGGAATGGCTGAACAAGGATCTGGTGGACCCTCTACCCTGTGAAACAACCATTTAACTAGTAAAAATGATTTAACTGGTAAAAATGATAAAACAGCCATTTTAAATCTTCGGAAAATATCCTAAGGACACATAACAAAAAGTGAAACATATATTCAAGAAAATCTATTAAGTGTCAATAAGAATAGCAAGAGTTTATGGTATTGGAATCATGACCTGTTCTTATCCCTTCCCTTAGCTCCATTCTTCAGGCAAGTGCAACCAAGAAGATGGAGGCTTCTCTTTACAAATTTAACTCCATGGTTATAATTTCACCCACAATGTGGCAGGCCACAAGCATCTTTTCTTTGCCCCCAGCCCTGTATTACAGAAGCAATGTTCTAGAAAGGCATGGCTGAGAGGATTGGAGATCCATTCCTCACCCACTTTCTACTTATGAGGGTTTTGCCCAAAGATGGTTAGGTGAGAATACTGGGGTCCTGCTTGTGCTTGCCTCAGCTCATATATAAGATAAAGCTTCCACATTAGAAAAGGCAAATTAAGAGGACTAGGGAATATACCATTATTCCCAGGGTCCACTTGTAGAACAGGTGGAGTAACTCTGGGAGAAGCAGGTCACTGTCCCTGGTCCCAACTCTACTACAGTGACAGAAGTTCTGTTCCAAGCAGAGGCAGGTTGTTAGGATGGAGAACTCCACAGTTCTCCCTGAGGTGACTGACTTTATTTGGAACAGAGTATGAAGTTCATGCCTAAGGGCATTGTCAAAAATAATGGAGATCTTGGTGGTGAGCAATTAAGAATGGATTGGTAGCTCCACAATCCTAGTAGCAACAAGCAAAACAGCAGACCAACATGGAGGATACCAGAGAATCAGACAAAGAGATCACTAAGAAGAGCCCGTGTGGAATCACAGTCACTGCTGGGTGTGCGGAAATTTATGCATATGTGCTTGACTGTACTCTCTCAAAAGCAACCTAAACAGGATGTGGGGCATGTTCTAAAGCATTCTTCAAGCCACCCATGGGTCCATCAGTAAAATGTGGAGGGCTTAAGAATAAAAAGGATAAGTACAATCTCGGGCCCTACATTGCCTAAATGTTATGCTACCCTGACCAAGGGACAACTCCTACAAAGCCAGGCATAATAATAAAATCACATTGAGAGCCATAAAAGTGACTTATCAAACTGAAGATCTGGATATAGAATATCAAAAATCAATGTGACTATGCTCCTTTTTTAACTAAAGGACTTCACTTTTACCTTTATAGCTACTACTGGTACCATGTGGCATCATGTAAAAATATTAAAAAAAAAATGTCTATATGACAAGGGTATATTCTCACAGTTCCAGTTCGTTGCATTTTTAAGAAACAAATTGTCAGGCTGGGCACGGTGGCTCACGCCTATAATCCCAGCACTTTGGGAGGCCGAGGCGGGTGGATCACAAGGTCAAGAGATCGAGACCATGCTGGTCAACATGGTGAAACCCGGTCTCTACTAAAAACACAAAAATTAGCTGGGCATGGTGGCGCATGCCTGTAGTCCCAGCTACTAGGGAGGCTGAGGCAGGAGAATTGCTTGAACCCAGGAGGCGGAGGTTGCTGTGAGCTGAGATCATGCCATTGCACTCCAGCCTGCGTAACAAGAGCGAAACTCCGTCTCAAAAAAAAAAAAAAAAGAAACAAATTGTCATGATAAATAATGAATAGGTTTAGAAAGAACCATTTATTTGCAGCTGTGGATTAAGAATGAATACCTAAGTAGTATTATAACCCGGGGAGAATAATGGGCCTTTTTTGTAAATAAGAAAAGAGAGAATTTTAGGGCACAGTCTTCCCCATCAGACTTTGAGATAGCAGTAGATTTTTCTCTATTAATTTTCATCCAAATGAAATATTTCATCTCAATCTTTGTTATGATTTTGTTTAAAGTAATAAATACTCTCCTGCATCCTAGTTCTTTATTTTCTAGACACGAACAATAGTTCAGTTAAATAAAATTCTTACCAGATGGAATATAGTTTCAATAAAAATAGAATTATTAGTAAGTAAAAAATAAATAAATAAATAAATAAATAAATAAAATCACATTTGTCTCTAGTGGAATGAAAGACTGTGCCTAAAATTGTGCCCTTTGAAAAGCAACCAGAGAAATAATTTCTGAAGTGTTTGCTCCTACCTGAATGTGTGACAAAATTCTAAACTCCCTGAACTGTAAAATTGGTTTCCAAGCCACAAAAACAGTAGTGGTAAAGGCTAAAAATCTGACCATCTAAGAGGGCTTCATAGCAACATTAATCAAAGAGTGGTATATGTAATCTTTGTCTACCTCATAATTCCCTAGGCATTCTATGCTATTCTGTACTCAAAAGGCTTGAAAGTCAGATTAGGGGAAGGAGACCTATGAGGTTACTGTGAAAAGGCAGTACTTGGAAAGGAATGAAGTTCACTAAATTTAGGCTATCATGGTTTAAAGAATGGATCATGGAGACAGGAAGAATGAAGGAAACCCAGAGTCAAGAAAAATAAGGCTTTTCATTTATACCAAGCCACCTCTGAGCTTGAGGCAAAAGGAAAAATGTGCTCCTCAATATACATCCATGCGAAATCTCAACAAATTTTATTTGTTGGACTGAATAGAAAAAGTCAATGACAGATGTAGTTGATGGGGAGGAAGGCAGCAAATCACACTGCCACATGTGTACCTATGCAACAATCTTGCATGTTCTTCACAAGTACCCCAAAACCTAAAATGCAATAAAATAAATGGGGAAAAAAGGAAAAAGTCAATAAAAATTCAAAATAAAAAAATTATGACTATATTTTTAAAAAGTGGTTTATTTGAACCTAGAGTTGATCAATGGGATGCCATCTCAACCATAAAAATAAACAAAAAAATGTGAGTAGCAACACCAGAAGTTTCTAAGTGTCAGGAAAACGAATTTCACAGAATTGATTCAGACAAGTCACTAAACAAACAAATGACTGAGCAAAAAACAAGAACAAGTCTCAGGAAAGGTCAGGTCACCATCCAGAGTTGTTATAATATAGTATCTAAAATATTGTTTTGAACTAAAAGTTTTTAGGCATGCAAAGAATGAGGAAAGTATGACACATACATGGTATTATATGAGAAAACCAACTAAAACCTGTTCATGAGGAAACAAAGATGTTGAACTTAACTAGACAAAGACTTTTAAGAATCAGCTATTTAAATATATTCAAAGAACTGAAGGAACTATGTCTAAAATACTAGAAGAAAGTATAATAACAATTTCTTATCAAGTAGAGAATGCCAATAAAGAGATAGATGTTATATAAAAGAAGAAAATGGAAAATCCGGAGTTGAAAAGTACAATAATTGAAATGAAAAATTTACTAGAAAAGGTCACAAAAGAATATGACTTGGCAGAAGAAACAATCAGCAAATTAGAACATAGATCAATATAGATTATGCATTTTGAAGGATAGAAAAATAATGAAGAAAACTGAAGATACCTAAAGAAATGTAGGACATCTTAAAGGCACATCATTTTTTTTCCTAAGTACATATGCAAGAGCATTAAAATCATATGCCCACAGAAAACTGATTGACAGTGTTCATAGCAGCCTTATTAATATTAGTCAAAAAGTAGAAACAACCTGAATGTCTATCAAGTGATGAATAAATGAAATGTGGTATATCCTTATAATGGAGTATTACTTATTCATAAAAATGAAAGAAATACTTAGACATGATATACAGATGAACCTTGAAAACATTGTGCTAAGCAAAGAAAGTCGGTCATGAATGTTCACATGCATGATTCCATTTATATGAAATGTCCAGAATAGACCAATCCATGGAGACAGAAGGGGAAGGAATGTGAGAGAGTGACTACTATGGGTATGGGGTTTTGTTTGGGGGTGATGAAAGTATTCTGAACATAGATAGTAGTGATGTTTGTACAGCTCTGTAAATAAACTAAAAACCATTGAATTATACCTTCTAAATGGATGAGCTTGATCATATCTCATTAGAGCTATTAAAAAAGACTATGTTCTCCTCTTCCAAGTTCTTACATCACTTTATTATACACAAGTATGAATGTCTTTCAAATTACATTTTCATAACTGTGTTGCCTGTGGTGGCCTTAAAAGAGAGGATCTGTGGTCTTTCTATGTTCCTGGCTTATAGAAGGATTTGGTTGCCCAACTTTTGAATGAATGTGAAGTGTTTAATAAAGACAATAAGCCATAGCTGTTCAGCTTTAGCCATTACCCCTAGGCTTATCAAGGAATCAAAATGGAGTTTCAAAATATAATCACATTTGCTTTCAACATTGATGCATGAATGGAATTACTACTGCAAGTCAATCAGGATTTCCAAGCATCTATGACTAGTTGTTAGTTGCCAGGTTTTATTTTGGCCTTGTGTGGCACAATGAAGGACTAGTCAAATGGATCTAGCTTCTAATTCTTGCTGTGTTTCTTCCTAGCTGTAGAACCTTAGGAAAATTACTAAGCTTTCTTGTACTTCAGGTTCTTTATTGGTCAAATGAAGATGATAATCTCTACCATGCAATTCTATGAAGAGGATACATTATGATAATTGATATGAAAGCATCTAAATTAAAACTCTGCAAATAGATGATGATGATGATGGTGGTAGTCATAGTGATGACAGCTTATTTTGTTATTTGATATATACATATTATATGCCAGGCACTAAGCCAAACATCTGACATAGATTAGCTCACATAATCCACACAACAAACTGGTAGGTAGATCATGTGAGTATCTCAATTTCATAGATGAGAAAGTGTAGTTGCTCAATAAAGTGGGACTATAGGTACTGCAGTGCTGGTTTATGGTGACTGTTAAGCAAATATTAGGTTCCTTCCTTTTCATGGGGATTTTTTCTCTTCAATCCAAGTCAGATGTAGGTGTTCAGAGACTACTCTGTTTTCATATGTCTATAGCATAAGCATATAGACAAACCGTGACTAGGATATTTAATAAAAGTGGAACAGAGGGCCCCAGAGAGTCCAGCATTCCTTAGCCCTAAGGAAAGTCTCCAGACCACTCTAGCCATCATCAAATTTAATGTCCTTTTCAGCTTTCAAAATGTGCATAAGGCAAGAACCACCTGATTTCAGTTCCATTATTTCCTCATTGCCTAAGAAGTACAGGGAACAAAGTCTAGCTCTCTAGGACTGAGAGAGAAGAAGAAAATCACATCATGGTCCTTTCTTAACTACTTCTTGCAAGGGGCAGTTTATTTTCAACTGGCATGGTCATGCTTGTATGATATGTTCCATTCTCTTCCCCCTAAGCTACCGGCTCCTCCCTAACTCTTTGCCATGCCTGCTTGTTCCCAGGAGAAAGTAGCTGAAGCTTCCAGAGAGAAGCTGAGTGTAGTTTAATTCTTTTGGCCAGAAACACGGCAATCCAGTTTTCTGCAAGCTGTGTTAGTTCGCTCTCTCCTTGGTTCATTCATTCATTTATTCATAGCTTCCATAAATATTTAACAAACAGTAATTAGGGGCCAAGCCATGTGCTAAGCACTGGGGATAGAACTTGAACAAAACAAGTCCTAGCTACTCTTAAGGAACTAATAGACAAATGGACCAGCAAACACACTGGTCCTGTTTTGAAAGCAAAGTGCCTGGTGCTCCCGATCTCATGAGCACAAATCATTTAGCCTAAGTCTCATCCTCCTAAGGCCTCAGAAATAAGGCCTTATTTTACTAAATGCAAGTCAGTCATTTGAAGACTAAATCATAGAATCCTAGAAAACTAGTACCGGAGCAAGGCAAAATAATGGGATGAGCATGAAACATATATTCAGAAGTTGTGGTGTGTAGGTATATAAGCCAAGCTCTATTCTTCACTGGCATGCTAAGCCATTTAGCTTTTCTGCCTTTTTTTTTCTCTGTCTGGAAATGGAGTTAATGAAAAATACCTACATGGAAGGGATATTGAGAAGATTAAATAAGATGCTAATGTCACCCAGCATGGTCTTAACCTGCTGTACTTAGAAGTATCTGAAATTCATTTTCTAAACTTTTTGTATGAGTGTTTCATGCATTCTCCCAACCACCATGGAAGCTGTCTTAAGACAATGAGGGACTATGTTTAACTTGTTTGTACTATATCCTCAGTGTAATGGTGTCTGGCTTTTGGTAGGCACCAAATACAATTTTATTGACAGAATAGATGACAATGAATGTGAAGGCATTTTAAAATTAATGAAGTGTTGTGCATATTGCCATTAATTTTAAGCTTTTAAAGAACTGCTAATCAAACACTCTTGAGTTTTATAGGTATCATAGAAGGTAGTTTGGTATATTAGAAACTGAGTTCACATTACAACTCTGCTACTTTCTAGCTGCTCAATTTTTAGACAAGTTACTTAACCTTCCTGAGCTTCCCTTGACTCATCTATTTGCCTCACAGAGTGATTGTGCAGATCCCACGAGGTAAATTTATCTGTATGTGCTTGAAGTGCTCCACAAATACAGGTTTTATAAGATGAGAAAATAGAGTCAGGGAGAAAGGTGACTGGTCCAAGGTCACACAGTGAGTTAGTGTCAGAATTTATAATGGAATTCCAGGCTCCCAACTCCCAGTCCAGTATACTAAGGCGGATTCCAGAGAAAAAACTCTGGAGAGCAGGCACTGATGAGGGACAAAGGAAAGCAGGCTCTGTCTGGCTGCAACTTGTCTCTTCATGGCAAAGAGGAACTAGGAAAGCACTTTGCCAGAGACCGCATGATAACTTTGCAGAATGGAAAGAGCTTATTTACCAAGTTGAACACTTTATCTGTGTTTATTTAACAATGACAGTTCCACCAGCTACATACCACTTCACTTTTACCTAGTTCAAAAGTATGCCAACTATGACATATTTTCTTTCTCAGGTTTTATCCTGTATTACATTTTATTCACCTTTATGTTAATATGTAGTATAGAAAGAGTAAGGTAAGGTAAGAGTATAGCAAGTGGTTATTTTCCATTTCTACTGAAGACAGAGAAGTAATCTAAGGGAATTGTATTAGATATGATGAAGAAGTTCATGGCCAGGACATGAGAGATACTGTAATAGAATGGATATTGTAAAGTCTTTGGTATTTTTGAGGGGGAAGAAAAGAGAGGTTTTTTATTTGTCTAATGTGGTATAGCAGTGTTTTAATTTAGGATTCAAGAGTTGTTCAGTGTCCATCATGTCCTTCAGTTAAGATGCCCTTTGAGAGATAACGTGGTTGTTTCCAAACTATGTTCTGTGACTTAAGAATGAGAAGAGGAGGAAGAAAAGAGGAGAAAATTTGAGGTAAAAATACCCAGGCAGTGTCAAGGCTAGACTCTTGAAATTTATCAATGAAAGCCACATGGTGGATGGGAACCAGACATATGCATCAATAATTTGTGCTCCAATACATATAAAAGTGCCATATAATGCACCAAGATAATAGGTGCTTTGAAAGAAGACCATACAAGTGGAGGTGTGTTCCTATTCTGTCTAGGGATAGAGTCAGGAAGGGTGTCATAGAATAAATGGCAGCCTCTTGGGCTGAGACCTGAGTTATGAAATGATGTGGCAAAGGAGACAGAAGGTTGGGGGCAAGATGGGGTCATTCAAATTGGAGGCAATGGCAATATAAGCAAAGATACAGAGGAATAAAGCAGCAGGGTTAGATTAAGGAATTGAAACAGGGTGGTACTGCTGGAAGGTCACATGGAAAAGATTGTGAGGGTATTGAGATAAGAAGCTAGAAATAAGCTTTGAATGCCATGCTAATGCTTTGAATTTGTATCCTGTAAGTCAACTGGTTTTCACTTGGTCATTTAATAAAATTACAGATTCTCAGGTCTCACCAGTAACTTCAGATTCAGAAGAGTCTGTCCTAACTGAAGGTGGAATCAGTGTTCCCTATTGCTAATTAGCTCCTCAGAGGATTCTAATATATCAGTGAGTTACGACCACTGCTCTAAGCCATAGGTAGTTATTGAAAGCTGCTAGAGAGAGGAGCTACAGAAGCAGATGTTTTAAATACAATTCCTCTGGGGTCCTGTGTAATTTATGGACTGGACTGGAGAGGATCAGACAAGAAGCTGAAGACTTGAATAAGACAGTTGCAGTTATTTTTGAGTCAAAGCTCTCTCTCTCTCTCTCTCTCTCTCTCTCTTGCTCTGTGTGTGTGTGCATATGTGTCTGTGTGTGTAATTGTAAGAGCTATTTAGGCAGTAAAATTAACAGATATTAGTCACTGATTGACTGATTGGATGGCAGTGGTAGGTGGGGTGCCTTGAGGGAAGTGTACTACATTAAGTCCAGGATGACTCATGGTTTTCTAAGTTGAGTCATTGGGGATTGCCATCCAATGTGAGAAACTATATAGTCTAATAGTTGATCTTGGAGTTAGAGAAACTTGAATTTAAATCTTGAAGCCATCAATGGCAGTCTGTGGGTCTTAGGCAGAACATTTAAGGTTTCTGGACCTCGGTCCTCTCTTCTCTAAAATGAGGATAATAATGCATACCTCATGCAGTTGTTGTAAAGATTAAATGAGTTTAAAGTACGTAGAGAGTAGTATAGTAACTGGGACACATAGTGGCCCCGTAAATGTCAGCTGTTATTGTTGTGCTATATGTTGTGATCTGTACGGAAGTGAGATGGGGTAGGGGATTTTTTAGTCTCTGCCAATGACTCCTCTGCTCACGACCAAAATCAAAAAATCAGTCTCTTATGTGTTGAGGAGCAAGACACTTTTCCCAAGTGTTTAAAGCTAATACCTTGCCTTGTTTTGCCTTGGTCCAGATCTCACTCTACATCTGTTTAAGAGATCAGGGTAAGCTCTGTTCTTGGTGAGTATCTCAATGGGGATGTTTTTCTAGTTCTTGTAGTTTCTTTGGGCCAACATGAAATGCCTAACCTTGGCTTGTTGGTTGTGGATTTTTGTCAGCATTTCACTGCTACCCAAGTTGTGTCTGCTCACATGATGCTATCTTCCTTCTTTGGGTTTCTGAAGCTCTCAGACAGTTGGCTGAACATTTTTCACATTTCTTAACCTATATAATCTGTGTTTTCCCTGCCACAGACAAAGTCACAAAAGGACTTTAAGAAAGGGTTTTCTTCCCCCCAGGGTTTTTATACATTTTGGGTAAGGGCAAGTGGTAAATGCTACTTTTCTGCTTTAACCAGTAGTATCTGATAGAGCAGGCAGCATAATGATTGCAGAGGTCACTGGACTGAAAGTCAGATGCCCTACCCACCCAGACTCCAGTACCAAAAGGAAGATGGAGTGAGATGGAGAAAATGGGGAGAAATTATCATTTATTTTGAGTGTGCCAGGCCCTTTCCCATGTATGGTCTGATGTATTTGTGACAATCCTCTTTGACTTTGAAATGTGATCTTCTTCATTTTATAGATAAGGAAACTTATGGGAAGGAAGGTTAGGTTCATCTTGTGTCCAACTTTACATAGCTAGTGATCAATAATAATGACATTCAAACTCAGATCTCTCTGCCCCAAAGACTTTGATTTTTCCTCTTGTGACCTGTAACTTATTAGAAAATATCTTTAGCTCTCAGTCTCATTTGCCTCAACTATAAAATGGAGCTCTGTAACCCTTGCTCTGTATGACAGTATTATCTCTTAAGATCAGACTTATAACAGTGGACAAAGATATTTGTATCTTTGGGCCCCTAATGTTTGAAAGTGCCTTTCAGTGTCTGGCAAATAGAAGGACACTTAATTAATATTTACGAATCTTTTTCCAGAAAGAGGGTAGCTCCATAATGGGTGAGATTCTTTTGGTGGCTCCTATACTGTTTAATTCTTTTACCATCTGTTAAAATAATTTTGGAATATAGCTGAATAACTGATTGTGGTTGTTACATAGAGTTTTCATAGGTTGCCTGTTCCAAATTCTATGCCCTGGAAAAACCTAAATATGCAGAATGTGATTGGAAATATTATTCTAAAACAGATCCCTGGCATAAGAAGCATAACACCTATGATCTAGTCTCATACTTGCCTCTGAATAACTATTTCTCCTGGTCAATTCTCTGTCCTTATCTAGGCTTGAAATTTTCCACTGACTATGAGGGAGTTGGACAAGTTTAGTGGGTTCAGCCTTGAGTGGCCATTAAAATCATTTGGGGATCTTTGAAAAAACTTGGATGCCCAGATTTTGTTGTTGTTGTTTGTTTGTTTAATTATACTTTAAGTTCTGGGGTACATGTGCAGAACATGCAGGTTTGTTACATAGGTATACATGTGCCGTGGTGGTTTGCTGCACCTATCAACTCGTCATCTACATTAGGTATTTCTTCTAATGCTATCCCTTCCCTAGCCCCTCACCTCCCAATAGGCCCTGGTGTGTGATGTTGCCCTCCCCGTGTCCATGTGTTCTCATTGTTCAACTCCCACTTATGAGTCAGAATATGTGGTGTTTGGTTTTCTATTCC
Organism: Sapajus apella; assembly: GCF_009761245.1. Lineage (NCBI taxonomy): Eukaryota > Metazoa > Chordata > Mammalia > Primates > Cebidae > Sapajus > Sapajus apella. Next base: position 4,636,767 of record NW_022437031.1, read on the forward strand.
TGTGTTAGTTTGTTGAGAATGATGTTTTCCAGGTTCAGCTATGTCCCTGCAAAGGACATTAACTCTCCTTTTTTATGGCTGCATAGTATTCCATGGTGTATTTAACTGCTCACCCCAGTTCAATTAAATCATAATAGAGAATGTTGGGAGGAGCCTCAGTATACTAAGAGGGCTCTCTAGTGAGTTTGTGTTGCCAAGAGTGAGAAACACTGGACTAGATGATTGCTAAGGGCCATCCAACTTTGACAATCAACAACAGACAATGCTATATAGTATAGTTGACAGAGCATGGGCTTTGGAGTTAGCCAGGCATGGATTCAGACCCTGGCTCTGCTACTTACTAGTTTTGAGATCTTGAAGAAATCACTCAATGCCTCTGTACCTTTGGCTCTTCATTTATAAAATGGACATACACTGTGTACCTGGCAATAATAGTTGTGGGGATTAAGCACCTTCACAAGTGCTTAGGACATAGTAAACCCTCAGTAAATAGCTTCTTTAGTATCAGAAATTCAGATGAAGGATGTGAGAAAAATATTGGTCCAGTAAGATTTGACAGGGAGGCTGAGGCAGAATAATCTTTTGAACCTGGGAAGCGGAGGTTGCAGTGAACCAAAATTGTGCCACTGTGTTCCAGCCTGGGCAACAGAGCAAGATTCCGTTTCAAAAAAAAAAAATAGATTTAACAGGTAAATTAAAAGCAAGTATTAAAAAAATATTTCCTGTTTCCTTGGCAATAGATTCCAGAAACATAATGTGGAAATGGCCCTCAGTCCTAAGATTTGATGACACTGCAGAAAGCAATCTGGCTAGTTATCTCATGGCTTATTGGCTATGATGGTTAGGAAGCCATTGGAAAAAAATTTGGCTCACGGAAGACAGCAGATGAAGCCTGGGAAAGGCAAGGACATAACTTTAATAAGGATTTGTCTGTCCAGTCCCATTTATGAGAGTGATTCCAGGAGAAAAGGATAGATTTGTATTGTCAGTGAGATACGCTGTTAAGACTTTTGCCACCACCCCTCCAGCTGTCTTGGCATGTTTGTTGGTGATGTAAGCTACAGAAAATGGAAATCACCAATAGGGCTATAGCAGCCTGAAGAATAGTGACAAGTAATTGTTCTATTCATGTTTCTGTGTTGTAAAGAACACTTGTTGCATGTCAAGTTTGAGGCTTAAATATGCATTAGAGCCATGGACACCCCCACTTTATCTCTAAGTAGATTTCAAAGTAAATATTTGTCTAGTAGGTAAAATATTTAGTTTGGTCAGTAATAGGGCTGAGTACATGGTGGGAGTTACCTCCTAGTATCTGCGGGCAAAACAGATTTTCTCTTCATTTAGTAATTGCCATCTCGATCCCTTTTGCAGCATTTGTCTTGCTACACTTTGCATTAACCATATGTGCATTTCTATTAGCCTCAAACAAGCCATGAATGCTCCTTGAAACTAGGGGCTATGTCTTCTTCATTTTTATATATGCACCATTTAGCAGAGCTGTTCCTTTATAATGTACAATCATTGAATGAACGAATGCATACATGAATAAATGAATGAAAAGTAGGAGTGACTTTTCTCTTCATCATGGGGATTAGTGTGTGTGTATAAGGGGATAATTTTTGTGTCACATAAAATACAACCTGACTTAGAAGGCAAAACTCCCAGAATGGTGGAATCAACCACCCCCCGACACACACCATAAATCCACCCTTTCATGAAACCAATGAGAGCACTAGCATATACTGTGAAAATTAACTTTTCCAGGACTCTGGAAAGGAAACAAAGGCTTCTAAAAAGAATGTATTCAAGAAAAACTTCTGTAAGTTCTCTCATCACAGTGGAAATAATAAACAATTAGTAATAGAAAGATATTTGGGAAATTCACAATTTGTGGAATTAAACAACATGCTCCTAAATAAACAGTGGGTCAAAGAAGAAATCATAAGGGAAATGAGAAAATACTTTGAGATTAATGAAAATGAAAATACATTGTACTAAAACTTACAGGATACAGCCAAGCTAAAGCAGTAGTCAAAGGGGAACTTATAACTGAAAATGCCTATATCAACAAAGACAAATGATCTCAAATCAAGAACCTAACCTTCCACCTTAGGAAACTAGGAAAGGAAGAGCAAACTACAAAGAAAGCAAGAAGAAAGATTAATAAAGACTAGAAGGGAAATGAATGAAATATAGAGTAGAATCAATGAAAGTAAAAAATGATTCTTTGAAAAGATCAACAAAATTGAAAAACCTTTAGTCAGACTGAATAAAAAAAGAGAGAAAGAAGATTCAAATCTTCAAAATGAGCAATGAAAATGGGGCCATCACTACCTACCTTAAAAAGATTTTTCAAAGGATTTTTTTTTTAAAAGGAAATACCATCGTATTAGTTCATTTTCACACAGCTATAAAAAAACTACCTGAGACTGAGCAGTTTATGAAGAAAAGATGTTTAATTGACTAGCAGTTCCACAGACTGTACAGGTGGCATGGTTGGTGAGTTGTCAGGAAACTTACAGTCATGTGGAAGGCTAAGCGACGTGGAAGACACATATTCATGTGGCGGCAGGAGAGAGAGAGAGCAAATGGGGAAGTGCCACACACTTTTAAACCATCAGATCTCGTGAGAACTCACTAACTATCATGAGAACAGCAAGGGGAAAATCTGCCTCATGATCCAATCACCTCCTACCAGGTCCCTTCCTCAACATTGGAGATTACAATTCAACATGAGATTTGCTTGGGGACACAGAGCAAAACCATATCAACCATACTGTATGCCAAAAAATTAGATGACCTAGATTAAATAGACAAATACTCAGAAAAAACACAAACTATCAGAAATGACCAGGGAAGAAGGAGAAAACCTGAATATTCCTGTAACAAGTAAAGATATTGGATTAGTAATTAAGAAACTTCCCACAAAGAAAAGCCCAGGTTCAGATGTTTTCACTGGTGAATTCTATCAAATATTTAAGGAAGATTTAATACCAATCATTCACAATTTTTTCCAAAAATTGGAAGAGGCTGGAACTCTTCCAAACTGATTGTGCAAAGTCAGCATTAACCTGATACTAAAACCAAAGATATGACACAAAAATAAAACTGTAGGGTAATATCACTTTTGAATGTAGATAAATTTCTAAAAATATCAACAAAATGCTAACAAACTGAACTCAGCAACAAATAAAAAGGGTTATAAAGGATGACAAAGTTGGATTTATCTCAGGACTGTAAAGTAACATTGAAAAAAACTAGGAATAGGAGGAAACTTTATAATGGATATCTCTGAAAAACACACAGCCAACATCATACTTAACAGTGAAAGATTGAAATCCTTCCTTGTAAGATCAGGAACAAGACAAGGATGACTGCTCTCATCATCTCCATTTATCATTGTATTGTAGGCTCAAGTCAAGACAATCCGGCAAAAAAATAAATAAATAAATAAAATAAAATAAAAAGGTACCCAGATTGAAGGAAGAGCTGAAATTATCTATATTCACAGATGACATGATCTTATACATAGAAAATCCCAAGGAATTCATGATAAACTATTAGAATGAGTAAATGAGTTCAGCAAGGTTTCAGAATACAAATACAAATCAGTTGTATTTCTGTACACTAGCAATGAACAATCTGAAAATGAAATTAAGAAAACAATTCATTCACAATGTCATCAAAATACCAAAATATTTAAAAATAAATTTAACAAAAAAAGTGTAAGACTTGTATGCTGCAAACCACAAAACATTGTGGAAAGTAATTAAAGATCGAAATAAATAGAAAAACATCCCTTGTTCATGTACCAGAGGACTTAATATTGTTAAGATGGAAATATTCCCCAAAGATTGAAGGAAACTCCTGTCAAAATCCTGGCTGGTTTCTTAGCAGAAAATGAAAATCTGACCCTAAAATTAATATTTAAATACATGGAACCTAGGATAGCCAAAATAATAGTGAGAAAGAAAAACGAAGTTCAAGTATACATGCTTTCTGTTTCCAAATCTTTCCACAAAGCTGTGGTAATCAATAGCATATGATATTGGCATAAGGAAGAACAGATTAATAAATGGAATACTATTGAGAATCCATTCTTACAGCTAAGGCCAACTAATTTTCAACAGTGTTGCAAAACCGCTCAATGAGAAAACAATAGTCTTTTCAAAAAATTGTACTAGAAAAATTGGTTATCAGTGTAAAAATAAAAGACGTTGGACTGCTTCAAACGTGCAAAAAAGTGATCTCGCAGTGTATCATGGATCCGAATGCTATAAAGCTAAGAGGATAAATCTCAAGAAAATATCAGAGTAAATCTTTATGACCTTGCAGTAGGCAATGGTTTTTTGGATATAACACCAAAAGCACAAGCAGTAAGAGAAAAAAATTGATAAATTGGACTTCATCAAATTTGAAATTCTTTGTGCTGCAAATGATACCATCAAGGAAGTGAAAATGTCACCCACAGAATGAGACAAAGTATTTGCAAGTCATATATCTAATAAGGGTATTGAATTTAGAATATATAAAGAACTCTTGAAACTCAATATAAAAAGACAACCCAATTTTAAAATGGGCAAAATATTTGAATAGCCATTTCTTGATAGAAGATATACAAATTTAAAATGCTCAGCATCATTACTCATTAGGGAAATGCAGATCAAAACCGAATTCAGATACCAGTTTACATCTATTAGGATGGCTATAGTAAAAAAGAACAAATAACAAGTATTGGCTTTAATGTGGAGGAATTGGAACCCTTATACATTGCTTGTAAAATATGAAGTGGTGCAGCCCTTTGAAAAACAGTCTGAAAGTTAAAAAAAAAATACTATTTGTTTTTCAGTTTTTTTTCACTTTCATGTTCAGGGGTACATATGCAGGTTTGCTATATAGCTAAATTGCGTGTCACAGGGGTTTGGTGTACACATTATTTCATCTCCCAGATAATAAGCATGGTACCAGATAGGTAGTTTTCCAATCCTCACCCTCCTGCTACCATCCACCATCAAGCAGGCCCTGGTGCCTCTTGTTCCCTTCTTTGTGTTCACATATACTCAGTACTTAGCTTGCACTTATAAATGAGAACATGCGGTATTTGGTTTTCTGTACCTGCATTAGTTTGCTTAGACTAATGGCCTCTAGATCCATCCATGTTGCTGCAAAGGACATGATCTCATTCTTTTTGCATAGTATACTGTTGTGTATATGTATAAAAAATGTTACTGTTTCCAAGATAAATACTGAAGAGAAAAGGAAACACATCTACGCAAGAACTTGTACACAAATTTTCATCTCAGCATTATTTATAGTAGCCAAAGAGTGGAAGACACTAAAATGTCCACCAACTGATAAATAGCAAAACAAAATGTGGCATATCCATGCCATAGTTTATCTGTCAATAATAAGAATTAAAGTACTAATATATGCTACAACATAGATGAACCTTATGCTAGGTGAAAGCACTGAAAACATTATGCTAGGTGAAAGAAGCAGCTCACAAAAGACCACACTGTACGATTTTATTTATATTAAATATCCATAAAAGAAAAACATTTAGAGATAGAAAGGAAATTAGTGTTCCCAGGGTCTGGGAGAAAGTGTTATGAGGAGTGGCTGCTAATGGGTACAGGATTTCTTTTGGCGGTGATATAATTGCTCTAAAATTAGTTTGTGGTAATAGGTGTGAATATGCTAAAATGGTGAATTTTATAGTACATGAATCATAACTCTGTAAGCCCATTAAAAACAACCTAATTAAATTAAAACCAAGCTACAACAGAAATAGCATATGGCCTTGGCAGTTTAGAATAGTGGGAAAATATGGAGTTGGGACCGGGAAATAATCACAAGTATAATTCTGGTTTTGTCACTACTAGCTGTAGGGACTTGGACAAGTCAGTTACTTTCTCTGAGTCTCAGTTTGCATATATGCAAAATAGAGGTAATGATACCTACCTCAGAGGTAGCATTTCAAAACCTGGTTCTCCCCCATTTCTCCTCTACAACTTTCTCGTGAGATTACTGTAGCAATGACCATTTATTAAGCACTGTGTCAGCAGTGGTGTGGGGTGCTTTACCTTCACAACTTTATTGAATCCTCATTGTTTACACATCTAGGCTTGCTCCCTCTCTGTCTCTTCCCCTCTCCCTTTCTCCCTCCCTCTCTCCCCACCCACTATGACCTACATCCCCCCTCACATGTATTCATGTATTTACCTTTCTCTAAAAGCTCTGCGTAGGCAAGAAAAATTCTCTTTTTTATTCTTAGAATATTAGATATTTCATTTTTTATGGTAAGACAAAAGATTAAGGCAACCAAGACTTACAATGCTCCTACCATGTGGCAGGCACAGAGGCAAGGGCTATTACATATGTTATTTAATGTAATTGTAATTCTCGCAAAAGCCTTCTAGAGTTGAAAGTATTCCCAACTCTCTAAATGAGGCAAATGGAGCCCAGAGAGCTTTAATTACTTCATCCAAAGTTCAGTGGTGGAGGCAAAATTCTAACCCAGGTCTGGCTGGTTCCAAAGCCTTGTTGAATTGCCATTCAACTCTAACAAATAAAACTGGTCTGTTACTTTTACATCTCACCCTGCTTCCACAGTCATTAGTGGGACTTATTTATATTAATCAGATCATTCAAAGTATTCCCAATTCCTCCTTTGAAAAGAAAATTGGGGGGCAGGGGGAGCAGCAGAGGAGGGGAGAGAAAAAGGAAAGGAGTCAGAAGCGAGGTGGGGGGAGAGAGAGAGAGAGAGAGAGACCTAGTGATCTCAGCTGGGTGCCAAGGTTTCCTAAGCCCAAGTTCCCCATGAGCCGGCATTGGCAGGCCAAAAGCTTCTAGTAATCCACTTTTATTTAATTACTTGTGAAACTGTTGAAGAATTGTAAGTGGTATTCTGGTTCAGAAACCTTCCATTCTATGGGGCATTGCTTTTGCTTCAGACTCGTAAAACCAAATGCCATGCCTCAGGATAATAAGTGAACATGTAACCCATGGGAAGTAAGAATAAACACAATGTCATGTGCAAATTCTGCACTTGTTCTCAAAGCAAACCTCTGCTCTGTTTGCAATTAGGATGCTATTTAGAAACATATTCAAAACTTCTGAAGTTTTTCTTTTAATTTTTCTCATTATGTGCTGTTTTAGTCATATCAAACAATACATGTGATATATGTTATATGGCATAACTATAAAATTAATGTTTATGAACCCTGATTAAAGAATCAACAACATTAACATCATTATTGCATCAATGCTATTAGAATGGAAGCTGTGTGAAGGCATGGATTTTTGTCTGTTTTGTTCATTGCTATATCTCTAGGACCTAGAAGAATGTCAGACATGTAATGGCAGCTTAGTCAATATTTTAAAAATAAGAGCATAAATCTACTTGTATCCTCTTTTCTCTTATCATCATTCCCAGCCTCCCCTCAGAAGTAACCACCATCCTACATTTGGGCTTCATTATTCCCTTGCATTTTGATAAGTTTTCACATTACATTCCCAAATAATATATTGTTTGCTTTTACTTCTTTTTGAAGTTTATATAATGGAATCATATTGTGTGTATGTGATTGTGAGTTATGTCTTTTATGTTAGTATTTGAGATTCATCTATGCATAGCTCGATTCCATTCCTTTTCATTGCTGAATTGTATTTTATTGGATATATGTGCCATAATTTATTTTTCTCCTGTCAGTGGATGTTTATCATTTATGCTTTTATAAACAAAACTGCTATGACTGTTCCTGCATGTGCCTCCTGGTACACATGTGCACAAGTTTCTCTAGGATATAAGCCTGAGAGAGGGACTGCAGTTGGAATTTTAATTTCCAAAATCCAAAGTTCAGCTCATGAGTCAGAACTGCAATGTGCCCTTTGTCCACACTAGGTCAGGGTCAGTGGGAGTGATATCCAAAATATTTTGCTAGCGAGGGAGGTGGGGAGAGGCAGAAACTGACCTAGTGACTCCAGGAGTTACTATCTCAGGTCTCTTGTCAAAATGGGTTGCAACTAGTAAAAGTCCAGATTCTGAATCCCTTTAACTATTTATCCTCCTCTTCCTCCTTTACAGTTATTTTTGTTCAAGGTGCACTTTATTAAACTCATATCTAATAAACAAAATTGTAATGGATATTTTGTCTTTCATTGTTTTTAAATTTGATTAGATTCTTTGAAACAATTCTAACTGTAGTTTCAATTTTAGTATGGTTGAAAATTTCTATTTCTTTAAAAAACATTTTTTAATAATAACACAACATGAGGTCTACCTTCATAACAAAATTTAAGGGCACAACACCAGATTGTTAACTATAGGCACAATGTTGTACAGCAAATCTCTAGAACTTTTTCTTCATACTTAACAGAAACTTTATACCCATTGAAGAGCAACTCTCCCTTTGTATTTCTTAAAGGTCCTTTACAAAATGAGCTCATATTTACTTTCTGCATGTTTCCATTTTGTTTATCTGATATTTATTTTGTGATCATCTAATAATAACCATCATTATCATCATCAGCATCAGCAGCATCTCCTTTACCCATACATACATATGTGTACCCGTACATACATTGTGTCTTTCAAAAAATAATCCTATCTTTGAAGTGTATCCTTATGTGTAGCAGTCTGCATTATGCTTTCTTTTATCATTTACTATTTTACTTTATAATTAGCTACTTCCTGTCTTTCTTCTCTACCAGATAGTAGCTTCTTAGGGCCAAGAACAATATCTCAATCACCACTATGTCCCCAGCATCTACCCCTGTGCCTGGTCCATAGGGCTAGGTGCTAAAAGTTGAGTTGAACCAACTTACCTAATCCTAACCTTCAGTCGCACAACATGGTTTGTCAGTGGCTAACAATCTACACTTTGGAGTCAGACTCACCCAGGATGAAATCCTGGCATTGCCACTTATTATTAATAGATGCAAGATCTTGAACAAGTTTACTTAATTGTTATGAGCATCAGCTTCTTCTTCTGTAATATAGGGATGATACAGAGCTACCTAGCAGGGTCATTGGGAAAATTAAATGAGATGATATGTATGAAATGGCATGGCACATAGAGTGCCTAAATACATGTTCTTCTGATTTTATTTGGACTGTATGTGTTAGTAACAGAAGTCAAAAAGGTGGAGAAAGGAGGAAGATACTTGTGAAAATTTTCTATTTCTTCTCTATGTTTCATTCAGGACTGTGAAAAGGGGCACAGTTTTTACCCAAGGAAACGGCATTTTTAGACATAGGAATTATGATCTTAGTATTTAGCTCAATTGTATATTGGAAGTAAGCACCTTCTCTGTGGAACTTATGGCCCTGCTAGCCTTGGTTTGGTGGAAGTACTCTTGCTGGCTTTCTAGTTAGGGTAAGGAAAGGAAGGCTTGTGGGGAGTGAAGATAGGCCATGATATCCAGCCACTGGGTTTGCATATCAGCAGAACTTTTTGAATGCTTTCTATTGTTCTTGGGACTTGAATAAAGGCTGATATTTGTGTCTTGCAGTTGAAGTGCTTGGAAAGTGAGTGAAAGTTTTCTTTGCTCTTGTCCTGCCAGAACTGTTCACTTGGGGTTGAGGGGAGGATAACCTTTCATGATTTTTAAAAAATTCTGATGACTGTGCTGAGCATTCAAATCAAAAGGCCATTGGTGGAAAGTAAAGGTGAGTGGTGAGGAGACAATATGTTAATGGAAATTGTTGGACTTGGAGTCAAATTGTCCTGCACTTCTCGTCTCCGAGTCTTTTTTCATCTGTACAATAGATATAAAAATGAGAAAATAAGCTTGTCTTTACAGAGTTATTGTTAGGTGTTGAAATCACCCGACACAGCAAACAGGCTCCCATTAGGGCTAATTTTCCTTCATTCCTTAGTAAGGAAGAAGTACTTAAAATAAAATATAGCAGTTGTGCTCCTGTGAATGATAACATGGGCAGTTGTCATCTATCTGAGGCAACTCTACTGTGAGTTTTGTTTAATGTTTAGGCATAAGACATAGAAAAGACAAAAGTTGATCTTTGGGTAGTGAGAACCATGTTCCATTTTGTTCAAACTTGAATTTCTTACTATAGGAGAGTGAGAATTAACCTTCCATGAAGGTTTTAGTGTTGGTTTTCTGGTCTCTTTCCCTCATATCCGTCTGGAAGAGCTCAGGCACGGACGTTATTGGAGAAAGGCAGTTAGACAAGGTGACTTCTGAAGCTCTATCCTTGCCCAAAGAACTCATGAGTCCTTTAATGGTCAAGTATATCAATGGTAGCCTAAAAGCTGTCCAGAATCACTGTACATCATTTTTCAACAGAAGCCTCAAGCATAGGGATTATGCTTGCTACTTTATGTTGTGGAATGGGATCAGGCAGATGTTCATGTTATCTAGAGAAACACCTAAGGAAAGTGAAAGAATGGGGAAAAAAAGAATAAGACTTGTGTGATAATGCTAATCAGGATCCTTGTGTATTTATTCTAAGAGCATTTTATCCATCATCGGGTTTATATTGCAGCAGCTCAATAGGATGGGAGATATTATCCCTATTTTATAGATGAGATTTGAGGCTCAAGGAGCTAAAGCAAGGAACATCAAATTGATTTGATATTTGGTCTGGTTTTGTTATAGGTCTCCTTTTGGATGAGGTAAAGTCACAAAGCTGGGTTCATATCATTTAATCACTCTGAAAATGTTGCCTGAACACCAACTTAAGTTAGATAACTTAACCTCAGGTTTCCTGCCTTCCTTGCTCTCTCATATAGACATAGCCTATGAGATTGGGTAATCCCAGAGAACTTCCATAATACCTTGACAAGATCCAAAAAGGTTCTCTCACACCCTACCAACATCATCTTTAGGAGAAGCCTCAAAAAAATTCAGCTTCACACTAACTCACTTGAACAATGAATAATAGTAATTTACACATGCAAGTCAATCCTGAAGACTTCAGACTTCACTTGCCTATTTCTGCCATCCACTAACATGTGTTGCATTGGTTTTTTGTGTCTTTCAGTTTGGAGACTGCCAGGGACCATGTTTTGCCCATTGACTATTACTTTCCACCCCAGAAGACCTGCCTGATCTGTGGAGATGAAGCTTCTGGGTGTCACTATGGAGCTCTCACATGCGGAAGCTGCAAGGTCTTCTTCAAAAGAGCCGCTGAAGGTAAAGGGTCTTGCACATGTACTTCTGTTTTCCTTTCTTCTTTAACTTCCAGAGAGAGACACTAACCTTTCAGGGCCCAAGATTTTATCATCTCAGAAATAGGGTCATTGGCAAGGACCTATTGAATAACTTACGAGCCTAAGAAAGCAAATTTTTGTACTTGTTAGTTCCCTGGTTTCAGCAGCCTTGTTTGTACAGGCAATGTAGGCAGTGAAGGTGGTCCCAGCTGGGGCTTGGGGCTCACTGGATCCTAGAAATGAAAGAAAAATTAATGATTTGAAAAGATTTAATTTCCTTCCTTCTTGTTTTCTACTCTGCTGGCTAGTAAAGGAAAAATTTGTCCTTATTAGAGCGGTTAGAAGTGGAGAAACCCCAACTGAGTCCCCAGCCTATTCCTTGTGATGAATATGAGACTGTTTCTTAGTAAAGGCTTCCTGGTCTCAGCCCCAGAAAGGGAGTGTTCTCACTTTTCAGCAGACTATCAGTCTCTGCACCTGCTCCCTCCTGTTGCTGCCTCTTTGGGACCTGTCTTTGCGTTAATAGTTCTAGGTAGGTAAGAACTCAAAGTGAAGAAACACATTTATTCTCCTCTCCAGAGACATGACATCAAAGCCTGTCCATCAGTTCCTAATCTTAAGCTAAGGTAGCATCGTATGTCTGGCTAAATTGGCTCAAGCCCTAGCACCCTAGTCTTATTTAGCTTTGAACAACTCATGTCCACTCAACCCTTAGAGGTACTCAGCCTACATTCTGCAGTAGAAACTCCCATTTTCAGGCCTCTTATATATGTTAATGTCTCCTTCCCCTAACCACCCAGGGCTTAAGCCCCCTGTTATCCACTTCACTCCCCACTCTGTACTGAAGGCTTTCTTCTCAAAGGGATATTGATGAGCAGCTTGCTAACACACTAGGTCTGAATGAGTGCTCTGTTTCATTCTCTGCTCTCTAGACAAGGCCCGCTGGGTGTCGCCTAGACAGAGATACTATGCTCTGGGACCAGACCCAGTTGTTAAACACCGGTATTCACCTGTGCCCCAACTTTCCCCAAAGAAGGTACTTCCTGCCAAGGCCTTTCTCTTTCCTCTCACTGGCCTGGAAGTGTTGAGTTCCACATCAGAACCAGAACAGAGAACCTTTCCTTTTATAAGAGCTATCAACCTTGAGAACAGTCTTAAAAGATAGGTATGTAGGCCACACCATTCACCAGGAATGTACTGACACTCATCAGAGGATGGAAGAAGCACCAGAGTTTGAAGCATTTAGAGAAAAGTAGACAGAGCATTTCCCTTAACTGACCTCCTGAATGATAGCCAATCACAATGGTGAGTGTTGTTTTATCATTTTGGTGGGGTGGCAGAAATATCTATAAAACAGAAGCTACCATGTTGTTTTCTTCCAGTCCTCAAAGCCACAAGAAGGCCGCTACCATTTGGTATTACTGAAAACATGCCCCATGTTCAGCTCATACCCCCAAATGACCCATTGCTCCTGCTTATACTGGGCTAGTATGAAGCCCAGGGCTCCAGTGTCTAGGTCTAGGCAGTGAGACTTAGAGCACTACCTAAAGAGCCTGAGAGCAATGCCTTCCTTTCTTCAGAGTACTCATGAAAAGACGGCTATCAGAAAAGGAAGTGAGGAAGGGCTCCAGAGACTTCAGACTACCCCAACTTCCCCAGTGAGACCCTGGCACTTCCCCATACTCTGTCACCCAGCGGGCCCTGTCTGTAGAGCAAGAATGAAACAGAGCACTCATCTAGAGCTACTGTATTAGCAAGCCCAGGCACCACAGTAATAGTAGCCATATCAGATCGGAAAGATGTTCAAGTGAACAAACAAGCAAATTCAATAGTCAGATAGATTAGATTATACTTGATGCTGCCTCTGGGTTTTACAAATCTGGATCACCAAATTGTTATTTTCAGAAAACGGGAAATTATCAACCACATCATGAAAAGGAAGATTTTGCTGTCATATCATAAATCCCACATGGGAGCTTTCTGCAGAAGTTAGAGCTGAAGGAGGGAGGCAGGCAGAAGGACAGCTGGCAGGGCCGCCTGGGAGGAGCTCTGCAATGAGGTGGATCCTGTGCCATTTGAGAACAAGGAAGAAAAGGGATGAGGTTGTGGGGAGCGAATCACCCAACTCACAGAACACACAGAAATCCAGCAAGGTTTCAAAATGCTCCACACCCTAGAGTCTTTTAAGTTAGGGAAACTCTGTGAGTTCATGGGGCCAAAATGCGCTTGCCTGCTTGAAATACAAAAAATCAGCAATGGATTCCTTACAAAACCATGTAGAGGGAACCTTCTGAGCCCCTTGGTTATTTTGAAATATGGACCATAGATTTTACTCCTCAGCCCTTTGAAGGTAGGAGAAAGTGGTTTAGAGAAAACACACACACACACACGCACACGCACACACACACACACACACACATACACACACACCAAAATAAAGCAGAAAAAATTACTGGTGTTTTCTTTTTCCTCCCATCTATAAAGCTGGTGGATTGATTTTACTGCCATCATTATTCCTATTTCAAGGCAGGGGGCTGTCTTATTACCCAAGGAGGACATTTATTGATTTGGGTTTCTTTTTCCATTTTTACAATGCATCTTTATCGCCCCTATGGCCTTTCTGGAGGTGATTCTCAATCTGGCTTGTTGAAACATTGACTTATACCTGTCTTAGAGAGAGTAGAAACACAAATCTTTCTCTTCCTCACTTGCTTGTTATAGTCAGTTAACTCAGACTGAGTATTCAGAGTCTTGATTATCACTTAATTCATAGTTTCAGAAATCTCTGGAATGGGCACAGGTACAGGACTTAAGAGCCTGGTATATCAGACACAAATATATTTCTAGCTTTGCTGGTTTATAACATACGGGACGTTTATGCTGTCATTGGCACAGGGCTCAGCACAGAGTCAGTTATAATCTGGCCAGGTTTTCTTGTTGAGGAAGAGGGTTAAGAGGGAGTCCTGCATTTTCTCAGTGTCAGTTATGTTGGAGAATTGGGGTGAGGGTGAGGCTGGGAAGGGAAGGGTCTGCCGAGAAAAAAACAACGTTACTAAGCCATGAGAGTAAAATGACCAAATGCTGGTTAAGAGAAACTTGGTCAAAGTTTGCATGTGTTGGCAGGGGGTGCTTGATGGGATGAACTCTGGGTTAGAAATAGGCATGGAGAGAAACAGTTGGTTTGTGGAGTGGGTAGGGTGAGTGGGGTGGTGAAAGGGAAGGCATGTTGGATGCTATCTAAGAGACCAGGAAGTCAAAGCAGGACAATACCCACACACAGATGTAAGGGCTCAAAGAGGTTTTAGTCGTATAGCCTTAGATAAGAAATTTCCCCTTTTGGATCTCAGTTTTCCTTGTTTGTAAAACAAGGGATTTGAAAATGTGCTTCCAGCTCAGACTTTTTGTGACAGTTCTACAAATTAAAAACATAATCATTATCATTTCAGCAAACTCACATGAATTTATACCTGCTTGCATTTTTTGTTTTGCTTTCCTAGAAGATGACAAACCCCAGATCCTAATCCATTAAAAAAGCAATCTTCAGATGGGGATGGAGCCAGCTGACAGAGTGCACTATGGATGGACTGGGTTAAAACTCAGGACTCTGAGATTTTTGCCTTGTGATCATTGCTCAGTAACTCCCTTTCTTTTCTATTTTGTCATCTGGAGAATCAGGATATGAATCCCCATCTCTACCTCATTATGTTTCAAAGAGGGTTAATTAATCCATCATGTGCATTATGTGCTCAAGAATTTACTATTTTTCAGACATTTTCTAGTAAAACATTGGAGATTATATGTCCATTTGTTTTGTACACATGGAGCGCTGTTCAGTACACATCATAAAATTGAAACTGTAGTTTACATTCTGAACTCAAAGAATTACACCATCCTCACTGATGTTTACAATAGGTCCCAATTTAATTTCTTTGGCAAATTTTATATAAGTATGGCTTTGATTCTTTCTCTCACCCCAGGTTTTTGTTAGGGAAGAAATGCAAGTGAACCCTCATTGAACTCTTTCTGTCCTTTAAATCCATTCTTTCCCACCTCAATTCATGTGGAATTAAATGTTACCTCTTGTTTGGAGTCTTACAGAGAGTGTTTGGTGCATATCAATGTCCCCTTCACTCCCTGATTTTTCGAGTAACATTTCCCAGCGGCAAATTAACTCTGCGAAGAGGATCTGCTTGCAGCTTCAACAGAGCCTTCATTGAGTGTCTTTGGCCAAGGAGTTGACTGATCCTGAGTTTGCGAGTCCTAGAGATCTTTTCACAAAGCTCCTCTCATGTTTCTCTCTCTGGTTTTCTTAAATGTCACAGACTTTAGATTAGGTGTTGGTAAACTTTTTTTGTAAAGTGCCATGTAGTAAATATTTTAGGCTTTGCAGATCATATGGTTTCTGTGTCAATTACTCAACTGTGCCTTTGTAGGATGAAAGTAGCCATAGACAATACTTGAACTAATGGGAGTATCTGGGTTCCAACAAAACTTTACGGACACTGAAATTGGAATTTCACTTAATTTTCACATACCATTTAATATTATTTTTTCTTTTTTACCATTTAAAAGTGTAAAACTTATTCTCAGCCCTTTGGACCTCACAAAAACAGGTGGTAGAATGGATTTGGTTTATGGGCTGCAGTTTGTTGACCTCTGCTTCAGATAATCACTTCTGTACTTAAAACTCCGCACAGATTTTATGCTTTCCCATCTCTTGGTATCTTAGTAGCTCTCTAGATTATCTAATTTTTAAAAATTTTCTCAGTAGATCAGTCAAAGTTTGCATGTCTTGTTAGCACAGAATGCCTGGTCTAGTGGCTTCTTGGTCCTGAACTTTTTTACTAAACAGGAGAAAAAATAAATAAGTCTAGAAATATGAGAAAAGGATACTTTTTTGTTTTAATAATCTAGTAGATCACTCCTTCTTGCAACACCCAGAGGAGAAATTGAAAACATTTCACACATTTTCTAGACTTTTCTGTTGTAAATGTGTGGATAACTATGAACTATATATGAAGGAAATTTGCTGGATGACACATATATTCTAGTTGGTAAAAAGGAAGGGCTTTAGGGACTATCTGGTACCATGTTTCATGGAAAAACTATCTCATATAAGGTAGAGCCCAGGAGGCCAGCTGAGTTATGGACCTGCCATATATTACCTCATGATTCTGTATTCACAAACTCACCGGCTTAATTCTGGGCCTCCCCATAACACAACTAGATCACAGGTTTGCAGAATAAATAATTTAGCTGTGTAACTCATTGCAGTTGGTGCCCACCCAAGTGTCTGTCAGTGCCCAATTCAGGAGCCATGCCAAGAATTTGCCACTGCTGCTTCATAGCGGCCCTGTGCCTGCTTATTTATAGTCAGTGCATTTTAATGAAACAAAGATTAATAAGAAGTTGCCATAGTGCTTGCACCATTATGTAAATATCTGTAATACTTACATAACCTTTATCACTTGCAAGATCTTTTGAGTTCATTGCCTTCTTTTACACTTCCTTACCAATTTCTTAGTCCCTTATCAATTTTTTTAATTTATTATACTTTAAGTTCTGGGATAAATGTGCAGAACGTGCAGATTTGTTACATAGGTATACATGTGCCACGGTGGTTTGCTGCACCCATCAACCCGTCAACTACATTAAGTATTTCTCCCAATGTTATCCCTCCCCTACCCTCCCACCCCCGATAGGCCCCAGTGTATGATGTTCCCCTCCTTATGTCCATGTGTTCTCAGTTTCCACTTATGAGTGAGAACATGTGGTGTTTGGTTTTCTGTTCCTGTGTTAGTTTGTTGAGAATGATGCTTTCTAGCTTCATCCATGTCCCTGCAAAGGACATGAACTCATCCTTTTTTATGACTACATAGTATTGCATGGTATATATGTGCCACATTTTCTTTATCCAGTTTATCATTGATGGGCATTTGGTTCCAAGTGTTTGCTATTGTGAATAGTGTTGCAATAAACATACGTGTGCATATGTCTTTATAATAGAATGATTTATAATCCTTTGGGTATATACCCAGTAATGGGATTGCTGGGCAAAATGGTATTTCTGGTTCTAGATCCTTCAGGAATCACCACACTGTCTTCCACAATGGCTGAACTAATTTACACTCCCACCAACAGTGTAAAAGCGTTTCTATTTCTTCATATCCTCTCCAGCATCTGTTGTTTCCTGACGTTTTCATGATCACCATTCTAATTGGTGTAAGATGTTATCTCATTGTGGTTTCGATCTGCATTTCTCTAGTTACCAGTGATGATGAACTTTTTTTTCAAATGTTTGTTGGCTGCATAAATGTCTTCTTTTGAAAAGTGTCTGTTCATATCCTTAGTCTACTTTTTGATGAGGTTGTTTGTTCTTTTCTTGTAAATTGGTTCAAGTTCCTTGTAGATTCTGGATATCAGCCCTTTGTCAGATGGATAGATTGCAAAAATATTTTCCCTTTCTGTAGGTTGCCTGTTCACTCTTATGATAGTTTCTTTTGCTGTGCAGAAGCTTTTAATTTGAATTAGATCCCATTTGTCAATTTTGGCTTTTATTGCCATTGCTTTTGGTGTTTTAATCATGAAGGCTTTGCCCATTAACTATTGCTCCAAAGAGAATAAAATACCTAGGAATACAACTTACAAGGTATGTAAAGGACCTCTTCAAGGAGAACTACAAATCACTGCACAAGGAAATAAGAGAGGACACAAACAAATGGAAAAACATTCCATGCTCATGGATAGGACGAATCAATATCATAAAAATGGCCATACTGCTCAAAGTAATTTACAGATTCAGTGCTATCCCCTTCAAGCTGCCATTGACTTTCTTCACAGAATTAGAAAAAAAAAAAATTAAATTTCATATGGAACCAAAAAAGAGCCCGTATAGCCAAGATAATCCTATGCAAATAGAGCAAAGCTGGAGGCATTACGCTACCTGACTTCCAACTATACTACAAGGCTAATTTTTTTTGACAGATTAAATTGTATTTATTTATCATGTACAACACGATGTTTTGAAGTATATATACATTGTGAAATGACTAACATCTAGCTAATTAACATACACTTTATCTCACATATTTATCATTTTTTTAGTGAGAACACTTTACATTCATTCTCTTAGCATTTTTCAAGAATACAATATGTTTTTAACATTGTTACCATGTTATATACTAAATCTCTTAAACTTATCCCTTTCTTATTTTATATATATATATTTTATTGCACTTTAGGTTCTGGGGTGCATGTGAAGAACATGCAGGATTGTTGCACAGGTACATACATGGCAATGTATATGCCTGTCCATATTCTGCATCCAGAAGCTTCTTCAGTCCTTTAAGGTAATTTCTGGGTGATTATCAAACTCTGGTAGTTCATTTTTGCAGTTGGCTGCTATTGTGAGGATAAGTGTGACTCACTTTCTCTTCAGAGATAGAAATTACGTCTTAATTGTCTGGGTTCTAGACTCACAGCAAGTTGCATATTATTCCTCAAAACAACTGAATTCTGTGAGAAGCCATCACTGTAAAACAACAATATCTTCAGTATTGTAGCCATGTGTGCATACTTCTGGAAACTGTTTTTCAGGTGTTCATTCTCCTTCCCTGTCTCTTCATAGCTAAGCAGCTGCTCTCAGCCTTACAAAGAGGCTTAGTGAGCTTTGTACCTACAAACCTGCAGAAAATTGACCTGAGATTTGGAGGTGAATGACTCCTGATAAATGGAACAATGTTTAGAGTTCTCAGTCCCTTTGCTCCCAGTCTGTGTTGTGAGTACTGAGGCACTCCAGTGAAATCACTATTCCTCCTATCTAGACTAATGCCTATCTCCACAGAGCACCTCATAAGAACAGGCCCGGATAGTAATACCCTCATGCATTCAGTCAGTAAATATTTACAGAGTGCTTACTACGTGTAGGGTATTGGGCTGACATACTCAAGATACAGAGCCTGCTTCCAGGAGCTTATAATGTATTCATCACAAATACGGCAATCTTTAAAGCTCTTCAGTGGATGAAATGCCACCATATCTACTCTCCATTTCAACTTTGCAACTATCTTGGTACAAAGTGAGAGATTATTCTCTTGGTTTTACATATGAGTAAACTGAGGCTTTGCCAGTTCATCAACAGGTAGTAAATAATATATCTGGAATTTTAACCCAGGTCTTCTCGGGTCAAAGGCAGCATTCACTTTGCTCCATCACAGCAGCTCCTCAAGTTAACCAATGTAGAACCTAAGTACTGTGCCTAGGCAAACAAGAAAGGCAGCAATGAAGAGGGACAACAGAGTCAGATATAAGAGAAAGAAATTAAGAAAGATGTTAAGTACTGTAGGGAGTAACCAAGAAACCATCAAGGATTGCTAACATCACGGGGAGTTTATCTTCCTAAGAAAACTCCAAGCACTTAAAACAGCACCTCTGTTCATTAGATGTGTGAGGGACATGTGGGCCATAGCCCTTCTACCAGCTCATATTCTTCGGAGGGAAAGTTCTGATTCTGATGAGACTCAGCATGGTAGCTCTTCATTCGCTGTTGTCACGCAACTATAGAACAGGAAGCACAACTTAACACCTGTGCTCACAAGAATTTTCTTCCCTATGCCCAAGCTAAAGAAGGAGCTTAGATGGGATGTGTGGATATAAATAATAGATTCATAGTTCCTTCTATCTTTGCTTTGAGCCTTCTCAGCAGAGCATGCCACAGAGTATTTTCCATGGGGCCAGGAGCGAGATAAATCCATTTCTCTCCTCTTCGATATCAGAAAATAGAGAATGTTGTCTTTTAGGATAGAACTAAAAAGTCATAGAGGCAGCAACTCGTTTTCCTATATTAGGGTTTTAAAAATCTGTTTTTTCTTCCTCTTCTGGGCCACTCATTGTGTGGATGGACATTGATTTCATTGTGGTATCTAGATGTGGGCCCTGAAGACCATGGACTTATAACAGTTCCTTAAGTTACATAAGCACATTCCTACAGGTCACAAGCTCATTTACTTACAGGGTGGTTGATTTGGCCAACAGGTTACTTCATGAAAATACTTAAAAGATTTGCAGTGTTCAAAACTGCAGTATCTTTAAACACTAAAGCTTGAAGGAAGGGAACTTGGAAATCAAAAAATCTGGCCAAACCATTTCATGGAAAAGGAAAGTGAGGCTCAGAGAGAGAAAATTAGTTTCCTGGGTTTGTACAGCATACAAATGGCACAAATGAGAGCCTCCCTGCCATTTCTAGTTTTCTGTCTGAGAGACCCTCCTGCCTCACAGCTAATTAGCAGAGTCACAGAGGTCATTACCTTGCAACTCTCAAGAATTATGTGAGGCAGCATAGTAAGCATTTATGGCCCTTGGTTCCCAGAAGGTGCTTAGTTCCTGATATTCCTCTCTGCCTTTGCCGTTGTGTGAGACCATCTTCTGTAACTGTATGTCTCCCCTGCCCAGTAGGGTAATGAGTATTAAAAGTAGTCTGTAGTGAGAGAACTCTGTAAAACATTTCTTGGTGTGAGGATTGTTACAAGGTTGTTTTGTGTGTATGTGCATGTATAAATTTTTGAGGGAGCGTGTTCATAGTAGCTTTTATGTGGATCTCAGAGGCTCTATAATCCAGAGAAGATTACAGAATACTGGTCTTGTCTTTGGTAAGGATTTTATAGACTCATAAGGGAGTATCCTGACTACAGTCACATCCAACCGGCTATTTAATGACTGGCACTTTCTCCACATAACATACATTTATTCAACAGTCAGTGATGACTATGTACATGAGACCTATACCAGGCACTGGGGTAAGAGACATGATATAACAACAAAACCTGTTTATTGAGCAGTCAATATGCATTAGATGCTTTGTAGGCATTTTCTTATTCAATCTGTATACCCTAAATTTACAAATGAGGGAACTGAGGCACAAAAGAGTTGAGTGATTTGCCCAAAGCCATTCATACAAATAGTCAGTGGCTATGGGATGAATAGTTACCAATATACAAGAGTGAAATTACTGCTGTACTAGAAGTAGGTACATAATCCCCTGCGCAGACTGTTTGAGAGAATGATTTATTTTACCTGGAAGTTTTGGAAGGCCTCACAGAGGAGTTAAGGGTTGATCTGGGTCTTAAGGGATGCATAAGAGTTTGCCAGGTACAAAAAAGTAGGAAGAGAACTTCAGGATCAGGGGACAGACTGAGCAAAGACAGGGTGATGTGAAAGCGGAAGGCTTGCTTGGGGAGCATTATGGAATCTGGAGGTCATTGTGGGGAATCTCATCAAATGCAGCAAGCTGCTTGACAGGCCTTGGGTTGGCTCTTTGTGCCTTGCTCCCATCCCGTGCTGAACTGTCCATAGCTGCCCTATGCTGGTGTCTGGAATTTGTGGAAGAAGGTTACTATCCAGGTAGTGGAACAAGATTCAGTGCTAGAGCACCAGATTGGGGTTCTGACTCTGCTACTGGCTTACCATCTGGCCTTAAGCATGTCTAGTTCCCTCTTTGTGCATTAAAATTTCCATTGGAACAATAACATGGTTGTATTAAATGATACTGAAGATTTTAACAATTAATATATAACAATGTAAACCTTTAACAATAATTTTAGTAGTAAATCTCTAAAATTTTACAGATAATCCAGATGCATCCATTGGCCAGTGGTTCACTTTGTAGGCATAATTTTTGAGAAACAGGCAGACCTGATTTCAATCCTTAGTTGTAAGACTTAATAGATATGTGACCAGGAGCAAATCACTTTTCTGTGTCTCTATAAGGATAATAATAGCCCACAGAACTATTATAAGAACTAAATGATGTGTAATAAAACTCCTGGTACTCAGTAAGTTTTGGATCCTTTTCCTAGAGTGAATCTTGGTCATAGGCACATATATAATTGCAGTGTCACTGGGTAGGAAGAAAGAACAAATAAGAGATGGTATCTGTGGTATTCCTGAGGTAAAGGAGGCCTTTAGTTGGTGTAAGATTCCTCTTCTCTTTAGAGTTACTTAATTAGGGACCAGAAAGGCCATCAGCATTTGTATGAGAATATAACAAAGGTCAATCTCTTCCTCTTTACTTTTTACCTCCCAGTACACTGTAAGTAACACTCCCCAGTCAGCCCAGCCAGCACATGTTCATTGCCTCTCCTGACTTCCAGAGTTTGGACTTGAAGGTGTCAGAGCACTCTGTGTATCTTTGTCCCCAGCAATATAAGTCTGACCTCCCCAGCAAATTCAAGTCTAAGCCACTGGCCAGGAGAAAAGCTAACAAAGGTCATAAATTATTCTCTATATTTCTCAGCCATTGGTTTCCCATGACCAGCCAGAGGTGTAGAGTGTGCTGAGGCCAGATTCAACAGAAACCTGAGGCAGCACCTGTGTAAATAATTTTTAAAGCTTCTTTTCCTGAAACCGGATGAATATTTTTAAAAACTAAGCTGGATCATCTTTTATCTAGCATGCTGTCTCCTACATTCCTAGTGCTTCAGACCTCTTGGAGGAATGTGGTTTGGTTATAGTGTCTTGCTTGTCTGTTTTGGGGAGGGGAAAATTTATTTCAAAAAAAAGTAATGCCTTGGTCTGGCCTATGACTCTGTTTTGTTTAAAATGAAACTCTGGCAGTGTACTGATATTCATTCTGCTTCTCATAGGTTAGATTTACATCCCTCTGTCTCCCCCCACTCTTTAATTCTCATCCTTTTAAAAAGCAGCCAACCAAAACCAGCAAGTACATACTGCTTATCTCTGACTTCTACCTGAATCAACTTCAGATCTTGTCCAAGGCTCCATCTGAAAAGAAGGGGCTAGCACCCTGCCAAGAGCCCTCAGGGGCCATCAGTAAATGGACATCCTGTCCTTGAGGTCCCTTAACTCTGTTCAGCTTCAGAATACAGAATGGGTTCATTCTTCATTTGTGTTGTTTATAACTAAAAGCCTCCTACTTCCCACTCTCCTGCATAGCCTCCTCTGCCATCCCACCTGTGTAGCTTCCTCCACTCCCCACAAACTCCATGTCACTTGGAAAGAGTTTTCTTTGTTTCTTTTGCAACTTGACAATGAGTAGCCAGCAAGTTTAGGTTCAGATTATAGCTCCATGGGAACAGAGATAGATACAGGAAGCAAAAGAAAGGGATATGGAGGTATGGAATGATTTCCCACCTACCTAGTGAGCACTACTGAGGTACTCAAGTGCTCTCCACCCAAGAATTCTATTGATATAAAGATAAAAAACTTGATCTTAAGTCTAATATCCATTAGTTGTGTGACCTTGGGAAAATGATAGCACCCCCCCAAGGCTTAGTTTTCTTAACTGTAAAATAGGAATAATGATAGCTACCCTCAGATGATTCATAAGGATAACATGAGATAAGGCAACCTGAAATTTCCTAGTGTAGTGACAGACTTTTTAAAAATAAAATGAACCAAACACTGATAACAGTACTTCCCAGTACACAAATGAGAAATCAGTCCCTCATCAAATTATAGCACATTTCCAGTGCTCCAATTATGTCACTGAAGAAATGCTAATGTAGATTAAATAATTCTTCTGTTGCTATTTACATGGATAATTTGATAGTAATTGTTTTTGGACATGAATAGTTTTGAAGCCTTATAGATGAGTCCATCCCCAAGTACCCAAGACTAAATAAAGTTGGCTAGAGTGATGGCAAGGTGGCAGCACAGAGCTCCCTGGGTTCTGGGCCCTACCCCTAGCTAGAGAGAACTCCAGAGTGTAAGTGTTTGTAATATCATAGTCCAAAGACAGAGAAGAAGGGCTGGAGATGAGTAGTTTTCATCCATTTATTTTTTCAACCAGTGACAAATATGTGCTAGCCGTGTTTTCAAAAAGATTCCAGTCTGGTAGGCCGGCCTTCCAAGGTCACTTGCAGCTTTAACACTGCCAAGAGTATCTACCTGCCGCAGAGATAATGTGATGGAACATAGCAGAGAAAAAAAATCTATAGGCAGGTATTTTTCCTAACGCTATCCCTTCCCTATCCATACCTAACGTAGATGACGGGGTGATGGATGCAGCAAACCACCATGGCACGTGTATACCTATGTAACAAACCTGCACGTTCTGCACATGTACCCCAGAACTTAAAGTATAATAATAAATATTGTCTATAGGCAGAGCTTCCCCTTTCCCAGCCCCAGAAACAATCCTAACCAAGGCTTGCATAGTACATTAGGACTGTCCCTATCAGCAAGTTTGGAAGCTTTAACAACAACAACAAATACTAATGATGATGATAATCATAGCACCTAATGTTACCAAACATTTTCCATGTGTTAAGTACTATAGTAAGTGCATACCTAATCCTCACAATAACTCTATAAAATAGTAGATACTCTTACTACTACCCTGATTTTACAAACATGGCAACCGAGACACAGAGGACTAAGAGAATAATAATACACCTAATTCATCTCAGTTCAACAAACATCAAGCATCTGTTTTATGTCAAGCCTCGTGCTGGGTGCCAGGGAGAGAGAGATGAGTAAAGCATAATTTCAGTCAATTGGGAGCAAATGACAGCACACAGTGGGGCAGTTATATTGCAGCCCTTCTGCTTGATGCTAAGAACTCAGTGTCAGTGACGAATGAAACACCGTACTTCTCTCAAAGACCTCAAAGTTTAGTAGGGGATATCAGTGTGGAAACAAAAAGTAAATACTGCTCTGATAAGTGTCGTAAGAGGTAAGTGCAAAATGAGAGAGAGAGATCGCTGTAGCAACTGACTGGTCTAAATCAAAGCCCCCCAAAAATGATGTTATTGAGGATTATAGAACAACTAATTGATTTAAATCAAATCCCAAAGGGAACAATGTTTGCTAATTTTATTTCAGTTTAGTTGATAGTTTTTCATTTTTTATTCCTTTCCTAAAATGAATGTTTAGTGTTTGTTTCTCACCCAAGGATACCAGAATATTTCAGGGACTGTATTACAATGTAGTTAAATTATTCCTTCATCTCAAAACACACCCACACTTTCCCCTATTCTTACCTCTATTCAGGGTATCTCTTCTGTCTCCCGTGCTTTTTCTCCACATCACCATATTCTTAAGTCCTACCTTCCTTCAAGGCCTCACTCAAATGCCTCTTCCTCCATGAAGCATCCACCCATCGAAAGGCACGCCACCCTCTCCTGTACTCCCACATCACTTCATGGGTGTCTCTCTGTGGTTCTTACCACTTCCTGCTTTATCTTTCTGTAATGCACTTACAGGTCCCTTTTCTCCACTACTGAGCTCTTCAGAGGAAGATTCACTTGCTGAAACCATGATTTTACTTTAAACACATTTGAAACCTCTTCTGGAGTGGTGGGCTTCAAGCTTAATTCTGAAGCATGTGAAATTACATCACCTATCTTGAGGTTTACACTTTCTGCTAATGACTTTTTTTAAGCCCACCACACTAACACAACAACTGCTTAAAACACGTCTTCATTTCCTTCGGGTCTGGCCCTCACACATGTATATAATTTATAGAGTCATTGTTTTGTTCTGTTGTCCTCATACCTTGGTATTGTTGGAGGTTTAGATTATTGCTATATACTTAGGTTGTAGTCATGTACATTATTTTCTTCTTAAAAATTCCTTAGCATACATTTCCTCCATTGGAAATTCAGGGTTAAAACAGTGGTTGGGTGGGAGCGTGTGTACCACAGATAGTCAATCACGTGTTATGACTTAAGAATTTATGAAACGGCCCTCTACCTGAAGATACCTTGCTACTGATGCTCTCTCACAGTATCTGAAACTCCCACCATATGTGGAATTGTTTTGGAAGGCTTTGCCTCCTGGGACACATTCAGCCATAATGAGGAAATAGTATTGAGCATTAGACTCTCAGTATGTCCATTAGCAAGACTGTGGAGGAATGGAATCACCAATATCATATTTTACAGAAAATACGAATTCAAGAGAAGTTCTGAAGAGAAAATGCTTTTCTAGAATAGGAAGGCTTAGATACAGCATCAAAACTGCAGGCTTTGAGGAGCCAGAGGTCAAATGAAAGCATTGAGTATTTGTTTAGATGAAACAACAGAAAGGGAAAAGAGAAGCAGAGAAAGGGATAGTGAAGAGAAATGAGGAAGTTTTATCCATTTAAGTTGGAATTGTGTTTGGCTATGGGCACAACAGAAGGAGTGAGATCAATTTATTTTTATTTTATTTTATTCTTTAGTGACAGGGTCTTGCTATGTTGCCCAGGCTGGAGTCTGTGGCTCTTCACAGGTGTGATCATAACGTAGTACACCCTCAAACTCCTGGCCTTAAGCAATCCTTCCACCTCAGCCTCCTAAGTAGCTGGGGCTACAAGTCCACACCACCATTCTCAATGAGATCACTTGAAACTAGAGAGAGATGTGTGAGTTCTGGGCAACCAGTAGTTGGTTTTACATAGAATTGTAGGGGTCAAGGCCTAAGTGGACATTCTGTTCCAAGTAAGCTGCTTTGGACATTAGAAAACCATGAGGGATTTGGAAATCAGAAAAATAGCAGAGGCAGGAAAACTCAGTGCAGCATGGCAAACTCAGTACTTACAAGTAGGTTCACCCCAGTCATCAGACAGAATTATAACTGCTGATGTGGAGTAGAGGCTAGCTTTGTCTGCTGTGTGATACACAAACCTTTAAGAATAGTAGGTGTATACGGCAAATTGGAGGGAGATAGGTGGCTGTATTTACTAATTGGTTGACTTCACTGACACAGTTTGGGGATTGTGGCTTCCAGATACTCAGATTTTTTTAGAGGGGTGTAGAGACTGCAACATCTATTACAGAACTATAAATTACATGTTGAAGAGAAAGGTCTTCTATGTTAGAATAGAAAATAGAACACTGTGGAATTGAGGGACAGAAGGGCTGTCTAGGAAGTCAGATAGCATTTTCCAGTTCTGTCCTTCAGAGTGCCTTGTCCCCATTGAGACTCAATTTTTCTTACTTTGGTTTCTAGTGTTACCATCCACTGTTCTTTCCCGTCTCAACCATTAGTATAAGTACGGATCACATTCCTTGGGTTCTTAGAACGTAATAGAAGTGAATGCTCACTCACCAAAATGACCGTTAGAAATACTGAGGGAGAACAAACTAGAAACCCAGTAAAGTAAATAAAAATAGGATTATATTCCTTCGAATCTCAGAAAAAACAATGAAGAGTTTTCTTGGGGTATTAGACGCCTTCCCATAAGATGGCTAACTCCTCTTTAGCCATCTCAACTTGGCCCAATCTTCACTTGGTAGCTCTTCTTTCTTGTTCATTAACCCATCTGTTGGCTCCTATGGGGTCCTAGAGAAATGCCAATCATGTACACACATATCTAATACCACGAAGATTACTCTCGACTAGCAAGCCCTTTTATGATACTGTGACCATTTGACACCCTTGTTGCTAGTAACATCAGAGAGTGACCTGACCCATTTTGGAAACAGAATATGATCAGTACATTGCCTCAAGGAGGCCCTCACTGTTCTAGGAAATATAATTCCAGAATTTGCTGACTCACACCATGGAATATGTGCACAAAATGGATCCTGCAAATATGCCTTTCTCTGACTAGTTTCAGAATTTTTTTCTGGGTAATTTAATTTTTTATTTTTGTGGATACAAAGTAATTTATATATATATGTATGAGGCATTTTGATACAAGCATACAGTGTGTAATAATCATCAGAGTAAATGGGATATCCCTCACCACAAACATTTATCCTTTCTTTGTGATACAAACAATCTAATTATATTCTTCTAGTTATTTTAAGATGCACAATAAATTATTGTTGACTGCAGTCACCCTGTTGTGCTATCGAATACCAGATCTTATTCATTCTAACTATATTTTTGTACCCAGTAGCCATCCCACTTTCTCCCCTCCCACTACCCTTCCCTTCCCAACGTCTAATAACCATCATTCCACTCTCCATCTCTATGAGCTCAATTGTTTTAATTTTTAGCTCCCATAAATATGTGAGAACATGCCCAGTTTGTCTTTCTGTGCCTGGCTTATTTCACGTAATATAATGCCCTCTAGTTCCATCCATGTTCCTGCAAATGACAGGATCTCTTTTTTTAGAGTTGAATAGTACTTTATTGTATGTATGTACCACATTTTCTTCATCCATTCGTCTGTTGATGGACACGAGTTGCTTTCAAATATTGGAATAAATAAACACGGAAGTGCAGTTATCTCTTCAATATACTGATTTTCCTTCTTTGGGATATATATCCAGCAGTGAGATTGCTGGGTCATATGATAGTTCTATTTTTAGTCTTTTGTGGACCCTCAAATCTATTCCCCATAATGGTTTTACTAACTTACATATCCACCAACAGTGTATTAGGGTTCTCTTTTCTCCACATCCTCCCCAGCATCAATTACTGCCTGTTCTTTGGATGAAAGCCACTTTAACGGTGGTGAAAATGAGCTCTCATTGTTGTTTTGATTTGCACTTCTCAGATGATCAGTGAGTTTGAGCACCGTGTCATATATCTGTTTGTCATTTTTATTTCTTATTTTGAGAGATGGATACCCAGATCTTTTAGCCATTTTTTAATCAGATTGTTAGTTTTTTTGTGTTTTTTTTTTTTCCTATAGGGTTGCTTGAGCTCCGTATATACCCTAGTTATTAATCACTGGTCAGATGTATAGTTTGCAAATAGTTTCTACCATTCAGTGGGTTGTCTCTTCACTTTGTTGATTGAATTCTTTACTATGCAGAAGCTTTTTAACAAGATGTCCTCGTTTGCCCATTTTTAGTTGCCTGTGCTTGTGCACTATTACTGAAGAAATTTTTACCCAGATTAATGTTCTGGAGAGTTTTCCCAATGTCTGCTTGAAGTAGTTTCATGGATTGATGTCTTATATTTCAGTCTTTAACATGTTTTGATTTTATTTTTGTATTTGCTGAGAGATAGGGGTCTAGATACCTTCCACATATGGATATCCAGTTTTTCCAGCATCACTTGTTGAAGAGACTATCCATTCTCTAATACATGTTCTTGGCACCTTTGTTGAAAATAAGTTCACTGTAGATGTATAGATTTGTTTCTGGGTTCTCTGTCTGTTCCATTGGTCTACGTGTCTGTTCTTATGTGAGTACCATGTTGTTTTGATACTGTAGTATAATTTGAACTCAGGAAACGTGATTTTTCCAGTTTTGTTCGTTTCTTTTTCTGTAACATAGCTTTGCCTATCCTGGGTCTTTTGTGGTTCCATATAAATTTTAGGATGATTGTTTTCTATTTATGTGAAGAATGTCATTGATATTTTGATATAAATTGCATTAAATCTGTAGATAGCTTCGAGTAATGTGGACATTTTAATGATATCAATTCTTGAAATCCACTGGCATGGAATATCCTTTTATTATTTGGATGTCTTCTTCAATTTCTTATATTAATTTCTTTTAGTTTTTGTTGTAGAGATACTTCATTTATTTGACTCAGTTTATTGCTAGGTATTTTATTTTATTTTTAGCTGTTGTCATTGGGATTACTTTCCTGATTTCTTTTTTAGATTGTTCGCTGTTGGCATTCAGAAATGTACTGATTTTTATGTGTTGATGTTGTATCCTACAACTTTCCTGAATTTGTTTATCAGTTCTGATAGGCTTTTGGTGCAGTCTTTAGGTTTTTCCAAGTATAAAATCATATCATCTGCAAACAAGAATAATTTGACTTATTTCTTTCCAGTTTGGATGCCCTTCATTTCTTTCTCTTGTCTGATTGCTTTAGCTAGGACTTCCAGTATTCTGTTGATTAATAGTGGGGAGAGTGAACATCCTTCTTTTGTTTCAGACCTTATAGGCAAAGCCTTCAGTTTTTCCCAATTTAGTATGATACTAGCGATGGGTCTGGCATATATGGTTTTTACTATGTTGAAGCATGCTCCCTAGTTTTTTGAAGGTTTTTATCTTTAAAGGAAGATAAAAAGTGAATGTTATTAAATGCTTTTTCTGCATCAATTGAAATGATCAAATGCTTTTTGTCCTTCATTCTGTTGATATAACGTGTCACATTGATTGACCTGTGTATTTTGAATGATCCTTGTATCCCTGGATAAATCCCACTTAGCCATGATAATGAACTTTTTAATGTGTTGTTGAATTCAATTTGCTAGTATTTTGTTGGGGATTTTTGTAGCAGTGTTTATCAAGAATATTGGCCTATTCTTTTCCTTTTTTTGTATGTCTTTTTCGTTTTGTTATCAGGGTAATACTGGCCTTGTAGAATGAGTTTGGAACAATTCTCTCCTCTATTTTTGGAATACTTTGAATTTGATTGATGTCACTTCTTCTTTAAATGTTTGGTAAAATTCTGCACTGAAGCTATTGGGTCCTGGCCTTTTTATTGCTGGGGAAACTTTTTGTTACAGCTTCAATCTTATAACTTGTTATTGTTCTATTCAGGTTTTAGACTTTGTTTTTCATGGTTCAATCTTCACAAGTTCTCTGTTTCTCGAAATGTGTCTATTTCTTCTAGGTTTTTCAATGTATTGACATATAGTTGCTCATAATGGCCTCTAATGATCCCTTGAATTTTTGCAGTATTTGAGCCTTCTCTTTTTTCTTAGTTAGTCTAGGTAAGTACTTGTCAATGTTGTTTATTTATCCACAAAACCAACTTTTTGTTTCACTGATCTTTTGTGTTATTTCTTCCTTTTAATTTTATTTATTTCTACTCTGATCTTTATCATTTCATTTCTTCCAGTGCTTTGAGTTTAGTTTGCTCTTGCTTTTCTAGTTCTTTAACATGCGTTGTTAGGTTATTTATTTGAACTTTGTTTTACTTTTTTGATGTAGGTGCATATTGCTATAATCTTTCCTCATAGCATTGCTTTGCTGTATCCCATAGGTTTTGGTATGTTGTGTTTCTATTTTGGTATGTTTCAAGAAATTTTTAAATTTTTCTCTGAATTTATTTTTTGACATAGTTATTCCAGAGTATACTGTTTAATTTCCATGTGGTTTGTATAGTTTCAAAAATTCCTCTTATCGATTTCTGGTGTTATTCCATTGTGGTCAGAGAAGAAGCTTGATATAATTGTAATTGTTAATACTTTTTTAAAGACTTGTTTTGTGGCCTAACATATGATCTACCATTGAGAATGTAGATTTTTTTCCATATGCTGAGGAAAGAGTGTATATTCTGCAGCCATTGGATGAAATACCTATTTAAATATCTATTAGGTCAATTTAATACATAATGCAGATTAAGACTGATGTTTCGTTGTTGATTTTTCTGCCTGGATGATCCCTTCAATGCTGAAAGTGGGATGTTGGAATCTCCAACTATTATTGTATTGTGATCTTTCTCTTCCTTCAGCTCTGATAATATTTGCTTTAGATGCCTGGATGTTCAAGTGTTATATGCATATATACTTCAAATAGTTATATCCTCCTGATGAATTGACCCCTTTATCATTATATACAGATCTTCTTTTTCTCTGTGTAGTTTTTGTCTTGAAATCTGTTTTGTCTGATGTAAGTGTAGCTACTGCTTTTTTTGGTTTCCATTTGTATGAAATACCTTTTTCATTCCTTTATTTTCAGTCATTGTGTATCTTTATATTTAAGAGGGTAAATACATTTCTTGTAAATAAAAATTATCTTAAAATATTTTAAAAATAATATTATTTTAAATAACGAAAATGATTATTTTTTGAGTATCTAATAAGTAAACATTTAGTTCATGTAAATCACAGTGCCTGGCATATAATAAATGTGACACAGTTGTTATTCTTTTCACCATATTAAGAAATTAATGTTTATTCATGAAATATTCAATTTTTTACTTTGTGCCATCTTAATTGAAAATGTTAATAGAAAACTTGTTCATAATTGAGGATATAGCCTGTTTTGTTAATACTTTCTACAAGTTTATCTTTTGTAAGACATGTTCCTTTTATTCTTAACATTTCCTTAATCATTTTGTTTTCCAATCATCTTAAAATATGTGACTGTTATTTTTTGTTTTATGGCATATTAATGAAATTCTGTATGTCATTTAGGAGGAAATGAAACATATATTCTAAAAGAAATATATATATATATATAAACATATATATTCTAAAAGCAATGAAAATCTGCTAAATTAGATACAATGTTTGGAGATGTACAGCATGTCTCAGAAATTTTATAGTCATAAATAAACTGTTTTTTAAAGTGAAAAGTTAAAAATTGGGAAAAGTTTATTTGTTACATATTTTTAAAATTACACTCCAAGAAAGTATGAAGAGAAAAAAAGTGTATTAGTGGGGAAAGAGACTATTGACTGTTCAAATACAAGGAAAATTGAATCAGACAGAAAGATAAACTATGTAATAAACAGAGTATATTATATGTCAAAACTTTTTTTCCCATTAGTTTGGGGGAGCACAGGTAAATTTTGGTTACATGGGTGACTTCTTCAGTAGTGGATTTTAAGATTTTAGTGCAGCAGTCACCTGAGAAATGTACACTACCCAATATGTAGTCTTTATATATACTTGAAGTTTTAAGATATATGTGCAGAACGTGCAGGTTTGTTACATAGATATACATGTGCCATGGTGGTTTGCTGCACCCATCAACCCATCATCTACATTAGGTATTTCTCATAATGCTACCTCTTCCCTAGCCTCTCACCTAGGCCCCAATGTGTGATGTTCCCCTCACTGTGTCCATCTGTTCCCTTTGATCAACTCCCACTTATAAGTGAGAACATGCGATGTTTGGTTTTCTGTTCTATTGTTAGTTTGCTGAGAAAGATGGTTTCCAGCTTCATGAATGTCCCTCCAAAGGACATGAACTCATCCTTTTTTATGGCTGCATAGTATTCTAAGGTGTATATATGTCACATTTTCTTTATCCAATCTATCATTGATGGGCATTTGGGTTGGTTCCAAGTCTTTGCTATCGTGAACAGTGATGCAATAAACATACATGTGCATGTGTCTTTATAACAGAATGATTTATAGTCCTTTGGATATATACCCAGTAATGGGATTGCTGGGTCAAATGGTGTTTCTGGTTCTAGATCCTTGAGGAATCACCACACTGTCTTCCACAATAGTTGGACTAATTTACACTCCCACCAACAGTGTAAAAGCGTTTCTATTTATTCACATCCTCACCAGAATCTGTTGTTTCCTGACTTTTTAATGATCGCCATTCTAACTGGCATGAGATGGTATCTCATTGTGGTTTTGATTTGCATTTCTCTAATGACCAGTGACGATGAACTCATTTTCAAATGTTTGTTGGCCACATAAAAGCCTTCTTTTGAGAAGTGTCTGTTCATGTCCTTTGCCCACTTTTTGATGAGGTTGTTTGTTTTCTCTTGAAAATTTGTTTAAGTTCCTTGTAGATTCCGAATATTAGCCGGAATCTACTTTGTCAGATGGATAGATTACAAAAATTTATCCCTTTCTGTACGTTGCCTGTTCACTCTGATGATAGTTTCTTTTGTTGTTCAGAAGCTCTTTATTTTAATTAAATCCCATTTGTCAATTTTCACTTTTGTTGCCATTGCTTTTGGTGTTTTAGTCACGAAATTGTTGCCCAATGCCTATGTCCTGAATGGTACTGTGTTGGTTTTCTTCTAGGGTTTTTATAATTTTAATTCTTACATTTAAGTCTTTAATCCATCTTGAGTTTGTTTTTGTATAAGGTATAAGGAAGGGGTCCAGTTTCAGTTTTCTGAATAAGGCTAGCCAGTTTTCCCAACACCATTTATTAAATAGGAAATCCCTTTCCCATTGCTTATTTCGGTCAGGTTTGTCAAAGATCACATGGTTATAGATGTGTAGCATTATTTCTGAGGCCTCTGTTCTCTTCCATTGGTCTATATATCTGTTTTGGTACCAATACCATGCTGTTTTGGTTACTGTGGCCTTGTAGTATAGTTTGAAGTCAGGTAGCATGATGCCTCCAGCTTTGTTCTTTTTGCTTAGGCTTGTCTTGGCTATACAAGCTATTTTTTTGTTCTATTTTAAATTTAAAGTAGTTTTGTTTTTTTTTTTTTTCTAATTCTGTGAAGAAAGTCAATGGTAGCTTGATGGGATACCATTGAATCTATAAATTACTTTGGGCAGTATAGCCATTTTTACTATATTTATTCTTCCTATCCATGAGCATGTAATGTTTTTTCATTTGTTTGTGTCCTCTCTTATTTCCTTGAGCAGTGGTTTGTAGTTCTCCTTGAAGAAGTCCTTCACATCCCTTGTGAGTTGTATTCCTAGGTATTTAATCCTCTCTGTAGCAGTTGTGAATGGGGGTTCACTCATGATTTGCCTCTCTGTCTATAATTGGTGTATAGGAATGCATGCAATTTTTACACATTGATTTTGTATCCTGAGACTTTGCTGAAGTTGCTTATCAGCTTAAGGAGATTTGGGGCTGAGACGATGAGGTTTTCTGAATATACAATCTTGTCATCTGCAGAGACAGTTTGACTTCCTCTCTCCCTATTTGAATACCCTCTATTTCTTTCTCTTGCCGGATTGCCCTGGCCAGAACTTCCAATACTATGTTAAATAGGAGTGGTGAGAAAGGACATCCTTGTCTTGTGCTGGTTTTCAAAGGGAATGCTTCAGCTTTTTACCCATTCAGTATGACCAATATGTAGTTTTTTATTCCTCACTCTCTCCTAACCTCCCACCCCCATGGAGTCCTCAAAGTCCATTATACGACTCTGAATGACCTTGCATCCTCATAGCTTAGCTCCCACTTATAAGTGAGAAAATACAGTATTTGGTTTTCTATTCTTCAGTTACTTCATTAGAATAATGGCTTCCAGTTCCGTCCAGGGTTTCTTATTTTTCATCCATTCAGCCATTCTATGTCTTTTGATTGGAGAGTTTCGTCCATTTAGATTCAGTATTATGATTGATAAGTAAGGACTTACTCCCTCCATTTTGTTATTTGTTTTCTTGTTGTTTTGTGGTCTTTTCTTCCTTTTTTTCTTCCTTCCTGTCTCCCTTTTAGTGAACGTGATTTCCTCTGGTGGCGTATTTTATTTTCTTTCTTTTAATTCTTTTATGTGTGTGTGTGTGTTTGTTGCATGTTATTCATTTGAGGTTACCATGAAGCTTGCACATAATATTTTATAACTCATTATTTTAAACTGATGACAACTTAACATTCTATTGTATAAAAAAACATGGAAAGAGAAAACTGATAAAAATTCTACGTTTTAACTTCATCTCTCTGCTTCTTATCATTTTATTGTTTCTATTTATATCTTTTTGTACTCTATATGTCTTGAAAAATTATTTTAGTTATTTTTGATGGGTTCATCTCTTAGTTCCACTCAAGATATGAGTAGGTCACATACCACAATTACAGTGTTACAATATTCTGTGTTTTTCTGTTTACTTTCAATTACCAGTGAGTTTTGTATTTTCAGATAATTTGTTATTGCTCATTAACATCCTATTCTTTCAGATTAAAGAGTTCCCTTCAGCATTTCTTGTAGGAAAAGTCCGGTGTAAATGAATTCCTTCAGCTTTTGTTTGTCTGTGAAAGTCTTTATTTTTCCTTCATGTTTTAAGGATATTTTCACCGACATTCTATTCTAGGGTAAAAGGTTTTTTATTTTTTTCTTTCAGTCCTTTAGGTATGTCATGCCACTCTCTTCTTGCCTACAAGGTTACCACTGAAAAGTCTGCTGCCAGACATATATGAGCTCCATTTTATGTTACCCGTATCTTTTCTCTTGTTACTTTTAGGATCCTTTCTTTATCCTTGACCTTTGAGAGTTTGATTATTAGCCTTGGGGTGGTCTTTTTTGGATTAAATCTTCTTGGTATCCTGTAACCTTTTTGTACTTGGATATTAATATATTTCTCTAGGTTTAGGAGGTTTTCTGTTATTATCTCTTTGATTAAACCTTCTACCAAGATCTATCTCTCTTTCTCTTTCTCTCTCTCTCTTTCTCTTTCTCTCTCTCCCTCTCTCTCTCTCTCTCTCTCTCTCTCTCCTTCTCTCCCTCCCTCCCTCCCTCTCTCCTTAAGGTCAATAACTCCTAGGTTTGTCCTTTTGGGACTATTTTGTAGATCTTGTAGGTGTGCTTTATTGTTTTTCTTTTTTATTTTGTCTCTTCTGACTGCATTTTCAAATAGTCTGTTTTAAAATTCACTAATTCTTTTTTCTGCCTGATCAATTCTGCTGTTAAGAGACTCTGAGACATTCTTCAGTGTGTCAGTTGCATTTTTTAGCACAAGAATATCTGCTTGACTTTTTGGATTATCTACATATCTTCGTTAAATATTTCTGATGATAGAATTCTGAATTCCTTCTCAGTGTTATCTTGAGTTCTTTCAATTTCCTCAAAACACTTATTTTGGATTATCTGTCTGAAAGGTCACATATCTCTATTTTTTTTTCCAGGATTGTTCTCTGGTGCTTTATTTAGTTCATTTGTGAGGTCATGTTTTCTTGGATAGTATTGATGCTAGTAGATGTTTTTCAGTGTCTGAGCAGTGAAAAGTTAGGTGTTTATTGTAGCCTTCACAGTCTGGGCTTATTTGTACCTGCCCTTCTTGGGAGACTTTCCAAGTATTCAAAGGGATTTGGATGCTGTGATCTTAGTCTTTGGTCACTGCAGCCATATCTGCTTTATGGAGTATCCCATGCTTAGTAATGCTGTGGCTCTTTGAGACTCATAGAGTTACTGCCTGCATGCTCTTGGGTAAGAGCCAGGAAATTCCCTGGATTACCAAGCAGAGACTCTTGTTCTCTTCCCTTACTTTCCCCCAAACAAATAGATTCTCTCTGTCTCTCTCTCTCTCTGTGTGTGTGTGTGTCTCTCTCTCTGTTTCTCTCTCTCTTTCTTTCTCTTTCTCTCTCTCTACTGACCTGCCTGAATCTGGGGTGAGGGATAACACAAGCACCTTTGTAGCCACCACCATTAGGACTGTGCTAGGTCAGACCCAAAGCCAGCACAGCACTGATTCTCGTCCAAAGCTCACAGAGACCACTCCCTGAGTACTGTCTATATTTGCTCAAGGCCCAAGGGATATACAATTAGTCATTGGTGAAGCCAGCCTGTCTTATGTCCTTCCCTTCAGGGTTATGAGTTCCTCAAGCAGGTCCAGGGATAGTGTCCAGGAGCCAACGCCTCGAGCTGTGACTGAGCTGGCACCCAATCCATAAGACAAAGATTTTTCCACTCTTTCCTTCCTTTTCCTCAAGCAAAGGAGTCCCTCCCTGTGCCCACCCACCCCTGCCATGTTCATGGCAAGCACTGTGTGGCTACCACCAATATTCACTCAAGGACCAAGGGTTCTTTAGTCAGCCTGTGGTGAATGCTACCAGGCCTGGGTCTCTCCTTTCAGGGAAGTGGGCTCCTCTCTGGGCCAGGGCAGGTGCAGAAATACTATCCAAGAGCCAAGGACTGGAATCAGGTTCCCCAAGAGTCCACTTGGTGCTCTACCTCCATTGTGGCTGAACCAGTACCCAAGCTGCAAGAAAAAGCCCTCTTTACTCTTCCTTCTCCTTTCTTCAAGTCAACAGAGTCTCTCCCAATAGCCACCACAGCTGGAAATATGCTGGGTCACTCTTGAAGCAAGAACAGCTCTGAGTTTCACTCAAAACTCCTGGCAAGTACTGCCTGGCTACCACTGCTGATTATTCACTGCCCAAGGGCTCTTTAGTCAGCAGGAGATGAATCCTGCCAGTACTGGTTCCTTCCCTTCAAGACAGCCAGTTTCCTTCTGGCCCAGTGTGTGTCTAGAAATATCGTTTGGGAGGGCCTGGCATGGTGACCTCAGGATTCTGCCTGGTGCCCTGTTCTACTGTGGCTGAGGTAGTATCCAGGTTGCAAGACAAAGTCCTCTTTATTCTCCCCTCTCCTCTCTTCAAGAAGAGGGAAAGAGTCTTCCCTGGAGCTGGAAGCTGCACTGCCTGATATTGGAGGAGGGGTGGCACAAGCATTCTTTTGGTCACCCCACCTGTGTCTCACTAGGTCACATATACCCCAAGTCCACTGGCTCTGAGCCCAGCACAACACCAGGATTTGGCAAAGAATTTCAGTTCTTGTGGCTTAGACTGCATTTCAAGTTTATTTGGGACCCCAGAGCATGTTAGCCCACAGTGACAGGGCTTGCCAGAATTTAGTTTCTGACTGCTGAGATAGGCAATTTTCCTCTGATTAGGGCTGATCTAAATGTTCCTGCTGTGGGAACTGGCTGAGTTTGGCTCCATGTTGCTTTCTGCTGTGACAGGGCAACATTGAGTTCCAATGCAAGTCCCACAGTCACTGAAATCTTCCTTTTCCAAGCCTGCTGTGCATACCACATGGTTGCTGCTGGGGTGGGGTGGGGGAGGGATGTTGTAGGCAATTCAAGAATGTCTTTTCTACCTTTTTCAGTGCTTTTTCCCTTGATATGATGTTAAAACTAGGTACTGTGATTGCTTACCTCATTTTTGGTTTTACGAAGGTGCTTTATTGTGTGAATCACTGTTCAATTTTTTGTGCCTGCACGGAGTGGGGGATGACAATTGCTGGAGTCTTCTTTTTGGCCATCTTGTTCCACCTCTTTCCTAGTTTTGGAAATTTCAAAGCAGTTAGGATGGCGGTATGAGGAAAGGGAGCTTGGAATCAGAAAATCCATGTCTTAGCTTTGAGCCTTAGGAAATTCATTTGACTCCTCTAAGCCTCAGTTGCTTCATCTGTAAAATAGAAATAATATAGTGGCTGAAAAGATCAAAGGTGATGATGTTTTTGAAAACACTGTAGAAATGTCAAAATATCGTATGAGCACCATTTTCTAGTTTCTAGGAGTCTCCTTACCATTGTAGAGACCAATTGTGCCTATTTTTTAATAAATTATTATTTGCCTCTGACCACCCCTGGAAGCCTTTGCAAAGAGTTGCCTATAGGGGAAACAGCTTTACTTGCAAATCACTCCACTGTTTTCTCTCTGCACAGCTTATTAATATATAAGGCACATGTCCTCCCATCTGCAGTAACATTGGAACGATTACCTCTTTGGAGTACCTGCCAGAACTTCTCAAAGTGAATTTTTTATATCACCACTGAAAATAGTTGCAGAGATAACCTCCAAATTGAATGACATTATTTCCAATCACTTTTGTATGATGTAGAAATAGACAAATATTTAACTTTGCTTATAGACATAATTATTGTCTCCCAACAAGTGATGAGTAGTCAGAAAATTGAAAGGAGAAACAATGAGTTGTGCCTTCCCATAACAGCTTACCTTTGGGTTTTAGTTGCAAGATTACTAAAAGCCTGTGCAGGTGAGTTGCAGGGTTTATGGCAAAAGTAAAATTTGCTCCAAGAACAAGCCCTTGTTTCATTGTCTAGTGTTCTTAATCCCCAGCAGACATGATTTTCTTCTGGCATTTGGCAACAGGGCAGTTTCCTAAGTTGCTGTATGCAACTTGAGGAAGAGAGGTGATACTATTGGAATGAATTTATTTTTTGTAAAATCCTGTCACCCTTAAAACTTTATTTATTTTCTGCATTGAAGCCATCTCCCTTGTCTTTAATATGCTTGCTCTGATTTCATGGATGAAAATTCTTGCCTGGCTAACATATGGACTCTCCGAAATTGTCTAAGGCCTTTTTCTTTGTTTTTTCTTGATGCTGAAGCTGCCAAGGGTAGTACTGGCTGTGGGGGCTGACAATGAGGTGATAGCAAGCTGAACTTTGTCCTCTGGCTTCCCTTGACCCATTCCATTCATCATCTAAGGGACCCCAAGCCAACATTTCACAAAATCGCCTCACCAAACTCACTAAGACTGAAGGGAAACCAGAATCCCAAACAGCCATTATGAAAGGAAAGAGAGAGACTTAGGGTTTGCAAAATAGGATACTCTGTTGATTCTATTTATTCCATACAGATACTACTATTCTTTAAGAAAACATTAAAATCACATCATCTTCCAGGACCTGGACTGCTTCTTTCAGAAGCATGTTACAGAGAGCTCTCTTGGCCAACAACATATTGAAAGATAAATTAATTCATTCAAATAAGGTATATACAGAATTGAGGCATATTGTATCCCGTGAGACTACAAAAAAGATTGCCCTTATCTCTTGCACAATCCAGTGAGGGAGATAATCACTCTTTCAATTTATAGTGACCTGTAACATTTTGTATACTGCTGAATATCTCCACATGGTAATGACACAATCAAAATATTGCAAAATAGACAGAGGCTAGGAGAAGAAGGATTGAGTATGAATATACCCTCTCATGAATTGAAGGGAATGGGCTGCATCTCCTGATCATGCAGAGATAACAAATATGAAAATGATTCCAAATTAACAAAGCAAATGTGTAGACAATACTGATTATAGTGGGAAGGACACCTGAGTTTTAGTTCCATCTCTGTTATTGGCTCATTGTATAATCTGGGTCAGGTCCATTCTGCTCTCTGGATCTCACCTTACCTATCTGTAAAATGAGATTGCTTCATGAGATGATCTCTATAGAAGTTCTTGCCTATTCTGACATTCAAAGAGTTTTTCTTTAAATAATAATAATATATATGATCTGTATAGTGCTTTATACTTTATATGATATTTTTGCATCTATTATCTCATATGAGAAAAGCACTGGACTGCTGGGCTGGGAATGAAGACACCTGGATTCTTGTCCCTATTTTGACATTGATTCATGTTGTGATCTTTAAGCATGTCTCTTTGATTCTCTGAGTCTCAGATTCTCAATCTGTAAAATAGGGGGTATGAGGATTGTACTAAATCAGTAGATCTCTAAAGTGTTCCACAAAGCCCTGGGGTGGAGGGCTCCTACAGGGTTTCTCTAAGGCAAACTGTAAGGCTAGGCCTGCATAGAAGAGGAGAAAAAGAGTGATCTGGCAAGAGAAGTTCTAAGTTTCCTATGCCAACCACAGGCAGATTAGGTTTAATTGTATCTGTTTTATATACAGGGCTTCTGTGTAATGTTATATTTGTAAGAGTTTACTATTTAAAAACTCAACTAGTTTGAATTCTTTAAATTGCACATATAGGCGAGATCATGCAGCCAATATTTGTCTTTCTGTGCCTGGCTTATTTCACTTAGCATAATGTCCTCCAGGTTCATCCATGTTGCTGCAAATGACATACTTTTCTTTTCATTAAAGTCTATATAGTATTCCACTATGTATACATACCACATTTTCTCTTTTGTAACTTTCATTTTAGGTTAAGGGGATTATGTGCATATTTGTTATATAGGTAAACTGCATGTCAGAGAGGTTTCTTTTACAGATTATTTCATCACCCAGGCAATAAGCATAGTACCTAATAGATTTTTTTTTCTGATCCTCTTCCTCCTCCCACCCTCCACCCTCAAGTAGGCCCTGGTGTCTGTTGTTCCCCTCTTTGTGTCCATTACACCACATTTTCTTTATCCACTTATCCATCCATGGACACTTAGTTTGCTTCCATATGTTGGCTATTGCAAATAATGCTGAAAAAAGTCAAACTTATAGAAGCAGAGAGTAGAATGATGGTTACTAGGGACTGGGGGGCAGTTGAGTGGGCTGGGAAAAAA
Organism: Sapajus apella; assembly: GCF_009761245.1. Taxonomy (NCBI): domain Eukaryota; kingdom Metazoa; phylum Chordata; class Mammalia; order Primates; family Cebidae; genus Sapajus; species Sapajus apella. Next base: position 4,678,440 of record NW_022437031.1, read on the forward strand.
GAGATAATGAAAGGGTATAATGTATCAGTTATAAAGAAGGAATAAGTTATATTGAATTATTGCACAGCATGGTGACCATAGTTAATAATAATGTATTATATATTTCAGAATTGCTAAAAGAGTAGATTTTAAATATTCTAACCACAAAAATTTATAAGTAGGTGAGGTGATGGATATGTTAATTTATTTGAGTTAATCTTTCTACAATGCATACATATATCAAAGCATCACACCATACCCCATAAATATATACAATTAATATTTGTCAATTAAAAATTTAAAAACTTGATTTATATGAACTCTGAGTCCTTAAGTATTAAAAATGATATCCAACCAAATATGTTGTTTGGTAACTATATTTTTGTTGTTGCTTTAACAAACCAATATATTGTGAATATACTTCCAAGTGAAAAGAAAAAAAGACATTGCAATCGTCATTAATAACTGCAAAACATTCCTTTGCATGAATATGTAATAATTCATTTAATCATTCCCCTAATGTTAGACATTCAAATGTTTTCAATGTTTTTGTTTACATAATGCTACAATAAACTTCTATTTTGTGCTTATTGTATTATTTTCTTATAGCACATTCCTAGAAATGGAATTCTTAGTAATAGTTTATATACATTTCCAATTTTTTTCCAAATTTTTGCAATTTTTTTCCAAATGGCAAAATTTCTCTCTAAAGTATTTATATTCCTACCAAAAATACCTCTTCACCAACACATAGTATTTAATCTGTATCAATCTGACTTGAGAAAATGATATTTAATTTGTATTTCTGTGATTTCTAGCTAAATTGAATAATCTTCATATGCTTATTGGTCATTTGTACTTCTTCCAATTGCCTCTTCCTGTCTGTTGCCCATTTTTCTATTGTACTGTTTATTTTTATATATCAAATATATTGACCATTGGTTTTACATACTTGATACTAATTATTATTCTTAGTTTATGGATTGTCTTTGAGTTTTATAATGATGTTTATTTCACATAAGAAATTTAAAATATTTTCTAGTGAAATTTATCAAGTCTGTCTTCACTTATGTTTTCCTTCATTGTCATACTTTAAGATGCCCTTTTCTACCTTCAAAAATTTTGAAATGTTCCTCTTTACGGTCTAACAGTACTTAAATGATTTTCTTTTTTAAATTGACATATTTAATCCATTTGGGATTTATTTTTGTTTTAACTAGTAATTTAACTTTATTGTTTTCCAAATGATTAACTAGTTGTTCTGTCACTATTTGGTGAATAATCCATCCTTTTCCCACTGAATTAGAAAGACATATTCTATATACTGTGTCTGGTTTTGGCTTTTCTGATCTCTTCCACTGATCAACCTAATCTGGAGCCAATATCAAACTGTTTAATCATTGTGACTTTAAATAATTTAAATGTATGGTAGGGAAAGTCTTATTACTCTTATTTTTCACAAATATCTTGTCATTATCTCATGTTTTATTCCTTCCGATAAATTATGGGATTATTTTGTCAAGATTTTGTTTCAGTTGTTTTAAATTGATAGATTTCATTGGGGGAGAACTGACATGTGTTATTCAAAGCTCCAGCAGGAACAGAGGCCATGAGACAGTTTTCAGGTTTGTTTCTTTGCAGGCTTCCTACCTATTTCTGTTGTTTTCTGTCAGTCCCATTGGTGCTATCATGCAGTATGGCTTGGGGTTAGTGTCTGATTATGATTCTTTCAATTTGTTCATTCTGAAAAATCCTGTTTGGCACAGAGGAGGTAAGGCAGGGAAGTTGCCCACTACTAGTGGCATTACATTATGCAAACAAAGACAGGGCTGAGCCATCATCTTCATTGTTAACCTATAGAGAAGCCTGAAGAATGTAATATTTCTCACACTTTATATATACAGTGTTAATGCAGGGCCTATATGAACAAAACAAAAAACTTCATGGTGGTATTTAAGGAAAGATCTGAATTAAATGCAAAGATGTACCAAATTCCTGGCTAAGAAGATGCAATATTTCAAGGATTTCAGTTCTCCCCCAATGAAATCTATCAATTTAAAACAACTCAAACAAAATCTTGACAAAATAATCCCATAATTTATCTGAAGGAATAAAACATGAGATAATGACAAGATATTTGTGAAAAATAAGAGTAATAAGACTTTCCCTACCATACATTTAAATTATTTAAAGTCACAATGATTAAACAGTTTGATATTGGCTCCAGATTAGGTTGATCAGTGGAAGAGATCAGAAAAGCCAAAACCAGGCACAGTATATAGAATATGTCTTTCTAATTCAGTGGGAAAAGGATGGATTATTCACCAAATAGTGACAGAACAACTAGTTAATCATTTGGAAAACAATAAAGTTAAATTACTAGTTAAAACAAAAATAAATCCCAAATGGATTAAATATGTCAATTTAAAAAAGAAAATCATTTAAGTACTGTTAGACCGTAAAGAGGAACATTTCAAAATTTTTGAAGGTAGAAAAGGGCATCTTAAAGTATGACAATGAAGGAAAACATAAGTGAAGACAGACTTGATAAATTTCACTAGAAAATATTTTAAATTTCTTATGTGAAATAAACATCATTATAAAACCCAAAGACAATCCATAAACTAAGAATAATAATTAGCATCAAGTATGTAAAACCAATGGTCAATATATTTGATATATAAAAATAAACAGTACAATAGGTAGGAAGCCTGCAGAGAAATAAACCTGAAAGCTGTCTGATGGTGCTCTGTGTCTTTTATGATGGAAGAATAGGACTATGAAGAAAGACACAGAGCACCATCAGACAGTCAAGAATTTCAGAGTCAGCTGGCCTTGGACCTCATGCCAGCCCATTTTGTAACTATCTAGGTAGTCAAGGGTTTAACATTTTTCTAATAAGACAGTTATTATGCATTACATGAGTGATTTCTTTGCAGCTCTAGAGTGTGGCCCTACCTACTTCAACATGAGAAGATTTTTGTATTTGTCAGTCATTTTATAATGACTTGTAATGAGCTCTTTATTATCAACTGTGGATATAACTTTGCTGTTGGAAATTAACAGTATCAAACAACTGGGTATAATGTTTGTAGTATCTGAGGAGGGAGAGCTGTATAGAAAGTTGTAGTCTCTGTGTTAATTATTCAGTCATTTACGTTATAGTGTGGGAACCGAGGACTTTCTAGAACCACTTTACAGCAGGCCTAGATCCCATCTACACACGTCTTCTGTCACCTGAATACGGAGAAGGCACCCACAGGGCCATATGCTTTCTAGACAAAGAACAAAGATTTCTGCCACACTCAGAAGTCTTTGTCTTCAGACTATAATCACCCACACCATATTTCCTTCTGATCCAGTTTCCGGATTTTGTGCTGAGACTGACACCATATTGCTGTGGTGTAGGGTATGTCATTTCAATACTTTGTGCCCATTTTCATAACTGAAGAGTCAGGCATCACATTGGGCATTTTAAGATTCTTTACAGCCCAAAGATTCTGTGTTTGTAATTAGGCCCAATGTGTTAGAGCTAAAAGGAAACAGTGGATTTCCTGGAAGGAAGGGACTTGTAACACAGGCCAGAGATAAAATGGGGTGCATTTAAGAAAAGATGGGGGCTAACAGTTTGCAGGGATGCTACAGAGAGAACTCCAGCCTTGTATGGAGGAATGAATGTGATACAAGCAAAGAGTCTTTAAAATTCCTTCCAACCAATCTGGGATCCATAACCTTATGGACTGTGATTTGCAGCAAACCAATAATATGATGCCAGTCAGAACAATATCCCTGATAAACATAAATGCAAAATTCCTCAAAAAGACTAGGATTGTTTCTGGAATGCAAGGATGATTCAACATATACAAATCTATAAATGTGATTGGCCATGTTAACAGAATGAAAGACAAAAACTATATGATTATCTCAATGGATGCAGAAGAATAATTTGACAAAATTCAACATCATTTTATGATAAAATCTTTCAAGAAATTGGGTATTAGAAGGAATGTTACTCAACACAAAAAGGTCATATCAGTTAAGCCCACAGCTAAAATAATGACCATGAATGAGATAAGGATGCACACTCTAACCACTTCTATTCAACATAATGCTGGAAGTCCTAGCCAATTTCATATTAATGAGCCTCATTTTATTAATCATAGAATAAGGTATATGATAATCCCTCTTATACTTACTTTGCACAAATTATGATTATGATTATAATTATTTTGAAACAGGGTCTCACGCAGGCTGCAGTACAGTACCACAATCACAGCTTACTTCAGCCACAATCTCCCAGGGACAAAGGATTCTAGCACCTCAGCCTCCTAAGTAGTTGGGACTACAGGTGCACACCACTAGGCCCAGCTAATTTTTTGTTGTTTTTGTAGAGACGGAATCTCACTATGTTGCCCAGGCTGGTCTCAAACTCCTGTGCTCAAGCGATCTTTCTACTTTTGCCTCCCAAAGTGCTGGGATTACAGGAGTGAGGCACTGTGCCCAGCCCTGCAGATTATTATTGAACTTTGTAAACTAATCAAAGGAGAGTGATTATTATTACTGTTAACAACTCTGATAGCCTCATCCATATATTTGGAGAAATTAAATAAATAGGAAAAAAATAATAGCAATCCAATGATTTTACCTTGGCTCTCCCATTATTTGGGGAAGTGATAATTCAGATAGAAGTGACTTGCAAGCAGTCTTGAGAGATTACCTGTTCTATTCCCTATCTTTGCCTCTAAATCAAATTGTACAGATTAATAAGGTCTTATTTTTAGAACTTACAGAAAAAAGACTCCTTTCATATCCATCTTTGGAATTCTCAATCACTTCTGTAACTATTAAGCATCATTTCAAACATTAAATTCATCATTCTGCTTTGAAGGAACACATGTCATGTGTACCTATTTGTATGTTTTGGTGTGTTTTATGCTTTATGTGATCACCCACATATGCACAGATGATTCCAAAATCCAGTGTGTGGGTGTGTACACACACATACGCACACTCACACACCTGTGCACTCACACATACATGAAATGTTTATGCCTACATTGCATGTTATTGGCAACATTATTGCCTAAGGCGATATTAGCCACCTTGAGTTTTTGGAGAGGTTTTGAAAACAAAGACAAGAGACTACATGCTTCTAGATGTAAGAGGCAATGTTGCAATAAGTTACTGTCCTAAAAAGACTGAGTAAATGGACAAGAGACTATTATTTTGGATGGTTTCTTGTTTACCAGTAATACTTAAATCCTCTACATTAAAAAAAAAAAAAAAAAAGAAACACTACAAATATATTATAGAAGAAATCAAGATGTCCTTCAAGATTCTTAGAATTGAAAAAGATTTTAATGACTTTCCAGTCCAATCTATTTCATGTAATCCGTGGAGTCCAGAGAGGCAAAAGGACTTGTCCAAGGTCATATAGTGAGTTGGTGATAAGGCTGAACAAGGATTCAGATGTTGGGGCTTCCAGCCCACTGCTCTTTTTCTCATCTAGGACTTGTATATTTTTGTTCAGTGGAGATTTTCTTCTGTAATCTCAATACCCAGTGCAGGGCCTGGCATATAATAGATTATCAGTAAATGTTAAATTAATATGTCATGGCTTTGGTTGTACTGGGCTTTGCACTTACTCCTGAGTATACTGTAAAGAATATATATGTTTTAGGTCGCCATGTTTTAGATCAAGATGAACCCACAGAAAAAGTTTGAATTGAACTATGCTAAGGAAATTATCTGAGTTCCAAATTGAAAAAAAAAAAAATCCACACTTTTCCAATATAAACTCTCTCATTCACAGAGAGATTCTCTTTCAGAAATGCAATCTAAAACTATTTTGGGAGCCATATTCCATTGGTTGTGCAACCATTTCTTGGCAAACTGGGGCCCAGGAACTAGCATTTTCCTAGGGAAGAAGAGATTTCTCAACAAAATCACATGCTTTCTAACCTAAGGTTATTTCAGTAATCAGTGTATCAAGCTAGTCTTGAGGATTGCAGCAGTACCAATACTGTGGGAGTGTACCAGTTCTAGAACAGCTACAGCATTGGAACTGAATCCACTAGAATTGAATACAGGACCTGTTTTTGAGGAAGTAACACCCAAAGGCTGAACTTCACTTGTAGCACCATCCCTTCTGTGCACATATCTCAGTCGTCAGTTTACAGCAGAAAGAAAAAAGCTGTTAGCAAATTATATGTTCTACTTATGCAAACAAAACCCTATGATATGGTAGAAAGGGCACTGGCCTAGAGGCCTTAGTTTTCTCCTATGTTGAAAACCTCTAACACAAGCCTGGTTTATAGTACTCACCCAATAAATGGTAGTTTTCTTCCATTGGGAGCCTCTGATTCAGTGTGCTTCTTCAGGTAAGTCACTTCCCTGGAACTCCTCCTTGGAATGAGAGTTGTACTGTTGTGATTTTTAACAATTCCTTCAAGCCCAGGATTTTGGAATCATTTAATAAAGGGAGAAAGGAAGGAAAGAAGAATGAAAAGTTAAAGGGAAAAAACAAGGAAACAAAACATTAAAAAGGAGGAAAGGAAAAAGAATCCTTTACTACAATAAAGCTAATTTTATGTTCTTCCAAGTACCACTTTAAGTAAAAGAAGTTTTTTGCTGACCTAGATACTACTGAATCTACTACATAAAATAGCTTACTGTAATAGCCGTATTTCTGTACCTAATCTGCACGTTTTAGGCTTAGTAAAGGGAGACGAAAGCTGATGTATAGTTAAATTTATGTTTTTAGTTGTGGTTTTTTTTTTTTTTTTTTCTGCTCTCAAGTTTCAATCACTCTTTAGTTTCTGTTTCCATTCCCCACAAGCATTCTTCCTCTGCCTAAAGAAACTTCCCTAAAATCCCAGTCTATTCAGTAAATCAAAGCACAGCAATAAATTTGAAAAAAAAATACCAGGAACATAGAGAAAGAAAGTGGAGTGAGGGGATGCAGAGGCTCAGGCTGGAGCAGGGTTGTAAGCATGAGAAGTTCTGCATATTTCAGAGCAGCCAAGGATGTATCTTTGCCTATTCCTGCTGGTGACTTTGTGTGTCTATGCATCTTTCTGCTACTATGTATATGTTTCGTCAGTCAGTCCACGTTTATTGAGAGCCTGCTGTGTGCCAGGATTGTGCTAGGATAAAGGAACAAAGTATTGAGCAAAATATGTTTTTGAGTAGGCTTTCAGAGTTTTGAGAGGCTGTAATCCTGAGGATCTCTAGGTCTGAGTATGTGTGTGTGTGCACAATTCTGTGTATCTGTGACAACTCCAGGTGTGCATGACAGTGATCTTTGTTACTCTGTTGACTTCATAGAATTTCCTTTTATTTGCTGTGATTCACTACACAGAGTGGGCTTTATCTCTGATTTTTATAACCTGCAAGACTGGGGGTATGATCACTAGCAATCTGAAAACAGTTAGAAATCCCATGGAGTTATCTTTTATAGAAGTTTTCCTATACTATTATGAAAAATAAGCCTCTTATTAGCATGAGTGGAACTCTATGCATGATTACAGGTGTCAATAGGAAGAAACATTGACTGAGTTCAGATCTCTTCTATGCCATGCTAAAGGGGTGACAAGTTCCACAATGGATCATTTTCTCATGGGCATTTCTGGCTTTTGCTAAAAGTAGAGCATCTTATTTTAAAAACCAGTGAGTAGTCCTAATAATGGAGATATCATCAGGATCTGAATTGTTCATCCCCGAAAAAAAAAAAAAAACACTATGAAAATCCAACAATGTAGTGCCAAACGAACTGTTTTAATAGTTAGATTCTTTATGATCAAATTGTTTGGGGCCATACTCTGTCCACATTTTTATGTGGTAGGATATAACTCCATATATGTTCTGTTCTAGAAATACCCAAAGAAAGAGACTCTGGAAACTCATTAAGAGGTCTGTGCACCCTTGTATTTCTTCTCCCAGGGAAACAGAAGTACCTGTGCGCCAGCAGAAATGATTGCACCATTGATAAATTCCGAAGGAAAAATTGTCCATCTTGTCGTCTTCGAAAATGTTACGAAGCAGGGATGACTCTGGGAGGTAAGATACTTTCTTTTCCTCCTCTTCCTCTGTCCTCTTTCCCCCTTTCCTCCCTCGTTTTCTAGCCTCTTTTTAAACGAGATTTTCTTCTTTGATGCTTCCAAGGGGACTGGCCATGCTCTAGATACAGGCTGACCCTTTCTTAGCCAACGTGGCCATCAGCCAGCTGGTGCCTTTTTTTATCCTTAACTATGCCACTCACCATTCTGGGGATCAGCATTAGAGCAGGAGGTGTGAAGCAGGGATCAGGAGCCAACAGAGGGTGAGTGAGGATGCATGTGACTGGGCAGGGTCCCCAGGGAACTTAATGGTACTGGCCTGATGTTGTTCGATGGTAGCTAGGATAAGAGAATTAAGAAATCCAGAACAGTTACAGGTGCAGGATAAGCCAGACACAGGCTGACCCTAAACACCTGGGAATATCCTTCAGCTAACTGTTGCCTATGTTGTAGGGCCAGCTACCTGGAATGAGAAGCTGCTTCTCTTTGGAGCCTGCGACTAGGCTACCAAACAGCCAATTTCCTATCCTATATCTCCCAAAGATGAACAGATGTTTTAATCATTTTCTTTTCTTTGCAAATCTATTGATCATTTCCAAAAGCATTTTTTTCAGTGGCACAGCAACATGATAGAAGGAAGATACAGCTCTTTCAAGGGCGTTCCTCTATCATAACACTATCCCCTGAGCCTGTCTACCATGAGCATTGTCACAGTTCCAGAAAGGCTTAACATCAGTTGATTGACACTTATATTTTCTCTCTCAAAATTCCCCATCTCTTCATGTTTACATCTGCCCAATGCCAGGGTCCTCGCTGCTGCCTGCTGCTTCCAAAAAGATGCATATTTCATGAGAATAACAAGATCATTAATCTACTCCAATTTGGAAATGGAATTTGAAAAAAGGCAAGCTTGTTTCTGAGTGCCCGCAACTGTAGCCCCAATCCTGATTATTCATTATTAGCCTGGAAAACCCAAGTGCCCAGAATCCAACTCTCTCCTCTCGCCTCTTAAGGCTAATTTAGCCCAGTTGTCTGTATCTGGCTTTCTGTGAGGTGTTCAATACCATGTTTGCCTATGTGCACATTTATAGACAACAGCTAATTCTCTTATCCTGGAGCAGGGCCATTTGTGGATCTTCATGTAGAAAACTATATACTCCCCATCCTCACAGGGCAGTAGTATTATTTAAACAGAACAGAGTACCTCAAATGAATTTACCCAGGCTAGATGAGCGACAATTTCAAAAGAAGCATCTCAAGCAGCATCTAGTACTCCCAAACATCACAGGTAGATGTTCTATGAGTGGCTTTCCAGGCATCCACATCAAATGAGACTCAGATATCTGAGAAAGCTCAACCTTGTTTTGTTTTGCTTGGTGTACTCCAAAGAAATCCAACAATTGAGGTCTACAGTGGAGAAGAAGTAGGACTGGGGTCAGGGAGTACAGAGGGAAAGGCAGGAAGGGTGACGAAGTGATTGACAAGAGGAAATGTTCTCCATATGAATGTTTCAGCCCGATGTTGAGGGTTCTTATGCATTCAACCGTCAATTATGTAGCCTTCTGCGAATTATGTATAGTATAAGAGATGGGGACTTTCAGATAGGGAACCTCTTGGCTTGCCATCTGGCAATATGAATTGCAAGTCCACTTTGATGCAGCTAAAGCCTAATGGTAACAAAAGTCCTCATAACATTTGGATGCAAATCTTAACATTAATTCCATGTCTCAGCCAACATTCTCCATTATAAAGCAGGCTGTAACGTAATTACAGTGAACCGCTTCTGAAAAGGAGCCTGTGTATAACAGACAATTTCACTATGCTATATAGCAGTCAGATGCAGGTTTGTAAATTAATTTATTGGTGAGAATGGTTCAGTACATTTTCAAATTGATTTATTGGTGAAGTACTCAAATTTGAGTGGGCTTGGTGAACGCAGTGAAGACAAACTGAGAAGTGCGGTGACTGGCCTTCATTTCAGTTCCATGCCCATGATATTTTACTCAGTGTCTTCCGTGTACAAGGCACCATGCTAGGAATTAGAGCTTCAAGCTGGCAACCATCAGGAAATGTTTCCAAAATACAAGGATTCTTGATATTGTGTAAATGGCCTTGCCTTTAGAGTCAGGCAGATCTAGTTTAAAGGTTCAGCTCCTTTACTTACTGTGTGCCCCTCTGGGCCTCAATTTCTTCATGTGTGATTTAGAGATACCATCCTCACAGAGTTATAATGACGATGACATGATAAATGTGAACATCCTTGATAAATAGCAAAGTGCTAGACAAATGTGGGGGCTTAATATGACATGGAGGTCACTAGTAATTTAGCTGGAAAGGCTGTAATACAGCACTTCCCAATGGCTTTTACCCTAAGTAACTTGGTATGCCATATAATATGTAACACCAGAGAATTGCAAGAAAACACTCTTGATTACCTGAAACCAAAAGCACCACCAGAAACCTATTCAGAAGCTAATTTTAGTAATTGAGTGAATCATATGCTACATTCAAATATCATACCAGTAAAAACCCAATTGTTTACCTTCTTAAATCACTGCTTGAAGAACAAATCTTTCCATTTTGCTGAATGAACTTATCTCCACATTCCTTACCCTACTGCCACAACACCCTCTCAAGTTTTTTGTTAACTTACACATCCAGTGCACAGCACACCTTTACTCAAACAATGGAAAAGAAAGTGTCAATACAAAGTGGCCCTGTCTATTCCTTAAGGAGTAGACTTCCATTTTCATGAGATTTGGATTTAGCATAGACATATTGATTACCTAGAAGAAGAATTCATATAGTTTTATCTTCTGATTCCCATCACTCAAATCAAAATTAAATGGTATATTCCAAAATGGCAACTAGGAATGTGGCCTTGAGCAAGTCCCTTCTCTTTTCTGATGCTTTGTTTTCCCATCATAGAACTGGAATTGTGAGTTTCACTAAGGACCTTTCTGGTGCTAACATTTTGTGATTCTATGTAAAAAGCCACACTTTTGTTTTTCAGCTTTTTCTTAGATTGTCTGTCCCCTGTTCCCAGAAGTATAGTGAGATTTGAGTGCTTTCATATATCATAATTGTATCTACCTCCATTCGTACCTACATAAGATACCTGTCTAAAAGTAGACTAGACAGATTATTGAGGGAGTAGAGTGCAGAAGGGCTATCTCTGTATAAAGAAGCTGGCATTCTTCAGCTGACGGTTGCTTGGTCTTCAGGCCTCAAGATCTCTAATCTGGCTTTCTCTGTCGTGTTTCATTCACTGTTTGGTGATGGAATCTCTTCAGCTCAAAGGTACTTAATAGATACAGCTTTAATTCTTTCAGGCTTCCAGGCTTCCCTACCTGTTATTTGCTTTTTTTCTAGTAGTTGTTGTTTCTGAAAGGATCTTGAGGGTGGCTGGAGTCTCAGAATGCTTTCCTTAAAGGCTACCTTCAGGCTCTCAGCTGCTCATCCACAACAAAGATAAGCCTTTCTTTGTAGACACATTCCGGGCTGCATTTAAAAACCATATATTGTTAATTGCTTAAAGAATTTAAATCCCTTGACTACTTTTCATTTCAGAAAACACTTACAAAAAGTGTCCAAATAAGGACCTTCCCTCCAAGGAATTTGCTGTGGCTTTCTCACAGTCCATAGTTAGGATAAATGTAAAGCCATCTCTCATTTTTCTCTGCACTTTCCAAGGGTACACTCCTTGTGTCCAAGATAGAATGAGAAAGAAATGCCCTTCCTGCCTTCTTCTCCCCTGACCCTTTCCTCCTTCCCACTTTCCCTCCTATTCTTCTTCAAACATGATTTATTTCTGTGTTTTGCAACTCTTGAGTTCTCAGCTTTTAGTAAATGGTGTTGGCCCCTATTGATTCCTTCCATCTCCTAGACCATGGAAGATAGTAGGCCTTTCGGAAATTTCAGGTAGCAGCCAAACCCTGGAAGAAGAGAAGGAACATGGAGTCCTAGACCATGTGAGAACCTGAAGTGTTCAGCATGTCCTTCACAGATTCGTCTAGCATATTTCAGAAGGCTCTTTCCAACTAGGAGACTGAATTCTGCATCTGAGAATAAAAACTTAACATATCTACAGGTTTTGACAACCTCTATGAATTATCTAGTTAAGAAGATGGCTCAAGGAGCCCATGGCCATGTTTTGATGTTGTTATGGACGCTATGAACATCCTTGCAGTTTCCATTGTTGAAGACAGCCCTGATGCCAACTGTCTCATCATTCCCCATGTTCAAGAGCATCTCAGCATTGCGCTCTCTGGATCTCATGTCCTGAATGCAACAAAGTGATTTCACTGCTGAATCACTATTTATGGCATAGCTCTTCACAGCATTTATTCATCCATGTATCTATTCATCCATCTTTCTAGCCAGCCAAGAAGCTCATGCTTTCATCTTTTCATCCATTTACTCGTCTATTCATTCATTTAGCAAATATTTATTGAGTGCCAACTATGTGCCAAACACTCTGCTAAGCATTTTGGAGAAGCAGAACTGAATAAGATATTATTCCTTCCCTCAAAAATTTAGGCAAGGGGAGAAAGGCAGTGATAAGGAATATACTTTAGCTATACAGGAAAATAAGAAATCACTGGGAAGAAGTTTAATGAAATGGAAGAAAAAGGACATCCAAGGCAAAAGGTACACTTTGAATAAAGGCATAGAGACAGGAACAAAATGCATTGATGGTTTGAGGAACAGCAATTGGTTTAACATGGCCAGAGCTGGGGAAATGGGAAAGGCAAGCTGAAACCACATTGAAAGCAAACTTGGTTATAATACTAGATAGTTTAGACTTCAAGCAGTTGAAGATGTATGAGCATAGGACAGGCATGATTACATATTATTTTGTTTATTTGCATGTTTTTTTTAGAAGAAAACTGGCAGCAGCAAGAACATTTTGTTGATGAGGGCTTAAATTTTAGGAAGCAAGACAATTTTAGAAAGGCCAACTAGAGAAAAATTTCTAGCATAAAATTTTGCTAAACACCTAGGATTTGTTCCTGGGGCCGGTTACCTCCATTTGGGTTGTTACAAGCAAGTACTGACTACGTATGTGAAAAAATATTGGTTTCGACCAAGACAGTTGGCTTGTATAAGAGGCCTACCCTCATACCAAAAGCCAGCTTCCTTGGTCTAGACTAGGGTTTACTGTTATGTGTTCTGAGAAAACTAGTTTCATAACATGTTCCATGAATAAGTGAGGGAAACTTGCATATTATGGTCCTGCTTGGGAAGATTTACAATCTTTATTAGCATATTGCAGGTCTTGGTGAATATTACAATAAAGTAACCTGAGGAGCATTGTAACTCAGAATTCCCAAAGCTGATTCAACCACAGAACCTCATTTATTCACATAACACCTGTTATCCTACAAAACCACTGTTCTCCAGAATACACTTTTGAAAACTTGGGTACAGGTAAAAACACTATCCCCGGCCCAGTTCACCATTTTACAGATGTGTATGTCATTAAGAATCAGTCAATAATGCATTAATGATCAAAAGCAGACCATCATTACCACATCTCAAGATTATGCACCATTAGCTACTAAAGCCGCAAAAGTAAATCATGTTGGGTCTATAACGTTGTTGCCATACACAAAGGATAGGATGCAAAAGTGTCCTAGGCCAAACAAAGCATGGTTATTGCCCAAGTTATCTAACGGCTGCAGATACATATTTCTCACATAAGGATTGTGCTAAAGCAGTTATTTCCAAGAAATATAGTGACTTCCAGCATGATGCAGAATGATCTTTTCATATTTTGAATATCTAGACATTCTGCTGTAGAATTTAACAGTCCTTTTATATACATTGTCTGACCAGCATTTTGACATTTACTCAGAACCCCATCACGGTGCTACCACATATCCTCATTGCTAAAGTAGGAGGCTGAGAAATCATAGATTTGTAGAAACCACCCAACGATAGAGCCCCCCTGTGTCCTGTTCAGCAGGCAGCAGATTGTCACATAGAATTTACAATGTGGAACTCAGTTACTGGGATTTCTTCCATTCGCCTTTGACTCTCTAGGCTAGAGTTCTAAAGACCATCAGGTTGGTGATGCAAGTGGTAAGTCTCAGTTCTGAGAAGTGCTGCTTTTCACACACAATTCTCTGATACCTGAATGCTCTGACTGATCGTAACTGAGGCATGCACCGAGGAGCAAAATCACCCTATACGTTTTGGCATCAACATGTGCAACATGTGACTCAGCACTTTGAAACTCTGGGATTTTCTTGTTTGATTGGTTTTTGTTTAAAGAGGTCCTGTGGTATAGTGAAAATAGTATGAAAGACTCAGATACAGAGAGGCCTTGTTTCTAGTCTTGGTTCTGTTACTTACTATCTTGATGACCTTGGGCAAATCATTAAATATCTCTGAGCCGCAGTTTCTCCAACCACACTGTGGGAATAATAAAGTATTTTTTACGGCATTGTTGTAAGTATGTAGAGAAACTGGTACACAGTAGGCACACAATAAATGTTACTGTACCCTTCAGCCCTTCATTTTTTATGGGAAATGGTCTCTGTTTGTGTTCCCAGGCACCACTGGGGCCTGTTCTCTCTCTCTGCTGTTACAGTGTGGCTTTTGGCTCTTGTTTCTTTGTTCTTTGGTCTCTAAATTACCCTTGAAACAACCTTGAAATTTGCATTCCATTATCTAAATCGTCATCCCTAAGTTGACTACATAGATATTTGGTGACACTTTGGAGGGGAAAACCTTTATGTCTCTCTAACTGTAGTTCTTAAGGGAATCTGCATATGGAGAAACCAGAGATTCCATCTCTTAATTCCTCCAAACCAAATTATCTAGGGCAGCATATATATGTTGTTCTCTTTCTCTGAGCATTTGCTCTTAGAGAATTATGGTTAGAGAGAAGTAATTTTTTCTAATCATAAAAATTAATGATACCACTTATCTGATTCTTGAATGAGTACCTCCTTGTAAAATTTCTACTTAAATCCTTGAGTTTTTAAAGTGTAATAGCAATAGAAAGACTTTACTGTTGTTTACTTTTGCTGTGAGCGCTCCAAAATCCCTCAGTTGCTCTTGAGAGAACAAAAATATGTCATACACAATGTTTTCCAAAGGTAGTAGGCAGAAATCTAAGAGTACACAGTACACAATAGGCCATATATACAAAGGCAGGTATTTCCCAAATATAAAAATTCACAAAAGAAGCTTCATTTTTGCTGATAACCTGGCTGTTTGTTTTAAAACATTTTATAATTTATTATTATAAAGTGTTGCTTGTCATTACAGACTGTGGGATGTAATGTTTACATTTTACATTTACTTTCACAAAAGTGTAAAATATTTTCTTCTTATACTGAACCTATACATAGACAACTTACCTGAGCAAGCTGCTTTTTAGAGACTTTTGCATATCTTTTGGGATCACATTGTTAAGAAGTAGAACTAAGGGAAAAACACACAGCCACCCAGAAGCCGGTAGAGCCTTCAGCTCATCTGTTATTAATATTTCTATGACAACAGATATCTAGAAAGTAAACAGGAAATGGCATCGCTACCCTGCGTCACCTTTTTTGGAATCAGGTTGCATTCTTCTCTGTCCAGTTCATCCTTGCAATACTTTTTAGATCAAACCAAGGCATAGAAATATCGTATTTTCTCCTGCTTAATACCCCATGGAACCATTGCCCCTGTGGCTGAAGTAAAAATTGATTGTTTAGGGACATTTCAGCTGTCTAGCAGTCTTCAGTTAAAAACATGTAAGCACCAAGCCCCTGCAGAAAACTTGGACTGGCATTTGGAACTAAGAAGAAAATCTGCACCTTGACCAAGATGAAAAGTCACCAGCCAAAGCTTGTGCAGTGAAGTGTCATGCTGACCACAATGAAATCGAAAGAGACTGATGACTCTCCTCAGGATGGAAAATGAGGCATAGAAGCTTTGATTAGTGAGCTGTTAGGCACACAGACCTGAATTTCAAAGCATTCTCATCTCCAGTCTGAGTAATAATGTTTATAGTATTAAGTAATTCTTTGACTACTGCAAGAAATTCAGCAGACTCTGATAAGGAGTCTTTCTTGGCCCCTGAGTGACTGTAACTTATATTCTACCTCTTTTCTCTTCCCCTGTATCTTCCCACACTCCCCATCCCACACCCCCACACACAATTCTTAATCACTGTGTTCAGAGAGATTCACACACATATACAAGTATATAGTATATTTGTCAATAAAGCAGGAAAGAAGAAAAAAACTACAAGTAAATAATTTTCCATTTCCCCATCTCACCTCTGTCATACAAGTAGATAGAAAAAGAGAAATCCCCAGTACAAAATGGCAACCACCCACCTCCCCTACTTTACATGCTGCTTCCTATGTTAGAGGACCTGCCTTAGGCATCTGGTTATGGCGCCTGCTGGATACAAGCCCATATTTAGACTGCTATACTCAACAATGTCTCTCTTTCATATTAGAAAAATTCCGGGTTGGCAATCGCAAGCATCTCAAAACGACCAGACCCTGAAGAAAGGCTGACTTGCCTCGTTCAAACTGAGGGCTCTAGAGGGCTCTAGTGGATACTCGGGAGAAACCTGGAGTTTGAGTCTTACAAGCTTAGGTTTTTGCTTTTCAACACAGACTTTGACATTGGGGCTAGGGGCTACTCTCTTGGTTGCTGACTCCTTCCAATGAGACCCATAGTGTTTTCCTACCTCACAGGGATGTTGTGAGGACAGGCTGTAGAAGTAATAGCAGTCCATTTAGGTAGTTGTGAGTATCATGATAATTGTTCCCTGTAATGTAGCTTGGGATTGGCAAAGTGTTTCTTTTTTTTTTTTTTTTTTTGAGACCGAGTTTCACTCTTGTTACCCAGGCTGGAGTGCAATGGCGTGATCTCGGCTCACCGCAACCTCCGCCTCCTGGGTTCAGGCAATTCTCCTGCCTCAGCCTCCTGAGTAGCTGGGATTACAGGCACGTGCCACCATGCCCAGTTAATTTTTTGTAGTTTTAGTAGAGACGGGGTTTCACCGTGTTGACCAGAATGGTCTCGATCTCTTGACCTCGTGATCCACCCGCCTCGGCCTCCCAAAGTGCTGGGATTACAGGCGTGAGCCACTGCGCCCGGCCAGCAAAGTGTTTCTTGATTGTTCTTGATCATATATGATCGTGGCCAGGCACTGACTCAGGCAGATGCAGTGAAGTTCTGGCTCAGTCGCTTGCTTTTCACAGTGTGCTGCCAGGAAGAAACTTTGCTGATGGGACTCAATGTGTCACCTTGGACAAGAAGCAACTGTGTCTGTCTGAGGCTCCTGTGGCCATATTTATTTGTTTATTAGGCAATTCATATTTCCCCCTTAGGTTCAGTCTTCAGGACCCCTGCCAAGGACCTAGATCTTAGCCTCAGGTCCCATTACTGAGCTGATGGTAGTAGCTGATCCACAGAAGTTCGGTAAACAAGGACCAGATTTCTGCTTCTACTGGAGAAGAAGCCAGCCAACAACCCCTCTCTTCAAACACACCGTGAGACTAGAGTCAGACAATTTTTATTCCTAAAGTCAAGGTGACTCTGTTTTCAGAAGCTCACACATACTTGAAGCTTTCATGAGGAGGAAGAAGGCCAAATCAGAAACATTGCCTGCTTCTGTTTCCTACTAAAGAGAGGGTAGAAGAAAATGGATCAGACTTTCCCTATTACATCTAGCCTTACTGTAGCCACACTCCCCAATTGCTCCCTCACATCACATGTTTCTCTTCTTCAGTTGTGAGGCCTCATTCTTCTCCCAAGCCAGACTCAAACATTGTATTGATGTCAAAGAAGAGTCACTTAGAATTTGGAATATTTTGTTCTCTCTCTGCTCTGTAGCTTCCATTTGGAAATCAGTTTCTTCCTGGTGGAGAAGTGGAGTCTATAAGGCCAGGGACAGACACATAAGAGAGTCAGAAGCACTCTCCCTGACTTGCCCCAAAGCGTATCTTCCCCACCTTCTTCTCCAGTCTGTCTAAACACACACACACACACACACTCCCTCTCTCTCTCTCTCTCTCCCTCTCTCTCTCTCTCTCTCTCTCTCTCCTTTCTCTTTCCCCTGACTCAGCAACATTCTGGAGAAAAGCCAAGGAAGGACTTCAGGAGGGGAGTTTCCCTTCCCTCAGGGCAGAATTTTAATCTCCAGACCAACAAGAAGTTCCCTAATGTGGCTAATAAGGTTTATTTTTAACTGCTTTCTATTTGTTTGAATGTTGCATATTTCTGCTAGTGAAATTTTCCCTTAATAAAGCCATTAACACACCAATCGTATTTTCTTATTTACAACAGACTGACGGAATTAATGCTGTTAATATTGGACCTATTTTCTTTTTTTTTTCTTTCTTTTTTTTCTCTCGTTTGCTTTCCAGGTCATGCTGACCTGTTCAGCTTGGACCGTTTCACATTTGTTTTTAATGTCAGTTTAAATGTAATTGTAAAAGCATGTATGCTCTAAATTCATGTAGTTACTTTTTTTAGTGGAAAAGCCTGGTATTCAAAAGCATTTCCAAGACCTGCAATTTCGTATGAGCAGGTTTTTGGTAAAATCTTTTGTCCCTCACTCGGGATGGCATCTGGACTCTAGTCAGAGAGAGGAGACTTGGAGAGGTTTCTTCTGGATCCCATGCTTTGGCAAGGATGTGCAGCATTGCATATCATTCTATTATTAATTGCATTTACTCCTCCATGAACTTACCATTAGACTAAATAGTCCAACATAAACTTTGAAAGATAAAATTTGATATTCTTTCCCCTAGCAATTTCTCTGACCCAGAATTGGGACTGGGAAGAGAATGGAGACTTGGGGGAAAGAATCAAGGAGGCTTCTTGTCTGGGAGAATTTGACATGCACTTATTAATCCCACTTGGTTGCACTCCCTACTAATCCCTCACTCCATACCTGCCAAGGATTGGCTCTGCTCCCTGCTTCTCATCCCTATCCTAGTTCTTAACTCATCTGAATTTTCCACCACTGATCCTTCTCTCCAGTAAGATGCTATTCAACTTGATGAAATATAAAAAGTAGCACCATCCTGGAAGTGGTTTTAGCTCCTGCTCTACCATTTTCTAGCCATGTGACATGATTCAACTTTTGCCCTTCAGCATGAACAGTCTTTAAGGATTGGTTTGGATGGGAAAGGAAGTGATAGACAAGATCCAAGGCCGTTGAACTCCTTTTATGGAAATGGATTCTTTTCTTTAAACCAAATTTGACACCAAGTCTCAAACATAGGTACAGAATAAAGTGCCTCTGTTCTTGTTTGAAAGGAGGTAGGGTGCTTGGAGCCACAAGTTCAGGCCTACTTTGCCTCCTCTCAGGAACTCTTGAAGAAACTTATAGGATTCTTGGGGCTCTACCATTGTACTAGACTAGTGTCTGGGTAGTCTTCTAACTCCAATTCTCTCTTCTGTTACATTTCAGTCCTTGTGAAAACTCTGTATGTTTCATCAGTTCACTTTTTCAGAAAGTTCACCTGCTTGGGATAAAGGGCATGAAGTGGAGAATGTGGGGCTCAGTAACCAGCAATAGTAAAAAAATCATTGATTGGCTTACATAATTTACTCTGTTTTTAAGCACCTTACAAACATACTCATCTGAAAAATCACAACCTTGTGAGGTAGAACTTACTATTATCTTAGGATTCTGAAACCTACCAGCTTGACCCTCAACCTTTGACTTGAGATCAGTTGCCCAAGATGGAAAACTATACTTTTCACAGTTTAGCTCCATAAGCAGTCTTTCAGAGTGATTTCTAGCTAGAGATCCATTTTAGAAAAAGTCAGAACCTGCCCATTGGCATACACAGTCACAGGGTGCAGACTGCCTTCACTGGGTTCATCTCATTTCCTCCTAAAAATAGTTCTACGCAGTAGTCAAGTCATGTCATCACCATTATATACATGGGAAAACTGAGGTATAGGAGAAATCAAGAGATCTGTTCAAAGTCACAGATCACACAAGACTCTGAATACCACCATCAAGAATAATAAGCCTTTTATGTGAAAAACATTTTAGAACTTCAGTGTCATTTTTGCATTCTGCCTCCTGGGGTTCAGTACACTTTTTCACCATGTTAATCCTGGAGTCCTTCTGGTTGTATAGAATCTGTCTTCTACTCTCAGACAACACCACAGTGTCTGTATCCCTCATAACAAACTTATGAATTAAGTAGTGATATTATCCCCATTTTACATATTCATTAACTGAGATACCGAGAGGCTAAGTCTTGCCCAAAGTTACACAGCTAGTCAGTGATAGAGCCAGAGTTACAAATGAGGCAGTCCAACTCCAGAATATTTGCTCTTAACTACTACCCTCATAGATGTGTAAGGAAACTAAAAGCCACAGAGGGAAAGACATTCCTGAGGTCCCGCAATGGAATACGGGACTCCCAGTATTCCTCTGACATTCTAATCCTCAAGTTATACAGTGAGATCCCTTGATTCTAGTCCTAGTAGATGGAAAGATGGCTGGCATGATTTAAGGTAAAAGCCACAAACTGGTTTTCCCAGAATCAAAATTCACCTGCAGAATTCTGTTTGTCCAGCACAGTGTTTGTTTAGAAAATTGACACAGACTGCCCCTAGGCAGGGCATCAATCACTGTCACTGTCCCCAGCCCTCCTTATTTATGTTTGCCAGGGTTTCTTTACTCAATTATGTGTCTGCCTGACTTGTGAAGGTATTTGAGTTTATGACTTTTAGATTTAAGCATTGCAGTATATAAGCACTGTGCATACACACATACCCACATGCATTCACAAAAGTATAGCCTAGTCTACCTTCACAAAGAATTTGTAGCCCTGCACCAAACACACTTTTTTGTTTACTTAGCATTTAGAATTAGATTTAAGATCTGAATTTAGTTTCACAGGCATTCATGTGTGGAAGAGCCTCAGTTATTGTTTTTCATTTCATACTGTCTCACCCTTGCTTTCCTTGCTGTTTCTGGACCCTTGTTAATCCTGCTTTCTGCCCTTCTCCATGCCTAAGTTAGGGACCCTGCAAGCCATTCACTCGTTAATCTTTAGGAATGAATGGAGAGTGGAAACCAGTATGTGCCAGGCATCCTCTTATTTAGTTCTCACAAGCGCCCTAAGAGATAGGTGGCAGCACATTCATTTTATAATTGAGAAAACTAAACCTCAAAGAAGCTAAACAAAGACCTCAAATCATTAAAGTGGTAATTAATGGAGCTGGGATTTGAATGCAAGATTGTCGGACTCCAGAGCCTATTCTTTTGTCCTACATCACAGTTCCTTACAAGGAAGATGTATTCATTTCTACTGCGGCATAACACATTGCCACAAATGTAGCAGCTTCAAACATTTATCAGCCCACTGTTTTGTAAGTCAGAAGTCTGGCACAGCATGGCTAGATTCTCAGTTTAGACTCTCTCAAGGATGAAACGGAGGTGTTTACCAGGATGCATTCTAATCTGAACTCAGGGTTCTCTTCCAAACTCAGGTAATTATTGCAGGATTCAGTTATTTGTGGTTGTAGGAATAATGTTCCCAGTTCCTTTCTGGCTACCAGCCAAGGGTCATTCTCAGCTCCTGGAGGCTGCCCTCTTTTCTTGTCATGTGGACCCTAACACCTTCAAAGCCAGCAACAGAGACTCTTCCTTGTGTTGAATGTTTCACACTCTACGGATGTCTTTCCAAGAGGATCCCAGTCCCTTAAGGGTTCTACTGATTAGGTCAGGCCCATCAAGAATAACCACCCTTCAAATTTGACTGTATTAGGGCCTTAATTGCATCTACCTAGTCCTTTCACAACAGCATCTAGGTTAGCGCTTGACTGAACGACTGGAAGGAAGGATGTATATGCTAAGGCCTCAGAATCTTGGGGCCGTCTTAGAAGTCAGCCTACCACAGATGTTGATTCTTTCCATGTGTCAAATTTCATAGTGAGATAGGGAGAAGAGAAACGTCTTTGACCTTCGGCAGATGGATTCAAACTTTCTAAGACTTTGGAAACTTCACATCACCTCGACCTTTCCCTTGATCATGGTTGAGAAGACCTATATCTTGGGGTTGCAAAGAGTGAGACTGGAATAGTACCTAAAGGCTAAGGAAGCTAAATAAGTTACAGATTGGTCACATCTGCTCCTCCCTAGGAACCTGATTTGAGAAATTTTTCTCTGGTGCTGTAGAGATAGCTCCCACAGGGGTCTAATGCCCCAGCACTGAAAAGTTAGTTCCCCATAGGATCCAGGCATGATATCAGGCCAAGTGTTCCAATCTCCTAAAGAGGAGTTAGGAACAGGAGAGCCCCTTGCCAACAGCCCATTTTTGTCACTGCTCTGACCCAAGACTAATAGGGCAGAGTGAGCAACTCACATACAATTAAAACTATCCACTTCTACTGCCCCCCTTTTTCCTTGCTTTATCACTAAATTTAAGTAAGCCAATGAGTCTTTGCCTTGACACAGTGACAATCTGACCTGTATTTTATATCGAAGAATTAGATTTGACTCTGGGCCTCAGGTGCAGAGGGCAGGAGAGGAATAGGGGTGACCTTCATGGAAGAAAACAAGTCCTTGGGCAATGAGTAATAGCTGAAACTAGAAAGCCTCATTATCCAGAATTCCAAGCCGTCTAGCAATATCCTGGCTTGTGCTACAGAGAGAATGTAGGATCCCCTGGCAGAGTGAATGGAGTCTGATTTCAATTACCTTTAGTATAGTCACTCTCTTTAGGCAGAGAAGCCAGAACACCTGATGCAGCTAGGGCCACTGTGGTCATAGGGACAAACACACTACCTGGGTCCTGGAGGCAAGTGGGAATGCAGCTTCTCTTCCTTAAGCAGATGCCATATAGGCCTGGGGAGGAGGATGTGAGAATACCGGCCAAGTTCTCATTGGCACTATATGGAGAAAGGGGAATTATTTCATCTTGATGGATTCTCCCCACAGTCTCTGCACATATTGATCTTACCTGTAATGAGTTTGCTTAGGTTCACGAGTCATGATCCCAGGGAGATCTGAGTCATTGGTGGGAAAGTCGAGATAACAGATTATATCTCACTGATCTCACTGTCACCAATTGCTCTGTGTGTCCCTCCACCTTTTTTTTTTTAAAAAAAGTCCATGGATTCATCTGTGTATAATCCATTTGTATTCATTTCTTCATTATCAATAGCTTTAGTGGGGTATTACAAATGGGAAAGCTGCCCCAGAGAACAGTGTACATTCACAGTATTATTCAATGGAACTTTCTGAGATGATGAAAATCTTCTATATCTTATGTTGTCCAATATAATACAGACGGTAACTACATGTAGCTTTTGAACACTGGAAATGTGGCTGGTGAAACTGAGGGATTATATTTCTTAATTTTTTAATGTTTTAATTAATTTAACTCTTCAAATTTTTTACTTTTTATTTTATAGTTTAATAATTTATCTAAACTTAAATAGCCCACATGTGGCTACTTAGCTATTATATTGAACAGTACAAGTGTAGAAAGATCTGAAAGAGACACGTACTGAGATACAGCAGTAATAAGTCAGTCAAAAAGAGAGTCAATATAACATCGGGAATCCTGAATTGGGAATTAGAGCCCTGGCTCTAATCTCAGCTTTGCCAGTAGGTGACCTTGCCCTCTCTGGCTTCAGCCTCCCCATCTTTAACTTGAAAGGTTAAACTAACTAACATCAAATGTCCAAACATGGTGGCTATGGGCTGAATTCAATTGTGGGATACACAAGTTTCAGGAATTTTTAAAATCTATTAATACCTTCTAGGTGTGTGTATACACGCTTGCAGGCATAGTAAGGCATTTATTCCAGGTCACCAGAGCACTAACCATTCTCCCACACACACATGCACGCACACCCTACTGTATTGCCTATGTACACCCTGAAGGTCTTTGAATCTGCCACTATTGGATAAGATAATTTCTAAGAACCCTTCCTGTTTTGTCATGCTGAAAATCATTAAATCGTTATAGTGTCCCAAATCTATTTCAGTTTGGGAAGATTACTGGAGTATTCTCATAGCCTCCCATCTCTTCCCTCCTGGATCTGACGCTAGTTATGAAGTTTGGAGTCAAGGGTGAAGAAGGGAGGCAGGGAGGATATAACCCTGGCTTTACTCCTCAATTCTGCTTTTGAATTAGAAGTAGGGTTCAGGGCTTCAGATTCCTTGGGGATGCAGTAGAGAGAATATAGGCTTGTAATCAGAAGATGAGGTTCAGATTATTGGATTCTCACTTTTTTTATAGCTGTGTTACCTCAGTTTATTCATTTGTAAAATAAGGATAAGAACTATCTTTAACTTTCTAAGATCATGTGGAACTAAATGATGTAATGTGATGAAGTGAGGCACACAGAAAGCCCTGAAAAAAATAGTAGTTACCCTTAAGAGGACTAAATGGCCTAGCAACTCCTGAGCTCAAAGCTAGAAAAGATCAGTGATGGAGAAGATGACGTCTTTCTGTAGGAACTTAATAGCAGGGGAGCAGATCCTGTTGGCACCACCAGTCTGTGGAGCTGAGTAAAAAAACTCATGTTTGCAGTAAGTTCACCAAGTGACAAGATACTGTGGGGGCCAGGCCTCTAACTCAAGAAGGTGGCCTTGGCCCAGATCATACCTTCCAGCCTGTGTCTTTGGTGAGATAGGGAATTGTCAGTGGATGTGCATATCTCCTTATTACTGGCTGTGCACAAGTCCTGCAGAAATGATTGTTGGACAAAGTCGTCTTACACTCAAGATTGGTTTTCTAGGCTTCATTATTATTTTCCCCTGAGTTCTTCTGTGTTCCTCTTGCAACACCAACTCCACCATTTTCCTATTCCCTATCCTAGTTGTTGGTCCAAACATGTAATCCATTCTTGTAGTGATTTATTGAGTAACACCATGAGTGGAGTTTGCATTAAAGGACTTATTTTTCTAATTAGAACTAAAAGTCAGTTCCAGACTGGGTGTGGTGGCTCACACCTGTAATCCCAGCACTTTGGGAGGTTGAGATAGGAGGATTGCTTAAGGCCAGAGTTTGAGACCAGCCTGTGCAACATAATGAGATCTCATCTCTACAAAAAAATGTTAACCAGGAGTGGTAGTGTATGCTTCTGGTCCCAGCTACTTGGGAGACTGATGAGGGAGAATTGCTTGAGCCCAGGAAGTTGAGGCTGCAGTGAGCTTCGGTCATGCCACTGCTCTCCAGCTTGGGTGACAGAGGGAGATCCTCTCTCAAAAAATAAATAAAAACTAAAAAACAGTCAGTTCCAGGTTGTATCTTTTTCCACAGGGACCAGAAACAGATGAGCAGCAGTTTTTGTTGTATTTATCCATTTAAATTGAGCAATCAACTTCTCTCTTTGGTTTCTACCTTTCTTATTTATTATTACTTTAAAGGGATTAGAGACAAAGTGGTTTATGGTCTGTCTCGGTGCAACTGCTAATGCTAGACCTTAGAATTACAACCTTTTCAATTATTTATATTTCTGTCGATATAAATACTCTAAAAAAACTAGCACAAAGTAAACATCGGGATGCCTAAGGACCTCTAAAAATTGTGTGTGTGAGAGCACATGGGGAAGATGGTTCTTAAGGTTTGAGTTTCAGATTATTGTGGTTATCTTAAATAATGTTATTTACATCATTCTCTCCAATTGCTCTCTCCTGACATGGTTCCCATTTTACAGACTGATGTTAGAGGCAGAAAGATTCTCTCATTTGTTTGATACTATTGAGGATTTCAGTCCTTCACCTCCCCTCTCCCTTTTGCTAAAACGAAAAAAAAAAATCAGTGTGTATGTTACAGTGCATGTTCAACTATGTGTAACTATGTGTATTCATTGGGAAATGGAATACCAGAAAATTACCATATGTTGAGCCCAAAATTATAGAATAGAATTTGATAGTCTGAGGATGGAAAGGACCTTCAAGGCCACTTTTAAAATTCCCATTCCCATTTGATGCTTGAATTCTTAACCACTGTGTATCTAGTATTTGATCATTTACAGTGATATAGGTGCCTGGCAACCTTTACATCTCCAAGAGCTTTAACTATCAAAATTGTGTGTGTGTGTGTGTGTGTGTGTGTGTGTGTGTGTGTGTGTGTGTGTTTAGAGAGAGAGAGAGAGAAAGAGAGATTAAAATCCAAGTCACTTTATGTTATGGGATGCAAAAGACAGATATAGTCATTCTCCATTTCTAATCTCTTTCCCTAGCAATCTGCTAGACATGCTAGACATAGACACATGTACATCGCTCCTTTGATTTACAACATTCAGTATTTGTCTATCACTTGTAAGATAAAACTCAAACTTATTTTTTATCTTTATTTTTTATTTTTAGACATAGTTTTACTATATCAATCAGGCTAGAGCATCATTGGCACAATCATAGCTCACTGCAGCCTGGAACTCCTGGGCTCAGCAGTCCTTCCACCTCCGCCTCCTGGGTAGCCGAGACTGCAGATGTGCACCACCAGGTCCATCTAATTTAGGTTTTTACTATTTTTTGTGGAGATGGTGTAGTGTCTTGCTATATTGCTCAGGCTGATCTTGAGCTCCTGGCCTCAAGCACTCATCCCATCTCAGCCTCCCAAAATGCTGGGATTACAGGCATGAACCACCTTACCCAGCCAAACTTCTTAATATGATATACATGCTCCTTTAAAATCAAGCACCATCTTTGCTTTCAGCCTCATTATTAACCACTTTCCTACATATGCAATATATGCTTCAACCATACCAGTCTCTAGTTGGTCCCCAAACACTCTTCAGTGCTTTTGTTTATGCCCTTTCTACCCACCTTTGCCTGGTGAAATCCTCATCAATCTTCAAATTCTAGGTCAAATACTATCTTTTATATAAGGTGTTTTCTAAACCCACCTATGTAAAAAGATTAATGTATTCCTCTTTTGTTGATGCCTCCATTGCAGCATTTTCCAGAATTGATTGTGGCCATTTATTTCTCTTCTACCAGACTGGGCCAGGGCGTGTGTGTTTTCTGTCACCCAGAAGCAAAGGTCTAACAATGGATGTCTGCCGAATGAATGAATGAATCATTAATATATTAGTAAATGAGTTAATTAAAGGTTCCAGGTATGAATACTGAAGGCTGCATTCAGGCAGAGCTGAATTCAAGGATATTCTAGGTTGGTTTGGCAAAAGGATCAGAGGAAAAAGCAAGATGTGAAAAATTTGTGTTTAGCAGGGATTTGGGATGATGAATTATACATTCAACCAGTGATGAATGAGCACTTGTCCCTAAGGAGTTTAGAGTCTGTGACCAGGGAGAATGATGATTTCCTTAGCTCGGGCAGTTTTTCTAACAAGGCAGCTGCATTTTGTGTTTTTGACCACTGATGATAAATTCAGGTGTCTCTTCCTTCCCAATAGCCCGGAAGCTGAAGAAGCTTGGTAACCTGAAACTACAGGAGGAAGGAGAGGCTTCCAGCACTACTAGCCCCAATGAGGAGACAACCCAGAAGCTGACAGTGTCACACATTGAAGGCTATGAATGTCAGCCCATCTTTCTAAATGTCCTGGAAGCCATTGAGCCAGGTGTGGTGTGTGCTGGACATGACAACAACCAACCCGACTCCTTTGCAGCCTTGCTGTCTAGCCTCAATGAACTGGGAGAGAGACAGCTTGTACATGTGGTCAAGTGGGCCAAGGCCTTGCCTGGTAAGGAAAAGGGAAGTGGGAGCATGGGATAAGAGGGATCATATTTAGCAAATGCTCCTATGGGCCAGCCACAATGTCTAGTGCTTTTCTGCCCATTAACTCAGGCAGTCTTCATCATAACCCTGTGGGAGCAGGATTGTTATAAGTCTCACTTTAAACATACAGGAATTGAGACTCAGAAAGCAAAGAGAAAGATAGCATTATAGGGTATCCTGAGTGGCTCACATTGATGCACAGCGGTCATGCTTTCGCATTTAACCCACAGACATGGTCAACACATCTTCCTGTAATCACAAATCACATAGACATATCCATATATGCTTTAGGATGCTCTTCTATGTTTGCTCACCCAAAGATAATCTCCAGCCTGACTGACATTCAGTCTTTAATGTCACCTTCAGGAGCTATATCATGAGAACTCTCATAATATAGTATGGCAGAAACAACTTGAGATTGGGAATCAGAACACTTCGGGTCTACTCTTAGTTCTGCTAGTAACTTATTGTGTGATCCCTTCCCCTTCTGGGTCTCAATTTCTCTGTCTGTATAATGTATAAAGCGTGGTTTGGACTAAATTGACAGTTTTCAATGTTTGCTTCAAGGGATGCTTTGTGCACTTTAAACTACCTAAGGAATCATAATGGGAGGAAAGATTAGGTGATAGTGAAATAATTACTAAGTATTGGTCTAACAGAAGTTGGATAACAGAAGTTCCCCATTGATGAGGAAATAACTTCTTTCTTATGCCATCTGTTGTTTAAACAAGTCTGGTTATTAAACTGTTACAGCTTAAGGAATTCTTAGAGGTCCTCTATCCAATGATTTACAAACTGTCCTTTAGCAGGCAAGTGCTTTATTTCTCAAAAGAATTGTACGCAGATACAAGTGAAGCTAGTTGATTTTAAAGCCAGAGTCTGTGGCCTGGGCCTCAACAGTTCAGCTTCTTTCTCACTATCCCAGGGAAGCCCCAGGTCACTGTTGCAAAATCTTAGGGCTCCAAGGAGCACAGTTTGAAAACCAGTGAAGCATATGCTCCTTAAAGTGTCCCCTAAACCTGCAATTGTTATTCACAGACTCTTCTGAAACATCAACAACCAAACCTTCTCTTGTGGAGTCAACGAATAACCTGCCTTTCAATAATAACTGCCATTCATGTTGAAATTTATAGTAAACAGAGCAATTTTGTATGTATTACCTGAATTGATTCTTACAGGAATCCTATAAAGTTAGACTCTTTCTCCTATTTTAGAGACCACATAAGGAAGCTCTGAGAATGATGTGATTGGCCTATAGTTACATGGTCAGAAAATAACAGGGCCAGAACTTGAGCCCAGGTTCTTTCCTGATTCCAAATCCTCTCATTATTCCACCCCACCAGGCTGTAGCACCACTGCAGTTCTGTGGCTCTGGGCTTTGCAGTGAGGGACCAAGGCATCCCATTGAAGGCCACTTGGGTCATACTGTGGGCTTGTTGCATTAGAAGACATTGCCTTTTGGCTATCAAGCCTTAGATTTGTATTTCCAATTCACAGGTCCCAGTCACAGCCCTAATCATCTCTCACACCTTACCAGCTTGAGAAGCTGACGTTGAGTAGCCAGTAAGATCACTGGGAAGGAAACCCAAGGACTCTGACTTGACATGCTCTGTGCCAAAACAGAGAGTTCCCACAGAGAGGAAAAGATACAAAAAAGAAAAACAAGAAGGTTGCTTTAATTCTTATCACCTTTTCAGCTAGATGTTTTGATATCATGGGTTTGACAGAGATTCAAAGTTTAATCTTCCCAAGCAGTTTCCAAACACTTATCTCATTTTATAGGCTACAGAGCTTTTTAATACATATGATCCCACTTACTCTTCACAACAATTCTATGAATCATAGAAACTATTTTTTTCCATTTCATATGCCAAGGCTCAAACAGGTTAACTAAATTGCTCCATTTTGTCACTTAACACATGAAACCAGAACTTGACCTAGACCTTGGGGTTTCTAAATTGGTTATCTTGACAATAGCGTAATGCAAATCGCTATAGAAGAATTTGTATGACTTGGGGTCAGTGGGGCTTTCCTTGGCTCAACCACCAGGACGGAAAGCCCCGCACTCCTTACATTAACAAATCTGCAAGCCAGTATCAGTTCACCATCTAGCTTGTCAGACTGAATGATCTCCGACTCCAAGTCATTTAAAAGAATAGCTTCAAAAGAAAGCTAATTACCACTTTCATAAGACCTGTTCTTCATATTATCTATAATTACCTACCAGTTCAAGTAATTTGCTAATTCAACAGATTGAGTTCCTGACCTGTAAGATGCACTGTGCTAGGCACCTAATAAGATAAATTTTGTTGTAAGTTTTCTGTGACAGTAATGATGTATGGAAATTGCCTACGAGAGCACACCAGGCACATTAATAAATGATAGCTATTAATTTGGAGTGGGTGAGTAGACTGGGTGTGCACAGTATATTTAGAATCTAATTTATCTGGTTTGGAATCCTAGCTATGGACTAGTTCTGTGACCTTCAGCAAATCATGTCTTCTCTGTGCTCTGTGTCCTCATTTGTAAGATGATAGAATAATTGCTACCTTTCAAATTGTTGTCAACAAAGAGATCATGCATAAAGACCACCTAGTAAGGTAGCCTGAAACATAGTATATGCTCTGTAAATGTTGGTTTATTATTTTGATACTTGAGTGTTAAGCCACTGCCTTCACTGAACTCAATTTAAGCTGCCACCTGCCTTGCCTAGAAGCTCATGCATGGACCCCAAGATGAAATTGTCTTCTCTGAAGACCTTGGCTGGCAGATGCATCATAGCAGCAAAGATTTCCAAACTGGCCTTTCTTTGAGCCCATTCTCCCAGACTAAACACAAGACTGCAAGTTTCTGCTGCACATGAAAAAAATTATGATGCCAATTGGATTCTAGTGAGAAAAGAGTCTCAAAGAAACTGTTTAACCTGTTTAATGTATTTCAAAATCTGAGAATGACTCCTCTGTTTCTCCAGAACAGCCTAACACAGTGGCAAATGGGTGTTGAGTGAATGCATACTTAAGGAAATCTGTAGGGCTGAAGCTACTCTTTCCTCCAGTCATCCCTTGATAGTCATGGAGGCTACTTCAGAGATTGGGCATTGGAGAACAGAGTCAGGTATTATAATCAGATTAGACTATAGGGAGATTAGCCAGCCACATTGCTGATATGTGCACAGTTACTGGGCTTGAGTGCTAAGCAGCTCTCATTAAGGATTGTTAATTAATATTATGGCCAAATTAAGCTTTCCCTTTTCTCTTCTCTTTGTTAATTTTGTGGCATTTTAGGGAGAAAAAATAAGCATCAGTATGGACAACTTCCTTGATACCTGTACAGTTTAATTCTCATCCTTCCATGTGTCTTCACATTCACACACTCCACCAAAAGACCAAGGCTCACCAGCAAAAGGCTTTCCTTGCTTCCACTGCCTCTTACCCAAAATGTTCAGGGTTCAACCTCCCAGGCCTCTTCTCTATAAGATCCTTGGTTGCTACATGCTTAGACCCTGCTTTTTATTTCGTACTGAGAAGGGTCAGTCCCAGGCATTCTGTGCTACAGAAGGGCTCCAGGCAGGAAATAGTTGGATCTGAGGATCCAGCTGGTCTGTCAGCGTGTCATTACAGTGAAAGTGGGAGGCACAGGCCTGGGAGCTAAGACTGCTAAGATGAGGGACTCTAGAATCCCTGATATCTAAAAGGCTTATGATCTAAAAGAAAAGTAAAGGAAAATGAGGCTATATGGATGGACAGGGACCAACCAAGCAGAACAATGTGTCTGGATAATGTAGACTTCAGACCTAAGCCTATGACTGACAAAAGCTAGGGACCTTGGTAGTGAAGTAGAAGCAGTGGAGTAGAAAAAAACACTGGAGAAGAGAATCGGAACACCAGGATTCTAGTATTAGTTCAGCCACATATAAACCATATGACCTTGGGCAAGTCAGTTTATTTATCTGGCCCTCAGGTTTCCTGTTGGTAAAATAAGTGTCACATCACCTAACCTCTTGGATTATTGTGAGAGTTAAATGAGGTCATCAACAGGAAAGTGAGAAGTTTGATCTAAATTTGGGGAAGCATTCCTAATGAGATATGATGACAAAATTTCAGATAATCATGGATTTGTTGGTGAGAAGAGAAAGAGAGTGTTGGTAGGGATGAGCTCTGAGGTGATGCCTTTATAACTTTAATCATCCAACTGTTTCAAAACCTCCAGGAGAACATGGCCATGTCTGTTCTACCTGTGTGTTATTTGGGAGGTAGCATCTGGGACCCTCTGCTCTCTGAGCTTAAGGGAGGTAATTTGGAGATCATTTAATTCTCATTTTACAAAAGGAAAAAAAAATGAGGGTCTTTAGGCTATTTGTTTAAGTAATATTTCTAAAGTGTCCACTCAAATATGTGGACCGTACTATATACTAGGGAGGCAAAGATGAATAAGAAGATATGGTCCATGTCTTCAAGAAGCTCCAAGTCTTGTGGGGGAGACATACATACACATACATAGATTTCAGTGCTATGTAATGAGTGCTGTAATTGGGTGGGGCTACACAAGATGCAATGAGAAGGTAAAAGAAGAATCATTAAGCCTTTTCTTCTTAGATGAGTTGGAAAAGGCTTCATAGAAGAGGTAGCCTTTGAGTGAAGACTGGAAAGATGAGTAGGTGTTTACCAAATGAAAGGCTTGGGAAGGAGGAATGCATTCTAGGCAAAAGAAACTGCCTTTGCAGAGATAATGGAGATATAGAGGCATATGAGAAGGCAACTGGCAAGATCAGTCTAGGTAGGCAGGTCATAAAGGGTCTGTTCATGTATAATGATGGCAGTAAGATCAGGATGGCGGTAGAATGGGAAACTAGTAGGGTCAAGGTACCTATTGAGTATAAAAGAGTGGAGGGAAGTGCCAGGCAGAGAGTGGGATGGACACAAGAGAGGAAATTTGAAAGTGGTGAATAGGAGGCAGTGGCTGTCAAGACATCTCCTTATACACTGTATGTAATATCAATCTGCCAGGGTTGTTAGAAGGGTCAAACCAGATCATAGCTAGAAAAGAGCTTTGTGAAGTGAAAACTGCTATTCATGTGGGAGAAATGATTATTATACTGCGTCTTCAAAAAGGTGGAGTGATCAAGAACACAGGCCTTGGAGTCTGACTGCTTTGCTTTAGAACCTGGTCTGCCAATTACTAGCCATATGATCTTGGACAAGTTCCTTAATCTCTCTCTGACTCACTTGTACAGGCTCACAGATTAGAGATAATAATGGTACCTACTTTACTCATTGTTGTGAAGCTTATATGAGATAATATAAGTAAAGTGCTTAGAAAAGAGTTACATATATCCCATAAATACATACAGCTATCATGTACCCTTAATAATTTTTATTTTTTAAAAAAAGCAGCCCAATAGAAATCAAAAGAAAAAAGAAGTTCACTCATGTAAGCAGTCAATAAGTGTTATATTATTTCTCTCTTATAACTGACTCCCTTTTCGTCTCCATCATTATCTCATTTGAGCACCTCAGTTAAGTACGGAGGGCAAAGAATATTATCCTCACCATACGGTTTGTGCTTTTCCCCACCACCCCTTAGTGGCCAGCGTGGATGGTCCCTGGGGATCCTTAGGGGATGCCCAAATGCCAGAGCATCTCTGCCCAACAGGAGCTCAGACTTAACTCAGCCCATCAGTACCCAGACTGACCACTGCCTCTGCCTCTTCTTCTCCAGGCTTCCGCAACTTACACGTGGACGACCAGATGGCTGTCATTCAGTACTCCTGGATGGGGCTCATGGTGTTTGCCATGGGCTGGCGGTCCTTCACCAACGTCAACTCCAGGATGCTCTACTTCGCCCCTGATCTGGTTTTCAATGAGTAAGCGCTCCTAGGGCACAGACCTCGCTAAAATACAGCAGCTTGGCCAGACCTGGTTGGTGGTGATAGTGATGGGGATGACAGTGAAACTTAGCTCATTTGACCTGCAGGTGTGGCAGTGGATGCCCCAGCCAGCTAACGCAGCATGAGGTGGCTAAGCCCTGGCTTTCTAGCCAACTGGTAGGATGCGAAGAGGATGATGCTGAGACCACCCCTTTCCCACCCAAGAACAAATCCCGGTATATTGGTCATGTTTCCGGTCTGCTTTGCAGCTTGTCTCAAAAGCACATGGAAAGATTCCTCCCCTTCACTTTGAGCAACATATAAAAGAGGCAGAAAGGCTCTGACTTTAAGGGCTGAAGATTTTTAGGTTATTTTGCTATCACCAAGGGCTACGGCCAGTCATCATTTGCTGAGCAACTAGTTAGTGTCAAGATCATTCTAGATACTTTCTAAATCCTATTTCATTGAGTCTCATGGTGACCTGACCTCCCCTTTTTATAAAGAACACTATTGTTTTTATGGACTGGGAAAGTCAGGCTCAGCAAAATAAAGTGACTCACCCAAAGTCACAGAGCTAGTGCCTGTTGAAGACAAGATTCAAACGTATGTCCATGCCAATCCCAGCTCTTCTGCCTCATGGTTGTAACTAATGGGGAAGAGTACGTCTACCACTCTCTGACTGTGTGACATTGGCCCTGCCATTTTCGTTCTCTTAAACAGGTTTAATTAATACCTGCCCTCCCACCAGCTCTATATATCATCTATAACATCATGAGTTTGACCAGTGGCTCAGATTTTGGAATTACATTTTTCTCCACTAAAATCTCAGTTCTACTATTTTCTTAATCAGCATCTTTAGGAAAGACCCTAGAGTTTACTGAAAGTTTATAAATGAAACTGACAGATATGGAATGTCTGGCCCATAGCAGGCAAGAAGGAAAAAAAAAATCCTTTCTGATTCACCCTTTCCTTAATAGTGATAATCTTTTCTTTTATTTCTCCCTACTCCCCCGAGACAGGGTTTTGCTCTGTCACCCAGGCTGGAGGGCAGTGGTGCGATCTCGGCTCACTGCAACCTCTGCCTCCCAGGTTCAAGCAATTCTCCTGCCTCAGCCTCCTGAGTAGGTGGTATTACAGGCGCATGCCATGACGTCCCGCTAATTTTTGTACTTTTGGTAGAGATGAGGCTTCACCATGTTAGCCAGGCTGGTCTCGAACTCCTGACCTCATGATCTTCCCACCTCAGCCAGGCTTGGTAATCTTTTCTATGTCTGCTGTATGAGGTCCCTCGATGGCATTGTGAATGGAGCTGGCCAGAGAAATCTTCCCAAGGACCTTGAGTTAGTCTCACCACAGAGAATCCTTCCAGTCAGGACAGGAATTGACCTTTCCCCCTCTTCAGTCCTCTAACCCAGAAGAGTCTTAAAATAACATCTACAGGCCAGTGGTTCCTTCCAGTACAGCACTGCCCTGCAAAGGAGAGTGAGCGTCCCCAGCTGCCCTCTCCCAACCCTGCCAGCCTGGTAGCCAGAAGCTAAGAATAACCACTGGACTTTTGGCACAAACTGCTTTGTAGTTTTCAGACCTCCAAAAAGTTGCCTATGATGCCATCTTCTGGGGCAGGCCTTAAAAAGCCCCCTAACTGTTCATCTCCCACCTCAAACCCCTGTTTCCCTTAAGAATTGAATCAAATCCATGCTTTACTGCTTCCCCAGAGCCCTGGGACCTTTGGAGCTTTGAAAGGTGGTAATTGGTTGTTCTCTAAATCCTCATCTCCTTCTCTACCTCTGAGTAAGCATTTGCCATCCCACCTCAGCGTTCTGGTCCAGTGTTGTTCATCTCATACAAAGGACTCCCCACAGGGTCAGAGGCCTAGACCCACCAAACTCCAGGGCTCCTGAAACAATAGGATCCCTATTCTTCCTGTAAGAAGACACTATGTTAGATCTCTCAGAGTATCTACAAGCATCTAGATAAGTGTTTCTCAACATGGATTCTGCTGACATTTGGGGAAAAATAATTTTGTCACTGTAGAATATAGCTAACATACCTGGCACCAGCCTACTCTGTACCAAATAGGATTCTAGTCATTCTGAAAGCCTAAACTGCTCCCACACATTTCTGACACCCACTGAAGAGGCAGTACTCTCCAGCTGAGAGCGACTAATCCCTGCCAGCCTCCCTAAGGTGCTAATGGGGAGTCTCAGACCTAAAGAGAGAGATAGGAACTTGTTCAAGGTAGGTCAACTCATTTGTTAATCTCTTCAACATCACACCCTATTATCAGCCCTTTTTTTCCCTTTCCTTTCCTCTTCGTAGAGATCACATGTTGTGAGGATAATGAGCTTGAATCTTAGCTGTGTGACCTTGGGCAAATTACTGAACGTCTATGTGCCTCAAATTTTATCTGGAGAATGCTGAGGGAATTATAATAGCACTTTCCTACATGTCATTTATTGAACACCTGCTATGTGTCAGGCACTGTGCTCAGTGGTTTCCAATATTTATTTCTCCTCTTATTTTCTCTCTTGCACTCCCAGCAACCCTGCTCTCCTCCTGAATTTCATTCCTGCCTCATTTTTCTACCCTCCATTCTCCGCTCTTTCTTTCCTTCCTTTAAATCTTTCCCTAGTCTTTTTTCTCTTTTTCCCTTTTTTTGTTCCCTTTCCCTACAAATTTCTTCCCTTTCCTTTTCCCTTCTCTTTCCCACATTCCCTACCTTTTCTGCTCCTGAGTCCCACAGCAATGTTGTAGGAATTCTTATTTCAGGATTGTGATTTCAGTGGTAAAAACAAAAAAAAAGATTGCAGTATTGTCGTCAACAGAGGTGGGAAAGTATATTGGAGACTGGAACAGGGCCAGACCCCAGGGTCAGCCAATCTTACTAAAAAATTCTCTACAGTGAAAGAGCTTGGAGCAACACTGTTCTGCTCAATTGATTTGTGATACCATCTAAACACTTCCTCTTTCCAGTTTGGCTTCAGCTTGAGTTGAATAATTCTACACCATCTGCCCCCTTCCCTCTTTCTCCAGGACATCCAAGATCCCTGAGATAGGATGCTGAGCTTCCACCCAGACAATACCAGGCCTGCTCATCCTGTGGAGTAGGCTAGTGGCTTGGAAACCAAAATGTCAAACCACAGCCTTTAGGCTCCATCTGGGAGGTCTTCGTCTTCACCACTTAAGTGTGTGTCAAATTTCCTTACCTTTCTGCACATGCTACACAATTTCTGTCTTAAACACCTACAATCAATTTCTGTCTTAAACACACACAGTCAATTTCTGTCTTAAACACACACACACACACACACACACACACCAACACACACACACACATACACACACACACACACACACACACACACACACAGAGGATTTTTGAAGTGCTGAAAACCGGAAGACCTACTAGCATGAAGATGCTGTGTCTTCTCTTAGAGGTATGCCATGGCCAGCCATGGAACCGAGAGGTTGCTCTTCCTTGAAAAGCTGGCCAAGCCTTGGCCACTTCCCCATATAATTTATAGGTGATAATGTGGTGATCTGTTCACAAGTGACTATAATAAACGCAGCTCACATATGTCTAAAGTTCCTAATCTGTGGAAAGGAACAGCCAGCATATGAGGGAATGGACTCCTCTTCAGCAGGGGACATTTAGATTAGACATTCAAAAACACTCCCTGGCAGATTTAACATTGGAACTCATTTTGAAAGAACAATGTGGAATCTCCTTCACTGGGAGTTTTGAAGAAATATTAAATTTCTAGTATTCCAGGCCAGAGGCAAAGGGGTCAACAGGATGACCAAACACTTCGGGTCATTTGTGAATCCTAGTGTCCAGAATTTAAGAGCTGACTACTGGGGCCTCTCCTAAAAATCCTTACTGTTGAGCTGCCTGGGAGGCAGGTTCTGGTTCTGGCTGTAGCTGGGATATTAGAACTGCAGTCAGGGAGACCATGTGCCTGCACCATTGTGTTTATTTGGTTAGGCTTTCCTGTCCCCAACTCAGAAAACAGAAAGGGCACAGAGACCTGGAAATTCCATGCGCTAACCCATATCCTGGCCAGAGAAGATGAGTAGTTATCAGGATGTCAGGATTTTGGAAAAGAGAGAGAAAAAAACCTTTTCCTTGTCCCTGAAGCACCAGCAGGAGAAACAGCAAGCTCTTCTTGGAGAACCTGGGGAGGGAGGACAACCAGAGACATTCCCTCTGAGCTTATTGCAAGCCTCTGCTTATTCCTCTGCTTCCTCTGTGTCTCCTTCCCAGGTACCGCATGCACAAGTCCCGGATGTACAGCCAGTGTGTCCGAATGAGGCACCTCTCTCAAGAGTTTGGATGGCTCCAAATCACCCCCCAGGAATTTCTGTGCATGAAAGCACTGCTACTCTTCAGCATTAGTAAGTGCCTAGATGTGCAAGGAATGCCCCTGAGGACACAGAGACTCAGAGGGGACTACTATTGCCATTAAAAGGTTATCAGAGAGAAGCCGGCTCCTGGACATTTCCCTTCTTCATTCCCCATGCCCCATCCCCACTCTACTCTCCCTCACCATCATTTTCCTAACAAGAAACAATTTCATGACTAGAAGCCAATTAATTGGCAAGAATTCAACCTCCATCAGATTCCCCATCTATCCCCAGTCTCTCTTTGGAACAAGAACTTTTTGACTGGTTATAGCAGGTCTCTGAATTTTTCCACAGCTTCTGGTTTAGAAACAGACGTGGACCACCTTGTATTCCTTGCAGGACAGTGGAGCAGGAGGCATTTCCTCCTAGAAAGATTTCCTCTTTCGCCAACAGGAGGAGGTCTATGTACACAACTCAAATAGGGTTTGTTTGGCAGCCAAGGAACTTTCTTTAATGTCTTTTCTAAGAGCCCTTTCTTAGCTCCTATTGAGGGAGAAAGGCAAAATTGGATATTCAAAGCTATGTGTTTTAGTTGTCTAAATCAGAGTTGGACTGTGAATGACATAAAAGCTTAGTTCCCAAAAAATGAGTATATGAAAAGAGTAGAAAAGGAAACGTTCAGGAAACTAGATTTATTTGACTACTTCAGATCGGATCCAGCTATTTTTTCCCCTGAGATCTCCCTGACAGACTGAAGGCCCCAGGCACACAGAATTCAACTAACAGGAAGCCAAGCAGATGGTTCCCCGTGGGGGTGGGGGTCAAGTTTGTGGTCAGAAAACTTGGTGCTTTGTCTAATGCTCCTTCGTGGGCATGCTTCCCCTCCCCATTCTGTCTTCATCCCACATCAGTTCCAGTGGATGGGCTGAAAAATCAAAAATTCTTTGATGAACTTCGAATGAACTACATCAAGGAACTCGATCGTATCATTGCATGCAAAAGAAAAAATCCCACATCCTGCTCAAGGCGCTTCTACCAGCTCACCAAGCTCCTGGACTCTGTGCAGCCTGTAAGCAAATGATGGAGGGTCCTTTATCAGGGAGAACAGCCTGATAGAGCCAAATGATAATATGCTTCTCTAGGATCTGGCACCACCTGTTGGGAGGTGCTTCCATTCCCCTCTGGCTTTGAGTGTGGTCCAGGAAGAAAATGTGGTGAAGAGAGAAACACGGGTCACAGTGTCCCAGCTGGATATTGTGAAAGGGGTGGAGGAGTTGAGAACAGAGCAGTGGGACTCAGGGAAGGGACTTACAGCAGATGAATTCTCCAGGCAGACAAAATAGACCTGGGTGTTTTTCTCCCTCTACTTTGAGTCATGTTCATGTGAGTTTGTCTGTGTGTTTGTGTGTGTGTGTGTGTGTGTGTGTGTGTGTGTGTGAGAGAGAGAGAGAGAGAGAGAGAGAGAGAGACAGACAGACAGACAGACAGAGAGAGAGGGCAGAGGCTGGGGTACCGAAGAAGTCCTGAGTCAGAAAGCTTGCAATGGTATAAGACATCTCTTGTGAGCCCTCAGAGACTCCATGGAGACCATTTCTCTCTCTCTCTCTCTCTCTCACTCACTCACTCTCTCTCTGTCACTCTTGCTCTCTTTCTCTCTCTCACTTTCTTTCTCTCTCTCTTTCTCTCTCCCTCTCTCCCTTTTTCTTTCTCTTTCTCCCTCTCTGTCACACACACACACACACACACACACACACACGCACATGCACAACCTCAGGGGAGGACCAAGGAAGGAAGGGGGAGGAAGCAAAAGGCTGAAAGATCAAAACTCAGAGGTTGGGGAAGCATCTAGCAGAGGCTACCTCCTTGTCAACCCTGTTTTTTTTCTCTCTCTTATTTTTCCCTGCAGATTGCAAGAGAGCTGCATCAGTTTACTTTTGACCTGCTAATCAAGTCACACATGGTGAGCGTGGACTTTCCAGAAATGATGGCAGAGATCATCTCTGTGCAAGTGCCCAAGATCCTTTCTGGGAAAGTCAAGCCCATCTATTTCCACACCCAGTGAAGCACTGGAAGCCCCCATTTCCCCATCCCACTCCGTACCCTCTTTCAGATGTCTTCTGCCTGTTGTAACTCTGCACTACTCCTTTGCAGTGCCTTGGGGAATTTCCTCTATTGATGTACAGTGTCATGGACATGTTTCTGAGTTCTATTTGCTGGGATTTTTTTTTCTTTGTCTCCTTTCTTTTTCTTCTTCCTTCCCTATCTGACCCTCCCATGGCACCTTCAGATTTTGCTCCCCGTTGTGGCTCCTATCTGTGTTTTCAATGGTGTTGTATGCCTTTAAATCTGTGATGATCCTCATGTGGCCCAGTGTCAAGTTGTGCTTGTTTACAGCACTACTCTGTGTGCCAGCCACACAAACGTTTACTTATCTTATGCCACGGGAAGTTTAGAGAGCTCAGATTATCTGGGGAAAACAAAAACAAAAACAAGCAAACAAAAAAAGGCAAAAACAAAACAAAAAATAAGCCAAATAACCTTGCTAGTGTTTCTTCTTCCTCAAAAATAAATAAATAAATAAATAAACATATAGAAATCCCCAAAGAGGCCAACAGTAACTAGAAGGTGAAAATTGCAGGCCCATGGGGAGTTACTGATTTTTTCATCTCCTCCCTCCACGGGAGACTTTATTTTCTACCAATGGCTATTGCCATTAGAGGGCAAGGTGACCCCAGATCTGAGTTGGGCAGTGGAGTGGACAGAGAGAGGAGAGAACAAGGAGGGAAGATAGATCTCAGTACCTGCCCACAGCCTTGGCCCCTGGGGGCTAGACGGCTCAACTATAGAGCAATTCATTATACTGAAAATGTGCTTGTTGTTGAAAATTTGTCTGCATGTTAACGCCTCACCCCCAAACCGTTTTCTCTCTCACTCTTCTGCCTCCACCCTCAAACTGACTTTCAAAAGTTTTTCTAAGACCTTTGAACTGAACGTTCTCTTTAGCCTAAACTCGGCGACTTTCACCGAAGAGTCAGTCCACTGAGAAGGAGAGCAGAAATTTAACCGTTTCTAGGGCCCCACTTGGATCCAGGTTTGCTTTCTCATGTGTCA
The DNA here is from genome assembly GCF_009761245.1 of Sapajus apella. Classification (NCBI taxonomy): domain Eukaryota; kingdom Metazoa; phylum Chordata; class Mammalia; order Primates; family Cebidae; genus Sapajus; species Sapajus apella. The sequence continues at coordinate 4,719,485 of NW_022437031.1, forward strand.
GTCAGGAAGAAGCTGAAGTCAGAGGGGAAAAAAATAGACTTTGGCTGTTCTCCTGCTTAGGACACTGACTGAATAGTTGAACTCTCACTGCCACTACCTTTTCCCCACCTTGAAAAGACCTGAATGAAGTTTTCTGCCAAACTCCATGAAGCCACAAGCACCTTCCATCCTACCTATAGTGTTTTGTGGGCCTGAACTTCATCACACTGCATTTCAGCCGTGGTGGTGAAGCCTGTTCACTTCTTTTGGGCATGTTCACATGTTGTCTATTAGGAGCCCCCACCACCCAGAAGGTGAGCAGGCCAACAGCTCTGACATCTGTCTGCAGATGCCAGTAGTCGCGAAGACTTCTTACCAACTGTCAGATTGCTGGAGCCCTTAGACAAACTGGAAAGAAGGCATCAAAGGGATCAGACAAGCTGGGCGTCTTGCCCTTGTCCCCTAGAGATGATACCCTCCCAGCAAGTGAAGAAGTGTTCACTTCCTTCTTTAGAGCAGCTAAAGGGGCTGCTTATATCAGCGTTGAAGAGAAAACTCCATTACCAGGGTGGGACGACTGAAGGCATTAGAAGCAGAAACTACAAATGCTCTTCTTGCCACCCAGCATATACACCTGCAGAAGTCAAGAGAATAGAGAAGGAACAAAGAGGAGACTCCGACTACTAAATTAAAACCTTCAGCAGCAAAGCCTAAAGCCAGATGGACACCATCTGGTGTGTTTACTCATCATCCTCCTCTGCTGCTGATTCTGGGCTCTGGCATTGCCCATACTCACTCAGATTCCCTACCTTTGTTGCTGCCCCTTAGTCAGAAGGAGGCTGAACCATTGAGACTTTCTACAGTACAATGACTTATTTTGGAAAGGTCTGGTTGGTGCAGCTTCAATACATTGCCACCCATGAAAACTCAGGGTGTGCCCCTGGGACAGTGATTTTATATAGCCTTTTGGCACACCTGTGTTCTTGTTGACTTCATTCTCCAACCCCAAGTGCAAGAGAAAATGTCCACCTACTTTCTCATCTTGGCCACTGCCTTCTTACTTAGCTCTTAATCTCATCTGTTGAACTCAAGAAATCAAGGGCCAGTCACCAAGCTGCCCATTTTAATTGGTTCACTCTGTTGAGAGAACAGTTTCTGAGTGACATGATATGATCCACAAGGGTCTTTTCCTTCACTGATTTCTTCATTGATATTAATAGCCAAATGAACTTGCAAAACAGCTTCTTTAAATAACAAGGCAGAGGGGAACCAAAGATGAGCAATATGCCAATCCAAGACTGCTGGACAAAACTAAAGCTGACGGGTTCCCTTTCTGGGGTGGAATAGACACATTCTGGTTTTCTTTATTACTACACCATCTGGCTCATGTACAGGATCACTTTTAGCGATTTTAAACAGAAAAAAATGCACCACTTTTTTCAGTTACACTAGGTTACATTTTAATAGGTCCTTTACATCTGTTTTGGAATGATTTTCATCTTTTGTGGTACATGACTTGAATTATATCATTCTCATATCTCTCCTTGTAAATACTAGAAGCTCTCCTTTCCATTTCTCTGTCAAATTTTTCATCTTTATGGATTTCTCAATTATGAATCTTGTCTTTATGAATATATATTTTTCAGTTGCAAAAGCTAAAAATCAGTGAAACAGCAGTGTAATTAAAAGCAACAACTGGATTACTCCAAATTTCCAAATGATAAGACTAGGGAAAAAGAGCCTACATAGGACTTTAGGCCTACTCTTTCTGTGCTTGGATTTGAGTGAACATAGGAAATTTTAGCTTGGCTGTGTTCTCCCATGGATGAAAGGGAGGATTTTTTGTTTTCTTATGGCCATTGATGTTCCAGCCAGTGTAATTGACAGAAGTCTCATTTTGCATGCACTCTGCTCTACAAACAGAGTTGGTATGGTTGGTATACTATACCCACCTGTGAAGGACTGGCCACTCAAACCCACTTACCTGGTGAGCTAGAAGATGAGGATCACTCACTGGACAAGTCACGGGGACCATCTCCAAACAAGCTGGCAGTGCTTGATGTGGACACAGAGTGAGGAATAGAAAAAGAAGGAGCACCACGGAAAAGGCCCTGTCTATGCTGAGCAGCAGACAGCTGCCAGGGCCATGAACTATGTAGTCAAAGAAAAGAGTCATGTGGCAGTTTCAGCTCTCATTCATTGGGCAGTTCACCTGGGCCTGGCCTCTGAGCTGACATGGGAGTTGTTGGATTCTTTGTTTCACAGCTTTTTCTATGTCATAGGCAATATTGTTGTTCTTGGAAAGTTTATTATTTTTTTTAATTCCCTTACTATGAGAAAGGGATATTTTGAAGGACTGTCATATATCTTTGAAAAAAGAAATTCTGTAATACATATATTTTTATGTACGTTCACTGGCACTAAAAAAAAAGTAGAGAGAGCTTCATTCTGTCCTTTGGGTAGTTGTTGAGGTAATTGTCCAGGTTGAGAAATAATGTGCTGATGCTTGAGTCCCTCTCTGTCCATGCTCTACTTCTAAATACATATAGGCATACACAATAAGTTATATTTGACTTGTACTTCAAGAGAAAATATGTCCACCATCCACATGATACTGACACAAATGAGCTAATATTGAGCTTCAAGTAGCTTCTAAGTGCTTGTTTCGTTAGGCACAGCACAGATGTGGCCTTTCCCCCTTCTCTCCCTTGATATCTGGCAGGGCATAAAGGCCCAAGCCCCTTCCTCTGCCCCTTCCCAGCCCTGCACCAAAGCTGCATTTCAGGAGACTCCCTCCAGACAGCCCAGTAACTACCGGAGCATGGCTCCTGTATAGCCCTGGAAAAGTAAGAGGCTGGCTGTCTATGAATTATCTTGTGCCAGTTGCCCAGGTGAGAGGGCACTGGGCCAAGGGAGTGGTTTTCATGTTTGACCCACTACAAGAGGTTATGGGAATCAGGTATGCCAAAGCACCAGATCAAATCCAAAACTTAAAGTCAAAATAAGCCATTCAGCACGTTCAATTTCTTGGAAAAGGAAGCTTCTACCCCTGTTGTCTTTGTAGGCAAATCTGTTCTCACCATTAATCTTTCTGAAAATCTTTTAAAGCAGTTTTTTAAAAGAGAGATGAAAGCATCACATTATGTAACCAAAGATTACATTGTATTTGCTAAGATACCAAAATTTATAAGGACAGGGAGGGAGCAAGCATTAGTGCCTCTTTGATAAGCTATCCAAAGACAGACTAAAGGACTTTGCTGGTGACTGACTTATAAGAGCTTTGTGGGATTTTTTTCCCTAGTAATATACATGTTTAGAAGAGTTGAAAATAATTTGGGGAAAATGGGATTATGGGTCCTTCACTAAGTGATTTTATAAGCAGAACTGGCTTTCCTTTTCTCTAATAGCTGCTAAGCAAATTCTTGAAGCTCCATCATTGCATGGTTGGAGATGGAGCTGTTCTTAGCCACTGTGTTTGCTAGTGCCCATGTTATCTTATCTAAAGATGTGAAACCCTTGCTAATAAGGTGAGCATTTAAATAACTAGATTTTGCACTAGAGGGACAGCAGGCAGAAATCCTTATTTCTGCCCACTTTGGATGGCACAAAAAGTTTTCTGCAGTTGAAGGCAGAAGGTTGAAATATAATGTAAATGAATATTTGTATTCATGTTTCAAAATTGAAATATATATGTATATATGTATATGTATACACATAAACATATATACACACACACGCACACACGCATATATATATGTGTGTGTGTGTGCATGTGTGTGTGTGTGTGTGTGTGTTCTGATAGCTTTATTTCTCTCTGCATCTTTATATTTGGTTCCAGATTACACCTGATGCCATGTACTTGTGAAAGAAGATGCAGTTATGTTTTGGAGGCTCTCTCAGAACAGACAAGACACCTAGATTGATCAGATAACTAAAAGTTTTCTCCCCTATTGCGTCTGACCTACAGGTCTCGTGAAAGGGCAGAGGGAGAAAAAGAGTAGACAACATGATGCATTGTACTTTACTAGTTCAAGACAGATGAATTTGGAAAGGGTGACAAAAACCCATTGGAAGTGGCTAGAATTTACCACAGGGAAGGCCCAGACTTGGGGCCAAAAGCCTACCCAAGTGATTGGCCAGTGGCCTCCTAATGGGACCTGACATGTTGGGAGAAGAGAACTGTTCCTTGGTCTTCACCATCCTTGTGAGAGAAAGGCAGTTTCTTGCATTGGAACCTGGAGCAAGCGCTCCATGTTTCACACAAATTGCGTCACCTGTGATTGAGGTGCTCTTGTTACTGGGTGTATGTGTGCTGTAATTCTGATTTTGGATATGTTCTGTGAAGATTTTGACAAATGAAAATGTGTTTTTCTCTGTTAAAACTTGTCAGTGTACTGGAAGTTGTATCTCTGTAGGTGCAGGTCCAACTCTGCCCACAGATAGGGTGTTTTTCTTTGACAAAGATTGACACTGAGACCTGTTGCCCAGGGCCTCCACAACTCAACCATTTCTAGGTGAAGGCAGAAAAATCCATATTAGTGAATCCTCTTCAGACATTTCAGATGCAATAACAAATCTTTTGGAATTTTTTTACTCCTAGAAAGAGTGGTAGGTGTTTGAATTTAGCAGGTGGAATTTTATAGTAAAACACAGCTTTTGACTCAGCTTTGATTTATCCCCATTTAATTTGGCCAGAAAGTAGGTAATATGCATCTATTGGCTTCTGATTCCAATTCATTGTAGCAGGGTACTGGGTTTTTTCTTTTCCTCACCCATCTCTTAGCCTGTGGAATTAAATGAGAAGCCTTAGAACGGGTGGTCCTTGTGACCTGAAGCACTTCCCACATAAGCTACTTAATAAGATTGTCATGTAGCTGCAGATTCCATTGCCCACCAAAGACTATAATGCACACGTATCCATACACCAAAGGAAAGACAGTTCTGAAATACTGTTTCTCTGGTGGTTCCCTCTCTGGCTGCTGCCTCACAGTGTGGGAACCTGTACTCTGCAGAGGAGACAAGCCAGGTTTGCATTTTCTCACAATCTTACCCCCTGGTGCTAACTGTCCTACAGTGAAGTGCCTGTGGGGTTGTCCAAGCCCATAAGCCACTTTTGGATGGTGAGAGCAGCCACCATCCGAATGACCCATGAAAAAAAAAAAGAAGTCCCCTCACAACGCAGTGACACCTTTCTGCTTTCCTCTAGACTAGAACACTGATTAGGGAGTGCCTCAGACATGATACTCTTGTGCCGTCCTTGGATTAATCTGGCAACAGGAGGGAGCAGACTATGTAAACAGAGATAAGAATTAATTTTCAATGTTGGAGGAAAAAAAACAACGAAAGAGAGAGGGAAATAAAGAAAGCATCATACAAAGATTTTCTTAAAAGAAACAATTTGGCTTGAAATTTTAGATGGGGCTCAGTTCTCACAGTGGCACTTGGCCTCCACTGGGCAGCAGGACCAGCGCCAAGTGCTAGTGCTCTGTTCTCTTTTTGTAATCTTGGAATCTTTTGTTGCTCTAAATACAATTAAAAATGGCAGAAATTTGTTTGTTGGACTACATGTGTGACTTTGGGTCTGTCTCTGCCTCTGCTTTCAGAAATGCCATCCATTGTGTAAAATATTGGCTTGCTGGTCTGCCAGCTAAAACTTGGCTGCATCTCCTGTTGTGGCTGCAGGATTGAGTTTCTGTTAACAAAGAGAACCAAGAAAAGCTGCTAATGTCCTCTTATCATTGTTGTTAATTTGTTAAAACATAAAGAAATCTAAAACTTCAGATGAATGTCATCGGAATTCTTTTAATTAGCTCTTTTTATTGGTTGTTTTTATTGCAGTCAAGAGTTGGTATCATGCCTGGTGGTGTTTTATGCTATTTTGATTTTCATATATTTTTTAAAATCTTTGCACAAGGCTTACAAATTTGCCGTGTGTTGACCTTAGCATAAGCTGACCTGGGACCATCAAAATAACAAGGAATTTGGGCTAGAAAGCACAGATGGACACTGGCAGTCCATCCCAGCTTCTCTTGAAAAACCCCAAACTTGTCAGCTGGGGAAAAGCCACACAAATCCCAGCTGCCCACCTTCACATCCTTATCCTTGTGGGAGCATAAAATGGTGACATCACTGCCCAGTTCTAACCAAGCTTCAGATAAAGAATGGGCTCCTTTACATCCTCACTATTTTCAGGGGCCTTACCATCCTCAACCACCCAAGTAAAATCTAAGTCAGCATTCTTTTGGGTTCTTCAGTTCAAGTGAGGCCTCTTCTTACGACCTCTCAGTGTGAGTACTTATGAGGTTCCAGATTGAATTTTTGGGCCTGACATATAAGCCGTCAATGAGGTGTGACAAAACATGTCAAGGAATAATAAGAAAATGCTCTATTCTTCCATATCCTCCCCTGCAATAAGGGTTGTCACAATACCTTGTTTCTAGGCTGGGTTGAGGATTTAGTGAGAACATACATGACACAGCTGGTGGGCTCTTAAGCTCTGGCTTTGCTTCCTGTTAAAATGTCAGAACCCTTGAGAGGGACCCAGCATTGAGCCATGTTTATCATTGACCACCTCAGAATGGATGGATTTCTCAAATTTTTCCTGAGATCAGTGCTTGATGGAGAGGAGAGGAGAACAATAGATTCTTGGGATGCGTGCTTCGTGTGTGCCTAAGTGAGAGACAGAGAGTATGTTTATTTATGGGTTGTGTGTTTAAATCAGAGTCTGCCTCGAGAGGATCTTCTTTGACCACCTTTGCTTAGGTCCTCTTCGTTTGCATCTTCAGAGAATGACCTAATAGCCATCCTCCTTGGCTTCACTCACCACTCAGCTCCTGCCTAAGGAGGCAAAATGGTTAGCATCCACTGTAGGTTTTCCAAAGAGTAGCAAAGCACAAAGGACACCTAGTGGGTTGGAAAAAGCCTAGAGGCAGGAGTCCTGTATGTAACTTACCCATAGTCATGCAGCTAGTGTATAGCTAGGATTCTTACCTGCTGATTTACTACATGACACTAGGCAGCACTCTGCCCTTTCTGGACCTCAATTTTCTAATCTGTAAATGTGTGGAGTAAAACTACATGAGGGGGAAGTCCCTTCTAGTGCTGATGGTATGGTTATTGAAAACTGCAGCAACATCTTCCTTAATCATTAGAGGAAAGAAAAAGACCGTTTACTACTCCTAGAACAGTTTTGGAGCTAGAATCTCCATATTTGTACTCAACAATTATTTACAAAACAACTAGTGTGGGGAGAGGGTCAAAACAACAGCTGAGTCCTGTGTAATAGATATTGTCAGCCCCTTGATGGATGAGGAAGGGGCTCAAAAGTGAAAGAGTTTCCTTTTGAGATTATCTCATAAATGGCAGAGATAAGTAGAAGTCAAGCCCCAATCCATACACTGTCTGTACCTTCAGGCCAGACCACTCTGGAACTTCTACCTATAACACCCAACTCCAGTCCTCCCACATCCCTCCCTCCAAAGAGATTTGGCTAAACTCTAATTTAGAATTACTGCCTTTAGAACTAGAAGGCATCTTAGACATCATCCAGTCCTAACTTCTTATTCTTCACATGAGGGAGTTGTGCCAAAAAAAAAAAAAAAAATTGAATATCATTGTGAACTAGGGCCTGTGTCAAGGGACTGGCCCTGGAACACCCAGCTCATGGTCCCTTCATGTGCCTACAGGCAGCATACCAAGGTAATAAGGCACCTGAGACCTTCTACCATTCCCTTGCATGTGGGTTCAGAGTTCTAATGAGAGAGTTTCCACCTCTTGTCTGACTCCTATATATACAGATCCAGGGTCTCTACACCAACCACAGCATCTACTTTACCTACCACACACTCCCAGGGATTTTCTTCATGCCACTTCAGGGGAGGATGAGAGAAGGAGAAAACTGTTGTGAGAGCTGGAATAGGGACTACAGAGGCAATGAGAACTTTAATAGACACGAGGTATGAGAACTTTCTGAATTAACAGGCAGATGCAGATGATTCACATCGTCATGTTATCCTAGCACCATTTCTTTTTCAAGCCACAACTTCTCCTCTTTCCTTAGCTTCTTCCCCACAGGGCTTCAAGTGAGGAGAAGGCCATTAGGGGAACTGTGTCTGGCTGCCAATCAGCAAGGCTTCATGCCAAACAAGGTGGTTTAATCCAAACTCTATGCAAATAGCCCTCCCCACACCCCCATTAGAGTACTTCAGATCTCAGACCAGAAAGCAGTCCAGCAGAGCAAGCAGATGCTGTGTGAGGCACAACACCCACTACCTGGGTAGCGACACTTGTTTCCAAAGGAAGAAGGCCCTTTTGATGTGTGTGCACAGTGCCACGGGTGGCTAATGTCTGTGTTGAACTATACTGTGGGAGAATTCCACTGCCTCAAAAGTCTGCAAGGATCCCTCACAAGCACATAGTATTCAGTGTTCCCCTCGTTTATTTGTTCTTTCCTTTATTCAAGAGCTATTTATTTGGCACAGACAATTGTAACATAATGTAATGGATGCTATGTTGAGGGAAGTTGGGGATTTTTCTGGGGTACAGAGGAAGGAGAGGCCTAACCCAGTCTAGTAGAAAGGTCAAGGAAGGCTTCTTAGAGAAGTCTAAGCTGTGAACTAAGTTGCATGAAGATGGAGCTGGGTGTGAAAAAGGGGGCATTATTATTGAGGCAAGAAACAGTTGCCTTGTAAGGGAAACTGTCAACAGTTCAGTGTAAGGGAAAGGTTTGAAGAAGAGTATGGTTTTCAAAGATGAAGGTAAAGAAGGAGGCACAAGCAAAGCCAGCAATGGCCTATATGGGACACTAAAGAGTGACATACGGCCTTTATCCCAAAGATGAAGAAGAGCCATAGAAACCTTTGCCAGCATTTCAATTCCCAAAGCACTCTCAGACATGATCTCATCTAAACCTCATAACATCATCAAGAGGCAGGGGGGTCAGGGATGAGGCCCATTTTTCAGAAAGGAAAACTGGCTCATCAAGATGACGTGATTTGCTCAGTGGCTGCTCCCAAATAACTGATAGCCCTAAATCTAAACTGGAAGCCCCAATTCTCCTGATTTTCAGTCTCGGTCTATTCACATTACACCAATATATCAAAAGACCTGACAGTGCAATTACTGGAATGCGTTTACATGACTCTGTAGTGGCAGCAGGCATTGCCTACTACCCCACCTGCACCTGGCATGGCCTTCCTCAGGTGACATTCAATGGCACAGGGCTCCCAGATGGCAGACAGGTGACCCCAGAGAAAAGCAGTAGCAACGCATCATCTTAAGGGATAGTGCAGGCTGTGGGAAGCCAGCCAAATTGCTGCTCAATGGGTATGGGGCCTCATTCATTCATCCAAACAGAAAGCCAGAAAAAAAAAAGATGAATAAAAAAACAACTTTTCACCTTCCAAGAGGAGGTAACATTTGCAACCAGCCTTGAACTTGAAATGAAATGAAATTATACAACAGGAGAAGGTAGCAGAGCAGGCAACCAAAGAAGAAGGAACAGATGGATAAATACACAAGAAGCAGGAAAGAGTATGGCTTCTGTTTTGGGACAGTCAAGGCAAACGGAAACTAGTGGGGAGTAAGAGTTGGAGATGAGTCTGGGCTAGGACCCACTGTGAAAAGTCTCAAGTCCCCTGTTAAGAAGTCGGTTTTCTTCTGTAGACTAGTTATCAGTTGCCACATGTGAAAGATAATGGCCACATATGACATACTCTCAAGGGAGTCACTAGGGCTGTATTCAATTCCTGATACACCTAGTTCCTTTTTCTCACACTTGAGAAAGCAAATATGAGTACAAGTGAGACTGACAGGATTGAAAGGAAAAATCTGAACTTCTTATAGTATGTTTAAATTATCCTCCAATGTCAATGTTTAAAATATTATCAACAAATTATTTGCCACACCTCACATCAGATTACAGAACACTAGATGAGATAACTAAGGATTTTTGAGCAAAGCTGTAACATAATGAGTTTGGGTAGATGGGAGTTATGCTAAAATTTATTGTGTGAGAATATGATAGAAGATGAATAGAGACTGATTCCAGGGCAAATTAACAACAACAGTAATAATAAAATTTATTAACCATTTACTATGTGCCAGAAAATGCTAAAGTTAAGTTCTTTACACCATGTGTGTTCTGTAATCCTCACATCAGTCCTATGAGTTGAGCAGTTACCTTCATTATATAAATAAGGAAACTGAGGCTCTGAGTTAACATTATTGCTCACCTAGACCAAAGGTTACTTTTAAGTAATACAGCCAAAACTGTAACTCAACTATGTTTGTAACCAAACCCTGACATTTTAATCACTATATTACATTTTATTTCTTGAAAGCCTTGTGTATTTTCTCAAAATCTTTCCAAAGAGCCCAACAAACTCAAAATTGGCAGCATTATAAACAGGAATAAAGAAGAAGTTATCTCAATGGAATTGCCTTTACAACCATCCACTCTGAGAATGACAGTTATGCCTGGTGTACATGAGCTCATTATTTCCACAGAGCAGCTTCTTCTTCCCCAAACTTCAGATGGGTCTTATTGGGAGAAAGAATGTTCTTCTCTAGCCCTACCATCTCCCAAGTGTCTTACTGAGGCTTTTGCTCCCCCTTTCTGTCTCTGGTTACAGGTACCTGAGGTGCAGCAGTCCTTCACTGAGTATCCGAAGAACCTATGAGCATATTTGTCTATAAAGGCAGGCAGAGAGTAAGAGCATTGAACCAGGAATCAGTATTTCAGCTGCTGCTACTAACCAGCTTAACTTAAGCCTGTTCTTTCCCCTTTCTGGGCCTCAGTCTCCCCATCTGTAAAGCAAGACATAAAGGACTCATTTTTTTTCTTCCAGGTATAATATGCTTTCCTGGATTTTGAAATTTTTGGTTAAAACCAGAATTTTGTCAATCTGCGAATCTCTCATTTTGTCTCACTCCAGTGCTTATGGTCTTATCTCCACATTTTAGAATCCTTTATCCCAGAAAAGACCAATGACAGAGTTTGCCATACTTGCAAATGTCCAGCCACCAGCCTCCTGACTACACACCCAATAACGTATTGTTTTTTGTTCCACATCAGCCTCCACCCTATAGCACACCATCCTGCCTGCTACTCAGACACACTTGTCAATCTTAGTGTGAATATATTTCTACAACTCCTCCTTTGGCCATTCTGTATACTTATTTTGATATGGCCCAAAGACTCTTCCAGACATATCTCCCATCCAGAATAACTATGGGCAACTGTGACTGCTTGAAGAGTTTATGAGGTGAAGGTGGTATGGCCTTAACAGCAACCAGAATATAGTCATTGCCATTGTATAAGCATTACCGGGTAAGAAACCAGACCAAAGGCTTCCCTTTGGAAATAGGACAATACATCTTATCAGCCTTTTTTTCATGTGGTTCTCTCCATATGAAATGCCCCCCTCTATTTCTGACTGGCAAAATTTTTTCTTCCCATTAAGACAGATTAAAAGCTAGCTCTAAGATGTTTTCTCTGATTTCTCCAACTGGAGATGAGCTCTCTACCCTTTGAACTTGGAATATCCATTATCTTAGCCCAAACCACTAGTTTGGCTTGCAGTTAGGTATAATAGCAACCCACTGCTATATAAATATTGCTTTATGCCTTATAGCACTATGTAACTGAAGATACACTGGAATCCTAAAGGAAAGCAGAGCAGAAATTATTAAAGTCTCACTTAAATATATGACAGAAAGGAAGCATTGTTATTTCAGAAATTGGCTAGAGACTACTATTTCTAGCAGTATGTCTTACTGGATACTGTGAATGATCCTCCCAATGAAAACTATTAAAATGCTATGTAAAATATAAAAATAGTCTTTAAAAATTAATTGCGGAGCTAGTATGATAGTAAGGAATCCACAGAAGCTAAAAAAGAAACAAAAGCAGACACCCTGGAGGTAAATTAGTGTCAAAGCTGGATTTTGCCCTTAGAATCTTATCAGGCCCTGGGAGATTCTTACTTTCTACATTGATGGCTGTGAAAGGTTAGGGAAATAAGAGGTAAAGACTGTGCCCGCCCAAGATGCAGAGACTTATAGGAGACTTCCATATAAAGCTGGTACCTTAAGAGGCCATAATCTCAAGTGTAAGGGGAAGTAAGAATTAAATCCACCTCACAGAAAAGAATAGCAAGGAAACCTGCCTTGCTTGATTTTGACCCCTGATGAAGTGGGGAAATGAAGTCCTCATGAGAATGTGTAACCACAGATTGTTCTTATACAGTTTTGTAGTCCTAATTCAAGATACTTATGAGGCCTGAAAAAAAAACAAAAGCAGAGATCCCAGATCAGCAATTCCCATGGGTGATTAGCAAAGGCAAATCCTCTATAGAGAATGCAACTTTCATCCAGCCTCAAAAATTCCTACAGATAAATGTCCAAAGAAAATGAGCATCTCACAGTCAAAACTTACAAAATGCACAAAGAAACATAACACTCTGAGTAAAAGCACACAGAAACAAGAATCATCAGAATCAGACCCACAGACTTCAGAATGTAGAACCATCATACATAGAATATAAAGTTAATTTTGCTGAAAGTGGTTAAAGAGATTTTTTTTAAATGATAGAAATACAAGCAAGGAACAAGAGACTATATAGGACAACCAATCATATTTGGAAAAGGACAAAATAGAATGTCCAGAACTGAAAAGTAGAACAGGGAAATCAAGCATGTATTGATATATTTAAAAACAGAATATGAATTTCAAGAGAGAATTAGGAAAGTGGAAGATAGATGCAAATAAAATATTCATACTGTAGCACTGAAAGGCAATGAAATGAAAAATATAAGAGATTAAGAGACATAAAGGAAGAGAAGATGGATCTAATTTACATCTAACTAGAGTACCAGAGCAGTTACAGAGTGGAAAAGAAGTGATATTCAAAGATTTAATGGCTGAGAACGTCCCAACATTGTTGCAAGACATTCATTTTTAAAATCTACAATTCTAAAAAATCCCAAGCTAGACAATTTTTTACAAATCCACAGTAGACAACATCATAGTGATTTTACAGAACACTAAGGAGAAAGAGAATATTTTAAAAGCAGCCAGTGAGAAGAGGGGAATCAGAACAAAACAGATCAGGTGCAAAAAAATAGCCATTAGATTTAAGATTAACTTACCAATAATAATAATGGCTGAAGAAGACAGTGGAAAATACCTGTAATGTACTGAGATAATTTTATACCTAGCAGAATTATCTTTAAAGAACGTTAAAATATTGTGTACATCAGATAAAAAGAGAATAATCCTGTTTGGAAGGTTTGAGATGCAAGAGGTAACAGTGAGAAAAGACATTGGGAAACAAGGGGGTAAATCTCAATATACATTAATTATTAAAAACAATAGTAATATCTAATCTGTCAGAAAATAGCAAGATAAAATTAAATAATTGGACAACAATTTATACATTGGTAGGGAGTCATTAGAGTAAAAAAAAAAATTAAGATCCTTAAGTTGTTGAAGATGAAGATAAAGATACTCATTAACTTTAGATTTTACTAAGTATCAACATTAAAATTACTAAGATAACCAGAAAGTTTCAAAGTCAAAAAAAAGGGAAAATACATACCAGGGAATACTAACCAAAGAAAGCTTATGCATTTATATTAATAACAGACACTTTATGATAAAACATTACTATAAATAGAGAATAATTTCATAGTGTTGAAAGTACAGATTATCAGGAAGCTAACATCATTTTAAATATGTGTGCATCTCATAACAAAGCCTCAAAATATATAAAGCAAACGTGACATTACACTAAAAAGTTAACAAACTCAATATTATAGTGATAGATTTTTAACATACTTCATTCGAGAATTGATAGATTAAAGGAATCAAAAACATCAGTAAGGATACAGAAGATTTATACAGCAAAATTAAGCAAGCTTAATTTTTTGGTCATATGTAGAGTTTTATACCCAACACAGGAGAGTGCATATTCTTCTCAAGCACATGTAGAATGCTTATGAAAATAGTCCATGTCAGCCCTTGGGTGAAATACATTCTGCTGCCTGTTTTTCACTTTATTTTTTTAAACAGCTGTACTGAGATATAATTCACATACCATACATTTCACTCATTTAGAGTGTGTAGTTCAGCGGCTTTTAGTATATTCACTGATTTGTGTATCCATAGCGAAAATCAGCTATAGAATGTTTTCATTACCTCAAAAGGAAACTCCACACCTCTAAGCTGTCACTCTCCAATCCCTCCATATCCACACCTCATCTCCCAGCCCTAGATGGTCACTAGTCTACTTTCTGTCTCCACATATTTGCCTATTCTGGGCATTTTATGTAAATGGAATCATACAGTATGTTATCCTTTGTGACTTGTTTTTTTCACTTAGCCTAACATTTTCAAGGTTCATCCATGTTGTGGCACATATCAGTATGTCATTTCCTTTAATTGCCAATTGATATCCATTGCATACATACATAACTTTGTGTTTATCCACTCATCATTTGGTGGACATTTGGGTTGTTTCTTCTTTTTGGCTATGATGAATAATGCTACTATGAACAGTTGTTTACAAGATTTTGTGTAGACATCTGTTTTCTTTTCTTTTTCTTTCTTTCTTTTTTTTTAATATATACCTAGGAGTGGAATTGTTGGGTCATATGGTAGATCTACAATTAACACTTTGAGGAACTCCCAGCCTGTTTTCCACAGTGCCTAAAACAGTTTATTTTCCCATCAAGTGTGTGAGGGTTCCAATTTCTCAACATCCTCAAGAGCATTTGTTACTATCTGTTTTCTTGTCATCACCATGTCAGTGGCTATGAAATGGTATTTCATTGTGGCTTTTATTTGTATTTGTATTTCCTTGATGGCTAATATTGTGTAGCATATTTTCATGTGCATATTGGTATATCTTCTTTGGAGAAATTTCCATTAAGATAATTTGTCCATTTCCAAAGTGGATTCTTTATCTTATTATCGAGTTTAGCATCTTCTTATATTTGAGAAAGAAGACCATTATGTTATTTGAAAAAAAATTCCTCCATTCTGTAGGATATCTTTTCACTTTCTCCATTATGTCCTTTGAAGTACAAAGTTTTCATTTTGATAATGTTCACTTTATTATTATTATTATTTTTTTTTTTGCTGCTTTTGCCTTTGGAGTTATAGCTAAGAAACCATTGCCTAATCTAAGGTCACAGAAATTGACACCGATGTTTTCTTGTAAGAATTTTTCAGTTTTTAGCTTTTACATTTAGTCTTTGACCCATTTTGAATTAATTTTATATATTACGTGAAATAGAAGTCCAACTTTATTCTTTTGCATATGGATATCAAGATGTTTCAGCATTATGTGTTGAACGATTATTCTATCCTCCGTTGAATTTTCTTAGCACACATGTCAAAAAGAAATTGACACTCGGTGTAAGAATTTAGTTTTACATTCAATTCTATTCCATTCTTCTTTATGTCTATCATTACTCCAGTCCCACATTCTCTTGATTGTTGTAGTTTTGTGGTAAGTTTTGGAATTGGAAATTGTGAGTCCTCCAACTTTGTTCTTTTTTAATATTGTTTTGGCTATTTGGAATCCCTAACAATTCCATATGAATTTTAGAATAAGCCTATCAATTTCAAGAAAAAAGACAACTTGGATTCTCATAGAGATTGCCCTAAACGTGTAGCTCAATTTAGGAGGTATTGCCATCTTAACAACATTGACTCTAACAATCCATGAACACGGAATGTCTTTCCATTTATTTAGGTCTTCTTTAGCTTCTTTCAACAATATTTTGTAGTTCAATGTATACTCCTTGCACCTCCTTTGTTCAATTTATTCCTAAGTATTTTATTATTTTTGATACTATTTTAAATAGAATCACAGTTTGGATTTTGTCATTTGCCTTCTCATGGTATAATTTAGCAAGCTTCTCTGACCTTTATATTTTCTGCAAATTGGTAGGTGGAATTAGTGGTTTGATTAAATTCAACTTTATTGTTTTTTTGGTAAAACAATTTCTATTTCATAGGTGTACCTATCTTAAGGCAAAAAATATCTGATTGTCTCTTTGCTGTGGCAAAAGCCATTGATGATCATTGCCCAGCTCCACTAATTAAATAGGGAATGTAAAATAATAATATTCTAATTCCACCACTCTTCATTGACTAGCTGGAATAATTTTATAAAAAAATAAAATTTTCTTGATCTTCTATTTAATTACTCAATGGGGCAGTTTATATCAGGAATTACTCTATTTTAATATTTAGGTATTAAAGGAAATAGTTACTTCCCACCGGCTTAAGGAATTACAGGACATTTAGGTGGAAGACACATGGACTATCAACAGGAGAAAATTTATACTTGTTCAAAGCCGCACTAAAACCAGTATATGGCTTAAATCTGAAACTGAAATCCAAGTCTTCAACTTCTAAATCTCATACTCCTCTAGTTTACTATGTTCATATACAAGGGCTTATCTCGCCAATTTCCCAACTCTGTATCCACAATATACAGTTTAGTGCTCAGAACAAAGTAGGATAACATTTTCACCAATATGTGTATTTATTCAATTGATATTTATTGAGTGCCTACTTCAAGATAAGGAGTGAAAGCATCCATTGGCTTTGGCAATCCAGATATCTTTGCTAATAGCTGTAAGACAATTCCATTGGAAAGTTTGAATGCCTACAGTATGTTAAACACTATGTTTGGTGCCTTCAAATATTTTTTTATTCCAATTAATAGATCATCAATGTGTATGATTGCTTCATGACCTTTGATTAAAATATGTAGAACCTGGCCGGGTGCAGTGGCTCAAGCCTGTAATCCCAACACTTTGGGAGGCCGAGGCGGGTAGACTACCTGAAGTCAAGAGTTGGAGAACAGCCTGGCCAACATGGTGAAACTCTGTCTCTACTAAAAATACAAAAAATTAGCCAGGCATGGTGGCGAGTACCTGTAATCCCAGCTCCTCAGGAGGCTAAGGCAGGAGAATCTCTTGAACCTAGGAGGTGGAGGTTGCAGTGAGCCAAGATTGTGCCATTTCACTCCAGCCTGGGCAACAAGAGTAAAACTTCATCTCAGAAAAAAAAATATGTAGAAGCTGCTATTATTAGTAATGAATGTTATATTTTGAATTAAAATTAAACAAATACGTAAAGTAATGGAGTCAGTGTCTTTTATACAACTCCTCAACTTAGAGATTATTTTGAAAGTTAAAATGGTACCCACTTTGCCTATATGCTATTTCATTAGATATGAGAGATATATGGCCAAAATGAGACCATTAACTCATTCATACATCACAGAAATCTTCGTCAAGATCAGCTGTGCCTTAAGCTTTGTGATGGCTACTGAGGAGGCAGAAGATATAAGATATGGCCTTGAGAAGTTCATACCCCTACTAGACAGCAGTACAATGTAGTCAAGGGTGTAACCAAGAAGAAATCAAAGTTTACAAAGAAGCAATTGGAGGGAGAAAATCAACAAGGTGAGAAGAGGAGGATCCAAATGATGTATCACACTGAGCCCTTCTGATTTTGAGTCCACAGACAGTTTACTCCAGAACATAGTCTGTTCAATTGGTCAAAAGGAAAGAAAGGTCTAGGGCCTATATGCTCCCCAAGTATTGCACAGGGGAACTATCTATACTGCTAAAGAAAAGTTTAGCAGCCTGTCACCCAGCAAGAGCTTCCTAACGACTTCATTACCTCCAGGGCATGTTCACCTCGATTCCTTTGCACATGATATGTTAATGTGTCAGGTTATGGCTGAGAAAATGGACAAGACTCTGAGATTTTTTAGTATGTCGCTACAAGGCACATTGCAAATGTCAGTTTCTGTTTGCTTCCTCATGGTTAGACTAGCACTAAGGGAGGGAGGGCTAGGAGATTTGGGGTAGAAATTTTCTTGCTATCCCATTTTACCAGCAGACAGATAGGAACCTACAATACACCTTCTGTCAAAATTCCCTTTATGACTCACTTTCCAGCCCATTCTTCTTCCAGTCTCAGGGCAGGATATGGCCCTGGCAACATGAATGGGTTGATCCCATCTCTCATTCATTTTTTTCTCCTTCATTCTGTCTCACTTTTCTCTCATTCTGTCTCTGCCCTCTTTCTCTCCTTTCATGTATCTTTTCTCTTCTCTCTCACTTACTCTTTCTGTCTTTCTCTTCCTCTACTACTTCTTTCTTCTCCTTTCATTCCTTCTATCCATATTTTCTTTCTTTCTCTCTGTGTTTTTCTTTTCTCTTAGTGTTATTGTTCTTTCTCATTTTTATTGCCCTATCCCTCTCCCTGCTTAGTCGCTTTCATTTTCCCTCCAATATCAGTCTTACTCTCTTCTCGTGTAATCTTCTGCTCTCAGATCTCCCAAGTTCTGCTTTTCTAAAGCTCTGCCCAATACCTGTTATGTGCCTGTACAAAACCATCCAAGGAATGCAATTAACTTTCAATTGTGCTAGGTCCAATCTTTGCCTGAAATAGATCCCAAACTTTGCCCCAGATATTCCAATTTGACAGATATTTATAGCATTATCTCTATATACCAGGCATTATGCTTGTTTTTATTACTCATAATTTCATAGACTCTTCATAACAACCTTCCAAAGAAAGAAAGGACTATTAGTCCATTTTACAAATAAACTGAACTGAGCGGTGACAGAGAGAGAAAAGGGGGCATGAGTAAAATCACATACTAAGACGATGCAGAATTAAGTTTTGTGTCTGGCTCCAAAGCCTATTTAATTCTTAATTTACCTGCCTGGGGATGATTGATACTTACACCAGGAACTGAGACAGACAGCAGAGGTGAAAGACAGGCATGAGAAGGGAATGGAACAAGAGGAATGGCCAGGTGATATAAGCCCCAACTTCCCCTCTGCACAATTTTCAAACCCAAATTTGCTACACTAGTGACCTCCTTCTCAGCTAGGTAAAGTGGCTGAGTTCCTAAGGAAGTCTTGGCTACAACAGAGTTAATTCTGAATTTTTAGCCCCTTCAGCCAATGCAACGTGGAAAGAAATTGTACTCCTCCCGCCTGGGGTCTAACAGTGGGTTACTATGCTGTGTGTTCCACTTCCCCCAAGTCTCCTTTGCTGATGATTGAATTTGATACCCAGTTGGCAAGGAGGAAGACATCAGTGTACCCTTAAGTTTCATGTTCTGTCCCCTCACCTCATGTTTGACTAGTGACTTGTCCTGGCCTGCCTAGGCTGCTTGCATCTACTGGGTCCTATCATTGCAGTCAAAATAGTCTTCCCCTGGTATATAGGCTTCCCATCAGGCCCATGTCACCAAGGTCTTAAGGACCCTGAAAGTCCTACAAATTAATAATGAAAAAAGCAGAGTTTAACTCAAAGAAATGCCTGCGTTTTGTGTCCTCCCCCATCACATTGTCTTGCTTCTACAGCTACAATCCAGACTGAAATTAATTAAGTAGTAAACATTTCTCAGGTACAGCAAACGTTTCCATGGGGAACTCTGACTGACACTTTCTAATTTATAAGCTTTATTCTGGTACATAGACAAACACTGCCATGCTCAGACTGTATCTTTTGAAGGTTATAGCATTTAGACCCCAAAGCTCTTAATTTTATTGGAAATAGGAGAAAAAATGTCATACAAATATTTCATTTTGAAGCATAATGATCCTAACACACACCTCTTACTGCAATAATTACCACCCACTCAGTTTCATCATCATTTGAGAATCAGCCACAGGAGGGCCCAGCTCCCTGCTATGTGTGTTTTGAGGGTCCCCAGGCAGCAGAAGTGTGCTTTTTCTTTCACGCTGCTGGTTTATAGACTATATCATCTTGATATAACATATAAACTGGGGTGGCAGAGGGGCTTTTGGCTTCAAGTTTAGCATTTTAGTATATTCATTGTAAATACAGAAACATCCTTCCAAATATGATGGTGCCACTGAGACATATTCCTAGCCCAGAGTTCCCTGGTGGGCAGGCTGGCAGAAGTACCTGATCATCCAAGCCTAGACTGAGTAAATGTTGCCTGGAAGGAAAAGAAGAAAGAGAAACCAACAGCTAGAGGAGCATACAGAATTTGGTACCAAGAGAGCTGAGGAGAGAGAAATGGAAGTCCTGAGAGAATCACTGAGCAGTGCTTCAACAAGAAAGGTTGAAGCGTAATCTCAGGGGAAAGGACTATGTTGGTTAAAGCAAGGATTAGATGAGAAAGGAATGGGAAATTGTGTAAGGAAGGTGTCTGAGAAGAAGAACATTTGTGTGGGGGGACTGGAGAGAATAGTATCCAACTCAGAAGTGAGAGAGTTTCCTGAGGGTCAGTTGTAGCCAGAACCCTAGCGGTGCCAGCCAAACCTACTAGAAGGAACCATGTTTCTTTGAGGATAAAAGAAGAAAACAAAGCCTACCTTGACAATGGTCTAGAGATAGGGGGAATGAAAAAGCAGACTTGCCTGAATCATGCATAATAGACAAAGGTTTGGCTTGAACTTTCTATTGGAGTGTTCACATGTGGGTCACTACAAGAGAAGAATTTGTCTTTCTCAGCGCAGGAGCCCTTGGCTTTGTCTACCAAAACCTTGTTCAAAGAGGAGGTTACCAATAAGGACTTAGGGATCCAGGTGTTGAAGAGAAAAGGATTGGTGAGGCCTTGGCCTTTTCCACACTGTAATTCCGTATGCAGCCTTTTCTTCAGGAACTCACCCAGAAATCTTCATACCTGAGTTCTAGTCCTGGTTCTATCACCAGGTGGCGGTAGGTGAGTCACTTCATGTCTATAATTCTCAGTTTCCCATTCTGTAAATTTAAGATAATAATCTTAATCTCACAAGGTCATCACTGACAAAATCCCAGAATTAAGGCTATTCTCAGATGGGGTTGAGAGGAAATGGCACCTACAAGAATGCCCAGTTCAGCTGGGAAGTCACCAGCTCCCCATCTTCATTACTACACTGAAACAGAAAGTGTCCTTGACCTCCATTAGTGGAAGCTGTCTCTCTCTAAGTCATCTGGATTTTCGAAAATGTGGTTTAAATTCCTCCACTCTCCCTTCCTCTTCTGTGCCTCTACTTTCATTCATCAGAATATCTAAGAGAACTATCCGGTCTGGAGCTCTGCTCACCTCCAGATTTCCATTCTCAGTGCCAATATTTATGGCTATGTTTGAGAGAATGTATGGCTCCAGATCTCTCCACTTGTCCTTTCAGCCTTATACATCCTTTAGTAAATGTGTGTTGGCGGGTAAGTGCTAGAATTTGTTCAGTATATGCTGGACACATTTTCAAACACATTACATTTGTTTTCTCATTTAATCAGAACAAAGGTCGTATGATCACTTTACAAATGAGAAAGCTAAGGCTGGGGAGAAGGTGATACACTTATGCAAAGTTACCTAGTGAAAAAGAGGCAAAGTCAAGACTACAGTTTTCTGACTCCAAATCCAATGCCCTTGCTACTAGGCATCCCTCTGTGAAAGCCTAGCCTTCTGCCTACACCTCAATCACATTTATGTGGCAAAAGGTCCCCTTCTGGTTTTACATACATGTGGACCATCATACGTAGCGGAGACGGGAAGCCATTTACAGGTGACCTCCACTCGTACTCACACTGGGCATTCTTTCGGTTGTCACTCCTCACCACCAGATAATCAGCAGGCAGATACTAATGACTCTGTTCATCAATGCCACCTTACAGGTCCTCAGAGCCTCCCAGAATTTGCCTAAATAAGGTGCCTTCCATGGTCTGGACCAGGTACCAGGGACTTGACCCCCTTTTCTTTATTCCTATCCTGATGCCACTACCCCCTGATAGATATAGCTCTCACCGTTATTCTTAGCCCAGAGTCCCTTGGTGGGCCAACTGGCAGAAACACCCTGATCTTTCTAGTCTGGATGGAGTAAATGCTGCCTGGAAGGAAAGCAACCTCAGTTTTGCATCCGTGAATCTCACAAGTATAGCCTTAAGGCCCACCTCTATGTCCTTCATTGTCTTTTTACATACAAAGCTAATCAAGGTTTCAAATCAGATAGGCCACCAAAGTTAGCTAATTTCTGTCATTTGGCAGTGATCTGCCACAAACATGTACCTTAGAAGGATAGTGAACGAGCGAGGCCCAAGAGCTCAGCCACAGCTGCTCTGAGAACCCACAGCGTGTGCCTGGCCCATTCTCTAGCCCTGCAGTTTTATTAGCTTCATTTTTTATGTGCGTTTTAACTCTGAATGCAGCCAAAACCAACATCAAATAACATCAAGGAACATAAGGTCATGACTTCCCCGCTACAGCGCTCAGCCCCCTAAATCACTTAGAGACAGAGCGCAGAATACACCACAATTTTTCCCCTGCGCGTCTCTTCAGAGGGTGGCGAAGACTGTTTCTGCTCTGTGAGTTATTCTCAGACATTGCTGCCTCAGAACTCATTGTAAGAGACGTTTTGGGTCACCATAACCCAAGGAGCAGAAGGAGGGGGGAAAAAGAGGGGGTAGAGGAGAAAGAAAACCCAGCCAGCAAGCAGTCTTTCAGATCCCTGCCTCCCTGAGGCCATGAGTGCTGGGCCCAATGGTCCTGGCCAGTGCCTTCTGGGCGGGACAGTTGTAAGAGCCAACCCCCTGCTTTTCTGTCTCATTGTCTCCCTCCTCTCTTCTGCCTCCTTTCCTTTCTTATCTCCATCCAGGGCCAGCTACGAACAAGCATTCCACCAGGTCCCCCAGATGGGCTGCAAATCCCAGCCATCCCAAGGGATTCACCAGCCCCTTCCCTTGAGCTTTTAGGTAGGGAAGCCAAGAGACTCAGACAGATCTGGGAAGTTTCTCAGCACTGAAAACTCAGCACTGGGCCTGAAGCCAGATGTGGGAGCCAATCCTCCCAAGCTAAAAGAGCTCTCTAGTCTAGAGAAATTTAGAAAATCAGTTCATATTATCGCTTTCCTGACCCACAGTGCTGGGAGGTAGGGAAAGATCTCTAGGATTGGCTGGACAGAGCCTTAGCTTTTCTGTCAGGAGCCAAGGGTTCTAGTCCTCACTGTGAGCCCTTAAAAAGTCCTTTTCCTCTCTCGGTCTCAGAATCCTCCAGGAACATAGCAACGACTCCTTCAGACGCATTCTCTCAAAGTGGAACTTTTCTAATCTTTTAAAACAGATAATGTGTTTACATTTCGGATGATAAGACTTTAATGAAGAGATTTTAGAGGTGGCAGTGTGAAAGAAACACTATGAGACAAAGAGAAAATAATTCTTAAACTTTTGTTACATGCTTGCTCCCTTAGGAAATAAGGGCTCAGGCCCTTCTACCATTACCACCCTCTTCTCCAACCTTTCTCCCTCTGTTAGAATCTGTTCAGGTCTCTAATGTTTACATCTGTAATGTGGCCAGTGGGTCTCTAGATACCCTATCATCCTAATGTCCTATTATTATCTAGCCTCTGAGTTTTCTTCCCTGCCCTTCTTGATGAAAACATTTAAGACTTTAATAATTTTTCCTCAGTAGATAATTTTGACTCTACATATCTATAGAACTTATCTCTATCTCTACCTCTACTTATCTACCTATATCTGTCTATTTATCTACATACCTATTACCTACATATCTCCCTATGTTAAGTGTGGCATTTAGAGCTCTAGAGTTTCTTGTGCCAGTGGAAAACAAGATCAGTGTTAATTCCCCTTATAAATGTAATCTATTTTTATGTGGATCTTTTCCTGATCAAATGAGCTCAAAATATAAATTAATGAGTTTATTTTGTCCATTGATAACAAGCTTCAAATGGGAGCTATCACTAAAATAGAATACATAAAGCTATTTTATTATGGCCTATGGAAAAAAACCTATCCCCAAATTAGAAACTACAATAGATACATGGGGTCCCAGTCAAAGATAGTTTTTCTCCTGCAGACAGGTAAGGCAAAAAAATGCTTCCCCAATCCTTCCCCCTAACAATTGTTCATCTCTCAGGCAGTAAGGGGTTAGAGACAAGGAAGGAAAAACTAAAAGAAAGCTCTGGGCTGTCTTATGGCCTCTATCTTATGGGTGAAAGGGGAAGCATTTATGTCATCTTCCACATCCATTTCTCTTGGCTTATAGGGTTAGGCAGAAGTTCTTAAGCTTTTCGACGTTGCCAATGTCCTTAGCATCTCATTAATTCACAGTGCCTCTAGGCCAAAACAAATATCTAACAGTTTCATTTTTTCAGAAGTTAAGTTCACAAAACTCAAGAAGTATTTATGCCCTTAACAACTTGGTAGCCACTTAAAATTATAACACACATAAATTAAAAGAAAAACATTAATATACATATTCATAGAAGGAGAAAACATTTTTATTTCATCTTAAATAGTTATTTTTTCAGGCAATGCACAGCTTCTCAGATATTTAAATCAGATTGGACAACACCACCTGTATTTCCTGTTCCACATGGATTTTCACACAGTACTTGATTCTTGTCACAGCAGCCATTAAAAGGAATGTAATGTTGAAACTGTGAACTGACACAAGCTACTGGCTTGTGGAATGTCTGACAGATGTCTAGCATCATTGTGCTCTTCTCAGAAATGTAAAATATCCCACGATGGCCCTGTGAGTTCACCGTTGTGCCCCAAGAAACCTCAGCTCATAATTTGGGAACCCTAGGGTTAGATCAACAAATTCCTGGCCATTCTTAGACATATGTTCCTTCCTTCTCCCTTCATTGACTGGAATGCATTTTCTTAGTTCTATTTCCCCAGAGCATCCTTTGCTGTTATAGTAATGGGAAATAAGATTAGAAGTATGTCTACATCATCTATAAAATTGCCATTGAAAATATGTTCCAATCTTTCCCCTTACAAGACATGTTTCTCATTGTAGTTGGAGAGATCTTTGTAAAAGTACACATCAGACACACCCATCAAATTAGAAAACATTTGGAAGTTGGCAATAGCAAGTGATGGTGAAGATGTAGAATAATGGGAGCACTCATATATTGTTGATAGCAGTGTAAATTGGTAAAGCCACTTTGTAAAAATATCTGACATTATCTACTAAAGTTAGACATATGTATACTCTATGATCTAGGTATTCAACAACAACTGGTATGACCTGAAAACTAACATACTTAGGCATCATAAAACGTATATCAGAATGGTCATGACAGTACTGTTTATAATAGCAACAATTTTGAAGCAACCTAAATGTTTATGTAGAAAAGAATGAATATATAAATTGTAGTATATTTGTACAATGGAATATTATATGGCAATGAAAACAAAGGAACTATAGTTACATGCAAGCAACAATGTGTACTGATATTATAAGCATAATGTTGAGTAAAAGAAATAAAAGAATATATACTATATAATTCCATTAATATAAAGTTTGTCAGAAAGGAAAAATCTAGTTATATTTTTGTAGATGTATATGCAGGTATAAAACTATATTTAAAAAGACATACTTCTAGAGTTTCCAGCTAGCTGAAGACATGGAGCTTTCTAAAGGGTGATGCACCCAGAGAGGGTATGCAGCTCCACACCCCTTCCTTCATACCTCACCATATGCACCCCTTCGTCTGTGAAATTTATAATATCGTTATAATAAGCTGGTAAATGTTTAAAGAAGATATATTTCTGGTTCCACCAAGATGATATAGCCCCAGTGGGACTGGGGCTGAACCTCCACAATCACCTGATAGCAATAAATCTGTATGAAGCCGAGCTAATTGGCACTTATTTCCACTCCTTTCACCTCCTACTGTGTCAGCAGGGTCTAGTGGAAGCTGAGCTTTCACCCGCATCTCGTAGCAGCAGAACAATTTGAATCAGCTCTCTTTATCAGGGGCAGTGGAGCCAGTGAAGAGTTGATTTTACACCTCCACTTGGTGGCAACAAGAGAGTACCCTACTTTCACTGGGAAGGTATCAGAGGAGGGAGGAGTGGAGGGAGTGGCTAAATTTCTACCTTTTCCATATGCAGTGAAGCAGTACAAGTTAGCCCACCACTTTGACAGAAGTGGCATTAGTAGGCCCCAGTGACAATTTGAACATACATACCCACCTGATCCTTACACCACATCTCAATGGGGGGGAGTGTCTGCTTTAAAAAATATAAAACAAAATAAAATATTTAAATAAGACTCACTCAGAATATCATAATACAATATCCAACAAATCCAGAGTCCAATAAAAATATCACGTTATATCAATGATGAAAATCACAACTTCAATGAGAAGAACAATCAAATGACACCAATAACGAGATGTTGAAATTTTCTAACAAGGCTTTTAAAGCAGCTATCAGAAAATATTTCAACAAGGAAATTTTCCTGAATCAAATGAAGAGAATTAGAAACTCTCAGCAAAGAAAGAGAAGTTATAAAAAAGAACTACCTGTGGAGTCCATGTTTGGGTCCCCTTCCATGAACACTCCCTTCGTGGAAGCTGTCTTTCTCTCTCACGGATTTTCCCTCTGGAGTCCCCTTCCACACTCTCTCATGGAAGCCTGTCTTCTCCTTCTAAACTCCATCTCTGTCTATTCTCTAACACTCTTGTGGAAGCTGCTTTCCTGTCCTGGATTCCACCTTTCTGGATTCTTTCACTCATTGTGACTGTTAACTGTCTCTTTCTCTCTCCTTAAATAAATCACTTTCTACAATAAATAAATAAATAAAAAGAACTAACTGGAAAGTATAGAATTGAAAAATACAATACAAGAAAACAATTCTCACTAGTCCATCTAAACAGTAAAGTGAAAATGACAAAGGATAGAATAAAAAGTTGAGGCCAGAACAATAGAAGTCACACAATCTGAATAACAGAGAGAAAACAGGCTGAATGAACAGAGCATGGGGTGCCTACTGGCAAATAGCAAAAGGTCTACTATTTATATCATTAGAGTTCAAGAAATAGAAAAGTAAAGATGTTGACACGTTTCAACTACTAAAAGAAAAAACTATCAACCCAGTATTCTATATGCAGCTGAAATAAACTTCATGAATAATGGGAAAATGAAGGCATTCTCAAATTAACAATTGCAATAATTTGTTGTCAGCATACTTACCCTAAATGAATACTTGAAAAAGTTATTAAACACAAAATAAATGACAACAGAAGAAAGTGTGGAACTGTTGAAAAAAAAAGAACATTGCCATGAGTAAAAAGAGATAAATATAATAGAATATCTTGCTTCTCTTGAGTTTCTTAAATCAGTATTTGGTGACTGAGGTAAAATGTCTGTCATACCCAATGAATACAGAAGAAATGCATAACAAACTATGTTTTTAAAGTAGGAAGGATAAAGAGACCCAATGAAAATGTGGTTTCTACAATTCACTCAAAATAGTAAAACACTGATACGCACAAACTATGGTGAGTTGTGGATATATATTGCAATACTTGGAGCAATCTCTAAGAAAATGATGTGAAGCAATATACTCAAAAACACTAAAAATAAATTAAGATAGAAGCCTTTAAAATGATCAGATAATGTACAAGAACATTAAAAAGTTAACAAAGGAACAAGAGACAGATAAACAGAAAAAAATATTACAGACTAACATGACATTAATCTTAAGTGTAAATGGCCTAAGTATAAGTAAAAGAGGTTTGAAGAGTGGAAAAACAATTGATTCAATCACAAGCTGTCTACAAGAAACGTACTTCAAATACAATGGCATTGCTATGTTGAAAGTAAAAGGATGGAAAAGGAAAGTATTAATTTAAAAAGCAGGAATATCTATATTGATAGAAGATAAAGCCTACATTAGGGAAAAAAATATGATGAACATTGGCATGGGCAAGGACTTCATGACTAAAACACCAAAATCAATGGCAACAAAGTAAACAAGTTGAGCCTAATTAAACTTAAGAGCTTCTGCACAGCAAAAAAGAAACTATTAATAGAGTGAACTGCCAACCAACAGAATGGGAAAATATTTTTGCAATCTACCCATCTGACAAAGGGCTAATATCCAGAATCTACAAAGAATTAAAGCAGATTTACAAGAAAAAAACAATCCCATCAAAAAGTGGGCAAAGGATATGAACAGACACTTTTCAAAAGAAGACATTTATGCAGCCAACAAACATATGAAAAAAAGCTCATCATCACCGTCATTAGAGAAATACAAATCAAAACCACATTGAGATAACACCTCACGCCACTTAGAATGGCAATCATTAAAAAATCAGGAGATAATAGATGCTCGAGAGGATGTGGAGACATAGGAACGCTTTTACACTGTTGGTGGGAGTGTAAATTAATTCAACCATTGGGGAAGACAGTGTGGCAATTGCTCAAGGATCTAGAACTAGAAATACCATTTGACCCAGCAGTCCCATTACTGAGTATATACCCAAAGGATTATACATCATTCTATTATAAAGACGCATGCACATGTATGTTTATTGTGGCACTGTTCACAATAGCAAAGACTTGGAATCAACCTAAATACCCATCAATGATAGACTGGATAAAGAAAATGTGGCACATATACACCATGGAATACTATGCAGCCATAAAAAAGTATGAATTCGTGTCCTTTGCAGGGACATAGATGAAAGTGGAAACCATCACTCTCAGGAAACTGACACAAGAACAGAAAACCAAACACCACATGTTCTCACTCATGAGTGGGTGTTGAACAATGGGAACACACAGACACAGTGAGGGGAACATCAAACACAGGAGTCTGGGGGGTGGGGGGTTAGGGGAGAAATAGCAGGGGGGTTTGGGGAGGGATAGCATTAGGAGAAGTATGTAATGTAGAAGACGGGGTGACGGATGCAGCAAACCACTACCATGGCACATGTATACCTATGTAACAAACTTGCACAATCTGCACATGTAACCCAGAACTTAAAGTAGGAAAAAATAAATAAATAAATAAATAAATAAATAATAACATGGACAAAAAGGGACATTACATAATAATATAAAGATCACTCCACTGGAAGGACATGTAATTCTAAATGTGTATGCACCAAAAACAGGTCCTCAGATAATGATGAAAAAAAATGGTACAGTTGAAAGGAGAAATAGACAAATCCAAAACTGTAGTTGAGAACTTCAATCTTCTACTCTGAGATTTATAGAACCACTCAACAGAAAATCAACAAAAAATATATGGAAGAACTGAACCACAATCAACCAAAATGACTTACTATATACATCCAACAAAAAAAACTAGTGTCTATAAGAACTCTCAAAACTCAAAAGTAAAAAAACAAGCTAGTTAACAAATGGGCAAAAGAATGAGAAGACATTTCACCAAAGAGAATACACAATTGACAAATAAGCACATAAAAAGAAGTTCAACATAATCGTACATTAGTGAAATGCAAATTAAAACAACATCACTGAAAAACATCACTACACTCCTATCAGAATGGCTAAAATTATAAACAGTGGCAATACCAAATGCTGGTGAGAACATGAGCAAACTGGAAGGTGTACATTTCTGGTGACAATTTGAAATGGTATAGCTACCTTGGAAGACAGTTTATTAATATCTTAGAAATTTAAACATGTACTTACCATACAACCCAGCAATTGCACTTTTGGGCATTTATCCCAAAGAAATTAAAACTTATGGTCACACAAATATCTATGCAGTAAGTTTACAGTATCTGTATTCTTCATAGTCCAAAGCTGGAAAGAATCCACTGTGCTTCAACAGATGAATAGTTAAGCAAACTGTGCTAAATCTACTACTTAGCAATAAAAAGAATGAATTAGTGATAAATGCAACTATTTCAATGAATCCCAAGGAATTATGCTGAGTGACAAAAGCCATTTCAAAAAGGCCACATACTGTGAATATGTGAACATTTATATAACATTGACAAAATTAGAGAAATGGAGAATATAGAGAACAGATTAGGATTCAGGAATGAGTAGGGTGGGGAGAAAGGGAGCAAAAGGTGAGTGTGGCTGTAAAAGGACAACCAGAGGGACTATTGTGGTGTTCTCTATCTTGACTGTATTAATGTCAATATCCTGGTTGCAATATTGTACAATAAGTTTGCAAGATGTTATTGGTGAGGAAAACTTGGTAAAGAGTACTGGGATCTCTCCATATCATTTCTTAGAACTTCACGTAAATCTATAATTACCATAAAATAGAAAGTTTATTTTACAAAAAATAAAAAAATAAAAAAACATGGGCCCTACAAAAGTCAGGATAGTGATTACCTTTGAGGTAAGAAACAGGGTTATGATCAAGTCACATAAGTGTTTCTGTGGTCTTACCAATGTGTTATTGCAAATTTATTGACTTAGGAGATGGCTACACAGATATCACTGTATAAATATTTATTGCATTGTATAAACAAGTCTTATGCATCTTTCTGCATATGTGTCATATAATATGGTGGCAAAATATTTTTTAAAATATACACTGAATAATTTCATTTCTTTGCTTAAAATTCTCCAGTGGCTCTTTTTGCTCAAGGATAAAAATCCAGACTCCTCATTGAGGCCTTCAGAGGCTTCTTTATCAATCACTTTCCTCATGTTCTGTGTTCCTGATATACTCACCTTTTATCAGGTCCTCCTTTGTTAGAGTTTTTGCACAAGCTTTTGCGTCAGCACAGAATGTTTGATTACTCTCTCTACCCCCTTCACCTATAGATTTCAACTAAAATCTCCAAGACTTCATCAAATCCCCTCTGTGATATGCTTTCTTGGGTCCTGTATTTTACCTTACTACCACTTTCATAGTTTACAATAGCATATTTTGAGTAATAATTTGAGTACTGCCTGTCTCCTTCTTGAATCCTAGGCCTCCAGACCTAAGGCTTAAGCTCCATAAGTCCAAGAATCCTCTCTTTCTTCTTTCATACGGTGCCTAAAGCAGTTCCTCCTAGAACATAGCAGAAACTCAATATATATTTGAGGGATAAGTTGAATGAAATTCCTTTATGTCATTCTGTGTTACTTTTGGAAGCAGCATAGTATGTTGAAAAGGTTCTGTAGACTAAAATTGATCAAATCTTGGTCATATCCTGACTTTATCATATGCTAGATGTTGATATTGGGCAGGATTATTTATCACTCTGATATTTAATTTCATCATCTTCAAAATAAATCTTATCTAATATGGTTGTTGCAAAGTTGAAAGGGAGTAATTCATGTTCTCTTTTCATATAATTCAAGGGAATCTTTGTTTAGCATAAGTAACTTCTTTTCTTTTCTCAAACATAGAATTACATAACCCACCATATTTTCCTTTTTGCTCTAGCCTGTAGGAAGCTCAAACACTAAACTTATCAGGGAAGCTCAAATACTAAACTTATCAGAGCAAGCAGTCTAAGTGCCTTAGTTGCATTTGGTGAGATCTAATAACTTTATTTATGGCTATCTTTTCTGGATCTTTCTATGGTAGTGCCCAGGATAGACAGAAGAGCATTCACTGAATGAGCCCTTAAGGACTGAATGATTCTTCCAACCACTGGCTTTTACACATATGGAGCAGGTAGTTGGCTACTTAGTATGATCTGATAAGCCTAAGCAGGATTGCAAGTAAATATAATTTTTTATTCTAATGCTTAATCATTGCGAGAGGATACTGCCAGACAGTATCTAAGTGCTATAGAAGAAAGTGGTAGGATCAATTAGTGATTTAGTGCACAGGCACAGAAAGGGGGAATGGTGGCATCTTTATTACATGACTACCATTCCAGATCTTAGAATACATTTCCCTATCACCTGACCCAAAGCATGAAATTCCACCACTGGTGCTTTATGTCTCTGGGAAGGCCAAGAGAACAGCCTACTGTTTCCACTCCCTTCAACTTTCTCCCTGCTACTTATTAGTCTTGTGACTTTGGCCAAGAGACTTAACCTCTCTTAGCCTCAGAAGCCTGGCATACAATAGATGCTTCCTAGACCTCAATTCCTTTCTACCTCTTCATACCTCTTTTAGTGCTGTCTTTCATGCAGGAACTTTGGTCTCAAACTCCTTCTCGCCATTTGTTGTGATCTTCAGTACATGGACTTCCCACTGCCCCACCTTTATTGTGTGTGCACATGCACACACATGCACACACACACATGCACACACACACACACACAAAGAAAGAAAGAAAGAAAGAAATAGAACAAATCAGCTTATATTCAGTATTTGTTTTTAGTATTTTCTATGTGTCAGCTCCCTGAGGGGCACTGAGACTATAAAGATGAACAGGACATGGTCTCCATCGTCAAAGGGATCACTTTCTAGCAGAGGAGACATTCACTCACACAAGCTATTTATTCCATACCCAGAGCATATGGGAGCTGAGACAGACAGAAAATATGGATTCTAACTTTATTTAAAAGAAATGAGAACATGGGAAGGAAGGGGAATCAAGAAAGTAAATATAGAGGTATATAGGTCAGAGGTTCAGGGAACAGAGCAGTGTAGAGGAGAGCAGAGAGTGGATCTGGTGGGACAAGCAAGAAATGTCCAACACAGATGAGGAATATTGGCAGGGGATGATGGAAGTGCCTGTGGGCTCTCCAGGTGGAGAAAGCAGTTACAGTTGGCTAATAGCAATCTAGAGCTTAAGAATAAAGTTAGGGGAGAAGAGCTGGATTGAGGAAAGATGCACATAGAAGTAAGACTTGAAGTCCTGAAATAGAAGAAACCAGGCAGTTAATGTGGTTAGGCAGGTAAGACCC
Organism: Sapajus apella; assembly: GCF_009761245.1. Lineage (NCBI taxonomy): Eukaryota > Metazoa > Chordata > Mammalia > Primates > Cebidae > Sapajus > Sapajus apella. Next base: position 4,752,066 of record NW_022437031.1, read on the forward strand.
AGTTCTCAGAGGCCTTTCTTTTGGAGCTCTGACTGTGGCCCATCCCAGAGAAACTTCTTGAGTATTTCTTTCAAGAGGAACTCTTAGGATCTCATCAATGCTCTCCAACTCTGTACAACGTGAATTAGAAAAGGATACCCTCTTTGGACAGACCAAGTACACAAAGATGTCCCTTCTGGGTGGGTACAGAATTATGAGCAGCCATTTGGCAAGTAGGACAAATCTGCCTTTTAGTCTTTGCTTGCTTTCTCAGCTGAGCCCATTTGTTGTGTAAGGTATAAGTAGTGCCAACCTACAATGTGGTCTTGAGTACCACTGCCAGGTGGGTGGGTGCAGGTGGAGAAGGTCATCAGCGTTCGTCTGGCTTTCTCTGAGGGAAAGCTACCTAGGTTCTCATACAAGGAGCAGGACATCAAGTCTTCCGCTTTGGCTGAAAAAAAAAATACTTTCCAAAATTTTCATGGTCGTTATCCAAAGACATCCAAAGACCACAAGTTTTGGCATTCCAGGAACTTAAGCAGGAAGAAGTTTTCATGATATAATTATAGAACAGTTAAACAAAGACTTTTGCTTTGGGGTCTTGTCCTAAAAACTGCCCATCAAAAGAGCCCCAGTTGGCTTTACTGAGAAGGTGCCAGCACCAAGCTCTAAGCAGACGCTTATCTGTCTCATTCGCTCCCTCAACCTTTTCTAACTAGATGAGAGGCCCTCATACTCGCCCCAGAGTCCAGCTACTCAGAGATGAAGTCAGATTCCCTGGATCCAGGCCTTATAAACCTGCTGCCAGTTAGGCTCATAATCACTGATCTAGAGCGGGGGTGGGGCTGGATTTAAGGGACTGAAGGCACAATGCAGGCAAGGCAGGCAGAAACTCAAATGCTACATTTGGGGCCCAAGGACAGAACCGTAGCAGTAGCAAAAGGAAGACAAGTAGGACTTGTTTGGGGCTGATACTAAAGCCCCAGTCCAAGTCACATTGTGTTAACTGATTAGGTCAAAAGGGCCCCAGCTATTCTTGGAGAAAGGAAGTAGAGATTGGAATCCAGGTAGGGTCTGACAAGAGAAACTCAGATGCCTTGTTGTCTACAGTTGCTCTCATTAGTCCATGAGCCACCTCTTTCTTGCTCAAGCCAGAGAGTTGGTTTGAGGGACAGCTATGCATGTGGGTTGCATTCCTCTTCCCTGCCCTTGTCTTAGCTGAGATGAGCGTGTAACTGGAAACTGGCTTTGCCAACAGAAGCTGTCAGCAGCAAAATAGGTTGCTTATAACTAGGCATGTCAAAAACAGGAGGCTGTTTAAAGTCTGGCTAAACATCCCATGAGCTAGGCCCCAAATGCTGGTACTTAGTGCCAGCTCTGGTCTGTGGGGTTTACTATGCCTGTGAGAGTGATCTCTGTGTTGCCACAATTTCTCTTGGCAGGAAGGAGCCCTAGATTGTAAGTCAAGAGCCTCAGGTTCTAGCTCTGGCTCCATGACATGTTTGAAATATGACTTGGGGCAAATTCCTTCTTTCTGTTTTGTCTCAGTTTTTCCGTCTGTAGCATGACAGATTCAGACCCTTCTAATCTATTACTTTGTAGCTTTTCAGAGACCTTGACCTGGCTTCTTCTTGCATCAATCCTTTCCCTCTCTTTTTTCCCTCCTTCCCTTCTCTTTCATCTGCACATTCTCTGAGGGACCCTCTGGTCTTAACTTGTGACATTAACTGTACCAGGAAAAATTCCTATATTTCAAGAAGGACTTTAAGGAAATTACACCTTAAACCAGTATTTTTCAAACTGTGGGTCACAACCCACCAGTAAATAATGGAATCAATCTGGTGGATAAGAACTGGCACTTTTAAAAAGTGAAATAAAATAAAATAGAAAATATCAAGGTGACTGCATATAAAAAGTGTATCGTTTAGTGAAATTTTTGTTTTTATATAGGTTGAACAATATATAAAATTGTCAATATGTATATATACACATATGTATGTATATATTTTCTGTATGTACACATACACAGTGAAAACATTTACTAGTTTATACTATAAAATGTATACCTTACTATGAGTCACAGTAAAAAATTTTAAAAGTCACTGCCCTAAGAAGGAGATAGCCAGTGGTGAGCTATTTGGCGATACTGGAAGAGGCAACTATGCAGAGGCCGTTTGGGACCCATCACTTCTCAAATATAGATAAAGACCTTCTCTATTATCTATATAATCTTCCAGTTCTGTTTATACACCAGTTCTGGTGCATTTTTGATAGTCCTATCCTCCTCATCAGGATAATAGAGTGTGTGCAGGGGACCTTTTCTACAGAACCATGCCTAAGAGGGAAAAAGGGTGATGAGGGCTTCTAAAGAGTGGTGATTTAGGGCCTCCATCGTTGGTGTTCAGTGTTTGCTGGGCCAGTGGGCCTCCACTCACCGCCATGTACCCCCTACCATAAGTAGAAATGAAAATGCACCACATGGGGCTTTATAGCCCTTCCTGTAACTGCCTGGTTCTCTCAACACGGATTCTTTTTTGGACAGGAGGAGGGACCCTTGTACTCCCAGGAGATGATAAAACATCAACACTGTTTCTAGAGTTATGTGCAACAGAATTGTCATCAGCTCCTCGACAGGTTGGGGAGTGCCAGGGACATGGTTAGAAAGCAGAATAAAGAATATCTGGCATGCAAGTCTGTTCTGAAGGGAACAAATAATAGTGGCCAGCCAGCTGTTGCAGTCCCTAATCCTCTCAAGACCTGAATCACTGGCAGTTTTACCCCCATCTTGGCCTCCCGATGTGAAGAGGACATTCAGCAGTGTTAAGACAACAAGGCCTTTCTGGCACTGTATCCGTCAACTTCTCCAATAATTTCCCAAGAAAGAACCCCTGAGGAGAACAAAATAAATTAAAGCTCAGACGCCTGACTTGTAACGTGAGTTTAATGAAACAGAATGGCCAATAAGCTCTCACTCTTTGTCAGGAACTGAATAACCTTTCTTGTTTATCATCATAAAGTTCCATGTAAAGAAGGGTAAGCAATGGCTGGGCTAGAAATCACGGGTTATTTACATAAGAAAATCTTCATCCCTGGATATTTACATAAGGAAATCTTCATCCCTGAATATTTATATTTCCTGCCTCCAGGGTTTCAGGGTTTCAGCCTTCTGTCCTGACCTCTGTATGTTTAAATCCTTCAAGATCTACCTAACTTCTGTGTCTTCTGTTAAAATTTCCTTCCCCCATCCTAGATTGACATCTCCATTCTCCCTACTGCCATAACACTTTTTCTGCCCTTTTATAATTCTCATACTTTCTGACTCAAATATTATGCTATATGTGTCCATGTTCTAGCCTTCAGCGTCAGACAGAACTGAATTCAAATCCAAGCCCCACTACTTATTTCATGATCTTGGGCAAATTCCTTAACATCTCTGGACCTCCATTTTTCATCCGGAAAATTACTACGGCAATAATATCCATCTCATAAGGCTGTTCTGTTAACCAAAAAAAAAGCATATTTAAAATGCTTTCCCAGACTTCCAGTTTCATATATCAATCCTATCATAACAAAAAGAAAAATCCTGAACAAACTGAATATCGGTGACTTTTCTTTGACCAATCAGAGAATTAACAATGCAGAGCAAACCATTATTCCAAAATCTGGTGAAACAGGTAAATTATGAGACTTATAGCAATGACTTCTAGAGCAGAAATTCCTGGAACCATAAACTCGTAAGAACATTTAAATGGTAATTTTAACAAATTACAGGAGGCTGAGTGTGAATTAGCATGAAAGTGGGAGCCACAGAATTTTGGGGGGAGCATAATTTTGTGGAGTATATCTTCAAAAATCCCATCAGTTTATCATGGTGAGGAGACAAGAAAAATCTCTTGATGGCTCTGGCAGGAGGAAGGAAAAAGTAATCATAATTTTTAAGTGTACCCAGAGCATTCTCCATAACAAAGGCCTACTTTCCAGGAGAAAAGGCTTGACCAGAGAATTCCACATCCAGTAAAATTATCCTTCAAAAAGTGAATAATAAATAAAGGCTCTCTCAGAAAAACAACTGCAGGAATTGGTTGTTAGCAGATTCGCCCTGCAAGAAATGTAAAAAGTTCTTCAAGGAAAAGTAAAATGATACAGTTCAGAAACAAGGATGCACAGAAAAAAAACAGCATTGTAGAATAAATAAATGAAGGTAAAATAAAATATTTTATTTTCTCATTGTTAATTGAAATAAAACTGTCCATATAAAGTGATACTACTAACAATGTACTGTGCGATTATAGAATATGAATAAGTAAAATGAATAACAGCAATATTATAAGGGAAGGGAGGAAGGAATCAGGACTACTCTAAGGTACTGCACTGTATATCACATGAAAGTGGTTTAACATTATTTGAAAGTGGACTTAGATAGGTTGGACTTAGGTTATATTTCAAACCCTAGCATAATCACTAATTTTTTTTTAAGTACAATTGATGTGTTAAGAAAGGAAAAAAATAGAATCATATAAAATGCTCAATTCAAGCCAGAATATGCAGAAAATGAGAAGAAGAAAAAAAAAGCAAGTACAACAAACAGAAAACTGTTAAAAACATGATAGATATTAATTCAACTATATCAATAATCACTTTAAATGTGAATGGTCTTTCTTCCCATTTGCTCTATTATCAGGTGCTGGGGAGGTAGTGATGATGCAGATTAGGCCTCACTTTTCTAGGAGCTCAAAGTCCAATAACAACAGCAACAAAAACAACAATTATAAGAATAATTCACTGAACTCTATCTACTATGTGAAAGTATTTTATCATTATATTCACATATATCTTTCCAATTCCTTTTGCTTTTTAGTTCATTTCTTTACTTCTGCTTTTGAGACAGGTTCTTGCTCTTTCACCCAAGCTGGAGTGCTGTAGTACAATCATAGCTCATGCTTGGGCCCAGGTGATTCTCCTGCCTCAGCCTACCAAGTAGCTGCGACTATAGGTGTGTGTTGCCACACCTGGCTAATTTTTTATTTTTTGTAGAGACAAGGTCTTGCTATGTTACCCAGGCTGGTCTTAGACTCCTGGCTTCAAGCAATCCTCTTGCCTCTGCCTCCCAAATTGCTGGGGTTACAGGTGTGAGCCACTGCATCCAGCCCATCCCTTTACTTTTAATTTATCTAAGTTTTTAGATTTAAGGCGGATTTCTTGTAGACCCAAACCACATAGTTGGGTCTTATTATTTTAATCCATTCTGACAATCTCTGTCCTTTAATTGCTGTACTTGGACCATTCTCACTTAAGTGATTATTGATATAGTTGAATTAATATCTATCATGTTTGTAACAGTTTTCTGTTTCTTGTACTTGCTCTTTTTTTTTTTCTTCTTCTCATTTTCTGCATTTTCTGGTTTTAATTGAGCATTTTATATGATTCTATTTTTTCCTTTCTTAACACATCAATTGTACTTAAAAAAAATCAATTCATATAAAGTGGATTAAATGCCTACACTGTGCCAGGCCCTGTTTCAGGGAATGAGAGGTCACTTAGACGGCTATACTGTTATTGAGTAGCTGACTGTGAAACAGAGAAGATGAACTTTCATTCTATCAACGAACACTTATCTGTAAATCAATAATGGCAAATACAGTGTGGTCAGAGTTTTACATTTTGATATCTCTGAAATCAGGAGGCATCTAGAGACCAATGATTTCTTAGCAACGTGCTGTCGTTTCATTGACAGCATTTATTTTAGTGTTACATACAATGATGGTACAATTTCAATCAATAGCATCTTAGATTTGAGGCAATATGACAATAAATTATGTACAAGGCCTTCAACAACCTTGGGCCATGGATTTTATTGATGAGGAAAACCAAAGTTTAGGAAGATTAAATAATTGTTCAAGATCACAAAGTTGGTAATTAGTCGGTCCTCTTGACTCCAAACTACATGCTTTCTCTTTCACTGCAACACTTCAGTTTGAGCATTTAAATGAATGAATGAATGAATGAATGAATGAATAAATGAGTAACAGTAAATGTCAGTTTTTGAAATAAAGTGTTTCATGACACTTTGTTGCTGTCCAATAGAAATATGTGAACCTCATATGCAATTTTAAATTTTCTAGTGACTACATTTTTAAAAGTTTTTAAAACTAAGTGAAATTAATTTTAATAATACATTTATTTCATCTACTATGCCAAAATGTTATCATTTCAACATAAAGTCAATTTTAAAAATTGGGAGTGAGATAATTTCCATTTTGTTTTTCATACTAAGTCTTTGAAATCTAGTATATATTTTATACTTACAGCACATCTCAAGTGTTCAGTAGCCACATGTGGGTAGTGGATACCTCATTGGACAGTGCAGGATTACAGCACCAAGAAGATCTTACTGCCTCTCTTCCTGGCTTACTTCCAAGCTTGCCTTTAGAACTTTCTTCATTTGGCTATTAAATGACTCTCTTCCTTCCCTCTCCACAGTGCTTTAGTAATCATCATACATCAGTGTTAAGGACCTTTTTTCCTATTTTTATTTTTTACATTTTACTTGTTAATTTGTTATTGCAAAAAATTTCTGACACATAAAAGAGTAGAGCGAACAGAATAATAAACTCCCATCTATTTAACCTTTTGCCCATGTCGTTTCATTTTCCACACCCTGCTGCCTTTTTCCATGCATTTTCCTCTCGGGGCATTTTAAAGTCTATCATTTAGTCCCTAAGGATTTCAGGACACTTTCTTAACAGGAAATCTTCCTATTTTAAACATAACCCTAATTTTGTTTTAAAAATAAGCCCAATATTCAATGGCGTTGTTAGAGTCTTTTTTGATTACTACCCACACATTTCCCACTACTCCGTGCAAGACCCTGGCAGGCGGGATGGAAGATGAAGATACGGTGATCTTGGCTAGTCACTCTACCTCTCTGAAACTTCAGTTTCTGTAAAATGGAAATAAGATAGCTACCATACTGGACTGTGGTGATTATTCTGTGAGATACCCCAGGTAGAGCCCTAAGCCTAGTGCCTGAAAGATCATGGAAGCTTAATAAGAGAGACATTCATGGTAAAAGGGAAGTCTTAATGAATACAAATGAAAGCAGATTGATATCCTTCATGTTCCAGGTATTATGCTTTTATCAATGCATCCTGTTACTTCCTTAGCTTTTGTCACAGTCACATCCCATTATTGAGCCAAGGATGTCACTGTCAATTAAAATCCCTGTGTCATTTTCACAGTTGCTGCTATTGAGGCCTGACTGCATGCTGTGACTGTCCCTGCACTTTTACTCTCTTACAAGTCTGCCCCTCCTCGCTCAGCTCCTCATTGTCTCACACTGGGATAATTGAAATCATCTCCTAACAAGTCTCCTTGCCACCATTTTAGTCTCACTGTATTCTACTGGCTTTGAGGTTTCAATTCAGAGAGAAGGACCAATTATTTCCCAGCTCCCTTGGCGATCTGGAACAGGCAGGAAAGGGGACAGGGTCTCCTAACTTCTTTTCCTACTTCCACATCTTCCCCTTCAATTCATCCTTATTAAGCTTCCATGATCTTTCAGGCACTAGGCTTGATCTAACATAGAGATCCACATACCACTCTCCTTCTCAAAACCATTCATAGGGCAGGTGCAGTGGCTCATGCCTGTAATCCCAGCACTTTGGAAGGCCGAGGTGGGTGGATCACCTGAAGTCAAGAGTTCGAGACCAGCTCGGCCGACATGGTGAAACCCCAGCTCTAATATAAAAACAAAAATTAGCAGGTTGTGGTGGCAGGCACCTGTAGTCCCAGCTACTCAGGAGACTGAGGCAGGAGAATCCCTTAAACCTGGGAGGTGGCGGTCGCAGTGAGCCAAGATCACGCCATTGCAGTTCAGCCTGGGCAATAGGGCAAGACTCCATCTCAAAACAACAACAACAACAACAATGACAACAATTCAGAAGCTCCTCTTATTCTCTAGAATAAAGTCTAACTGTTAAGCAAAACATTCAAAAGTTCCTCTAAGGTTTGATCAAACCCTCCAGTGGCTTCCTACTTCATTCAGAATAAAAGCCAAAATTATTACGGTATTTACTAAACCCTACATGTTTCACTTCCTGCTTTGCCCTATAACCCTAATCTCTCTGACCTTGTGTCCTACTACTTATCCATGCTCACTTTGCCTCAGGCACACCAGTCTTCCAACTTATTCCTTGAACATAAGAAGTATGTTCCTACCTTGGGATCCTTGTACTTGTCACTCCCTGTGCCTGGAACGGTCTACTCCAGATATTCACATGGCTCATTTGCTAATTTTTTTCAGGTTTTATTCAAATGTCACCTTCTCAGTCATAGCCCCAGCAAGCCCCCACATCCCATCCTTTTATCCACTTTACTTTCTACCATAGCACTTAATATGAGCATATAACATTTTTGTATTTATTGTGTAAAACCCTATACTAAAAAGTAAGATGCATGAAGGCAGGAATTTTTGTTTGTTGTTCACTGTCATATTCCTGGCACTACCTTCACCTTTCCATCTGGATTTATTCTTCACCTATCCTAATGTAGTGCTTCCACAGTGTTATATATTTATCCCTATGGTAACACTAATCACACCAGATAATACCTTTCTATTTCTTTGTCTGTCTCCCTCACTAGTTCTGGACCTTCCTGTAGTATTTTCATGGAGTCAGTGTCTATTATTTCATTGACTTTTTTTCTGTTTTGTTTTTAATTGACACTACAGCTAGATTTTAGAGCTGTGGAACAGGACTTTGCACTTGAATAAGATTAATACATCTTGTCAGAACCCCAGTCTACATGCACCCTCCTTGGACTGAGGATATTACCCTGGGCACTTGTTTTCTGACCCTACCCATATACAGCCTCTTTGCATTTGTAACTTCGACTGGAATGTTCTCTAGCCCTCAACAAAGCAATTGGTAAAATTACTGAGCAAAAGGTTAAGATAGAGTTGGGGAAGGAGTGCTTTCTGTCAAAATATCAAACATGTCTTCTGGAAGGACTCTACTGTGTAGGTCCTTTCATGCAGTCACCTCCACACGTATCAGCCTGAGCTATTCTCTACATGAGTGTTTGATATTTTCTTAGACTGTTCACAGAGGGCAACAAGGACTGAACCACCCCATATACACACCCTCTGGGCCCCCACACTGGTGTTCCAATAACGCGGGATGCTCAGAGGCCTGAGGAGCTCCAACGTCAAGGCAATTAAGCTAATTAGATAGTGTCAGAGGACTTCTCTCTCCTAGGCCCTTGAGGAGTAGTCTGGGAGATCATGAGGGCAGGCATTTTATCTTTCATCTCTATATCCCTGTAAACTGGTAAGGGCTTAGTACAAAGTAGGCACTTATCATGTGATTAATAACGAATGGATGAATAACCGAATAAACCAATAAATAAAATGGCTCATAATCTATAATACCAAATGGGACAAGCAAACTATTTATTGGGACTATCTAGCAAAAACCACCAGGTGCGAGAAGCCAAGGACCAAAAGGAGAAAACCATGGTAAGAGTCTAGATGTCATATGACTTCTTCACTCTTGTATTCTAGGTTATCCAGTTCCATTTTCCTGATGAAATTATTAAGAAACCAATCAAAGTTTAAAGGAAAGCTATGTTCATGAGAATATAGGAAAATGACAAAATTTGTCTTCTGCTGAGAAGCATATAAATTGCTCTGGAAAGCAGTCTTGATGCAGTAATTCCATCCGTAGGAACTAAACCTAAGGGGATGAACTGACTATTAGACTACAAGCTCCACCATGGCAGGAAATGAACATGTCTTACTCATCATATTTCCCCAGAGCCTAACACAATAAGTACCTGTAAGCATTCAATCACTATTTCCTGAATAAGTACATTTTAAAACATGTATTTTATATACAAGAATATTTTTAAATGTTTAAGTGTTAATAAAGTCCAATTTACCATTTCTTCCTCTTTTTTAATGATTCATGCTTTTTGTGTCCTAAGAACACCTTGAATAACCCAGTGGTTCTCAACTTGGGGGCTAGTTACTTTGTAGGGGACATTTGGCCATGTCTAGAGACTTTTTTTCTGTTTTTTTTTTGTTGTTGTTGTTGTTGTTTGTTTGTTTTTAAATTTCTGGAAATGGAGTCTCCTTACATCACCCAAACTGGAGTGCATTGGCTATTCACAGGCATAATCATATAATAGCACACTGTGACCTCAAACTTCTGACTTCATGTGATCCTCCCACTTCAACCATTAGTGTAGCTGGGACTACAAGTGGCCATCTTCACACCAGGCTACACAAGAATATTTATTATGATGTTTGTACTACTGATGTTTTTACTACTATGATGTTTGTACTCTGGGACAAAGCTCCCAGAGAGAGGGTCAGGATGCCATCTTCGCTGTTTGACCAACTTAGCCATTCTTGCTTTCAGTCTTTGCAGAGTTTGAGGTGAATGGAGGCTTCAGCAGCCTCCCAGCACAGCACAGCTGTGCTACAAAAATGTGTCCAGACTGCTTTTCTAAGCAGGTCCTTGATCCATTTCTCCTCACTGGGCAGGACCTCCCAAATGGAGTCTCTAGCCATCTTCCTATGGGTGCATTCAGGCTGGCAACCGTTCCATACCTCCCTGTGATAGAGTTCCCAGAGGGAAGGGTAGGCTGCCATCTTTGGTATTTTGCAACCTTCACTGTTGATACCTTCAGGTACTGGAAAATTCAAGGTGACTAGGAACTGGGGCAGAACCCCATCATACTGCAGTAGCCCTGTGGAAAAGTGTCCAGACTGTTACATGGGTGCCGATTCCCATATCTCCTCCCTGGGCGAGTCATTCAGGACTGGGCCTCCAGCCAGTCCCCACCAGGGCTATCAAGCCAGTAGCAACTCTGCAGCTCCCTAGACAGAGCTCCCAGTGGGAGGTGTGAGTTGCCGTCTTTGCTGTCTTGCGGCTGATGCCCTTGCTGTCTCTAGGCTTGGAAGAGTCTGTGGGGACCAAGGGCTGATTTGGACTCCCAGCAATCACCTCACAGAAAAGTGGCCAGATTGTTCTCCATGAGATTGTGGCCCTCACTTCTCCTCAATGGGCAGAGCCACCCAATCTGAGACTCCAGCACAACCACCCTGTCCTTACCTGATAACCACAATTAGAGGCAGGCCAGCATTTATATGAGGAGGAAATCCCAGAGTCAACACATAACCCCTCCACCACTACAGTTGCCGTAGTACAGCCCTAACAGCCCTCAGACTTCAGACTAGGGAAGGAACAAAAGATCTAGTCATTACGCTGGCACTTCTAGTACACCACAGCCACCGTATGGAGAAGAGCCCAGCCCCTCTTCCCTGGAAACCCACACCCCCCGCTCTTCACCAGGCAGGGCCCCTGGCTCATGAATGCAGAATAGTTGCCCCACCCATGGATAAGTATGCCCACATGGATAGTGGCCCAGAATTTCCCCAGGGAGAGGCTATCAGAGGCACTTGGCAGCCCCTCAGCCACTGCCACAGTAACAGTTCTATCCCTGCTGCTCTTGGTCTGAGGAGGAATCAAAGAGCTTCAGGGCTACATGCAAGCTTACAGCATGCAAGAAGTGGAACCCCAAGCTCACAACAGCAGTGCAGCCACTCCACCCCGGTGGCTGAACACCCCCAGTAACAGCGGCTCTCTGTTTCTTGGAGGCGGAGCTCCCAGGGCCAACTGAAAGTTTCTCTGCCATTGCTTCTGCGGTGGAACTGCTCTTGCTACCCTCAGACTAATGAATGAGCAAAGACCCCAAGTGCCATATCTATACCTCTAACAAGCTTCAGCCAATCAAAAAGAGGATCGGCTGTCTCCCTTGGGTTCCACTTACTTCCTTGGTAATCATCACACAGGGAACCCCTGAATTGGGCTCACAGTGCAGACCTTCCATCCTCAGCTAATTGCACTGAGTGATTGCTGACCTGCAGCTCTCTGGGGTGGAACCCCCAGTAGACAACCAAAATACTCTTGGACACAGCCACTGCTAAGTTCCCTTCCTCTACTGCCTCCAAATTGTGTAGGGAACATAAACCCTGAGATCACCCTAGAGCTGTGTTGGGCAGCCCAAGAGTGCCCAGCCACAATCTACAACCAACACTCAAATGGGAGAGGAGCCCACACTTTCAGACCATTTAGAGGGAACACAGCTGTAACTGTGAGGAAATACAGGGGAGTCATGTGACTGGGAAAAAGGCTGCCAACTGACCAATATGCCCAAGCACCACCTATAGATCATGTCGCAAAGCTTCAACACACACACACACACACACACACACACACACACACACACACAAAACTCACTAATATACATACCTGTGAAACCAAAGTCGACAAATCAGCTACAAATAAAGACTCCTGCATGAAGCCTCAGCCCTGTGAAAATATCCAGAAAAGAAGTACATCAACTGTACTCAATCTACAATGCAGTTAAAGGAATACTCACTGGCAAAGATGAGAAAGAACCAACATAAGAACTCTGAATGCTCAAATGGCCGAGTGCTGTACATCCTCCAAACAATCAAACAGTTCTCCAACAAGGGCTCTTAACCAGGCTGAGCTGGCTGAAATGACAGAAATAAAATTCAGAATATGAATAGAAATGAAAATAATCAAGATTCAGGAGAAAGGCAAAGCCCAATGCAAGGAAACTAAGACTCACAATAAAATGATACAGGAGCTGAAATACAAAATAACCAGTATAAAAAAGAACATAACAAATCTGACAGAGCTGGTAAACAGACTAAAAGCATTTCACAAAGCAATTGCCAGTATTAACAGCAGAATAGACCAAGCTGGGGAAAGAATCTCAGAAATTAAAGACTAGCGCTCTGAAATAAGACAGTCAGACAAAAATAAAGACAAAAGAATGGAAAGAAATCAACAAAACCTCCAATAAATATGAGATAATGTAAACAGGCCAAATCTATGAATCAGTGGCATCCCTAAAAGGGATGATGAGAAAGCAAATGACTTGGAAAATTTATTCCAGGATATTGTCCATGAAAACCTCCCCAACTTTGCCAGAGAAACCAACAGTCAAATTAAAAAAAGATAAAGAACCACTGCAAGATTCTACACAGCAAGATCATTCTCAAGATACATAATCATAAGACTTTCCAAGATTGAGAGGAAAGACAGAATGTTAAAGGCAGCCAGACAGAAAAAGCAGGTCACCTACAAAAGGGACACTACAGGCTAACAGCAGATCTCTCAGCTGAAACTCTATAAGTCAGAACAGATTGGGGGCCTATATTCAACATTAAAAAAGAAAAAGAAAAAGAAAAAAAATCTTCAAGCAAGATCAAACAGGCAAGAGAAAGAAATAAAGGCATCTAAGTAGAAAGAGAGGAAATCAAACTATCCCTGTTTACAGACAACATAATTCTATATCTAGAAAACCCCATACTCTCTGCCCAAAAACTCCTCCTTACCTGATAAACAACTTCAGAAAAGTCTCAGGATACAAAATCAGTGTCCCAAAGTCACTAGCATTCCTATACACCAACAATACCCAAGCTGACAGTCAAATCAGTAACACAATCTCATTCACTATTGCCACAAAAAGAATAAAATACACAGGAATACAGCTAACCAGGGAGGTGAAAGATTTCTACAATGAAAATTACGAAACACTGCTCAAAGACATCAGAGATGACACCAAAAATGGAAAAGCATTCCATGCTCATGGATAAGAAGAATCAATATCATTAAAATGCCCATACTACCTGAAGCACTTTATACATTCAATTCTATTTCTATCAAACTATCAATGACACAGAACTAGAAAAAACGATTTCAAATTCAAATAGAACCAAAAAAAAAAAAAACAAAAAAGAGACCAAATAGCCAAGGCAATCCTAAGAAAACAGAACAAAGCTGGAGGCTTTCTGTTACCTGACTTCAAACTCTTCTACAGGGCTACAGTAACGAAAACAGCAAGGTACTGATACAAAACAAACACATAGACCAATGGAATGGAACAGAGAGCCCAGAAATAAGGCCACACACTTACAACCATTAACAAAGCTGAGAAAAACAAGCAATAGGTAAAGAACTCTCTATTCAATAAATGGTCCTGGAATAACTGGCTAGCCATACACTGAAGATTGAAACTGAACCCCTTCCTTACACCATATAAAAAAAATCAATTCAAGATTGATTAATGTAAAACCTCAAACTATAAAAAGCCTGGAAGGCAACCTAGACAATACCATTCAGGACATAGGAACAGGCAAGGATTTCATGATGAAGACACCAAAAGTAATTACAACAAAAGCAAAAGTTGACAAATGGAATGTAAACTTGAGACCTTCTGTGCAGCAAAAACAACTATCAGAGTAAACAGACAACCTACAGAATGGGAGAAAACTTTTGCAAACTATCCATCTGACAAGGTCTAATATCCAACATGTATGGAGAATTTACAAAGTTATGAGAAAATAAACAAACCCATTAAAAAGTGGTCATTATAGTAGAACGATTTATAATCCTTTGGATATATACCCAGTAATGAGATTGCTGGGTCAAATGGAATGTCCAAAACCTAAAATGCAATAAAATAAATAAATGGGAAAAAATAAATAAATAAAAAATAAAAAGTGGTCAAAGGACATGAACAGACACTTCTCAAAAGAAGACACACAGGCTGGGTGCAGTGGCTCACGCCTATAATCCCAGCACTTTGGGAGGTCAAGGTGAGTGAATCACATGAGGTCAGGAGTTGGAGATCAGCCTGGCTAACACGGTGAAACCCCGTCTCTACTAAAAATGCAAAAATTGGCCAGGCATGGTGGCTCATGTCAGTAATCCCGGCTACTCGGGAGGCTGAGGTAGGAGAATCACTTGAACCTGGGAGGCAAAGGCTGCTGTGAGCAAAGATTGTGCCACTGCATTCCAGCTTGTGCAATAGAGTGAGACTCTGTCTCAAAAAAAAAAGAAAAGAAAAGAAAAAAAAGACCTACATGTGGCCAATAAGCATGTAAAAAAAGCTCAGTGTCACTGATGATTAGAGAAATTCAAATCAAAACCATAATGAAATACCGTCTCACATATCAGAAGGGCTATTATTAAAAAGTCAAAAAATAACATAACTGATGGGAATCAAGTTGCAGAGAAAAGGGAATGCTTATACATTGTTGATGGGAGTGTAGATTAGGTCAGTCATTGTGGAAAGCTGTGTGGTAATTCCTCAAAGCACTAAAAGCAGAAGTACAATTTGACCTAGCGATCCCATTACTGACTTACACCCAGAGAAATATAAACGGTTCAATTATAAAGATACATGCACATGAATGTTCATTGCAGTGCTATGCGATTCACAATGGCAAAGACATGAAATCAACCTAAATGCCCATCAGTGTTAGACGATAAAGAAAATATGACACATACATACCATGGAATACTATGCATCTATAGAAAAGAACAAGATCATGTCTTTTGCAGGAACATGGGTGGAGCTGACGGTAATTAGGCAATTATCCTTAGCAAACTAATGCAGGAACAGAAAACCAAATATGGCATGTTCTTACTGTTAATTAGGAGATAAATGGTGAAAACTCACAGACACAAAGAATCAACAGACACCGGGGCCTACTTGAGAGTGGAGGGTGGGAGAAGAGAGAGCACCAGAAGAAGTAACTATTGTTGCTAGGCTTAGCACCTGAATGACAAAATAATCTGTGTGACAAAACCGTGACACAAATTTATCTACATAACAAACATGCACACGTACCTCTCAACCTAAAATAAAAGCTAAAAAGAAAGAAAAATTAGAAGCAAACTAAAAATCTCCCAAGTGAAGTACTTATGGAATGTTATGTCATTAGCAATGATGCTTTAGATCGGAATGTTTGGTCAATGCATATTTTCAATAGTATAACATTGCATTACACACGCACACACACACACACGCACACAAAAGCTGCTGGTGCTCACTGATCGAGGTCATTTTCATACCACAGGCCTTGAGAACTGCCCTCAGGAGCACCCAGAGAAGGTGGCCACTACCGTCCTGAAGGAATACATGAGGGACTTGATGTCTCAACAAAATAGCAAAATAGGCTCATGTAGAGAGAGGAGAGGAAATTACTACTAAAGTTTGAAAGCTGAAAGGGAGGGATGAATATTTCAGGCGGTGGAGTTAGGCTCCAAAAAGATGTCAACAGGCTGAAGTAAGTGGTTGAAACTGACCAGATAGATGATTGACAGTTACAAATGGAGAGGCCTGCGTTTGAGTGAAGAAAACAAACTGACTATTCGCAGGATGGAAGAGACTGTCCTACACACAGTTTGTAGAAAAGGAACTTGAGACTGCCTTACAGGCATCATCACTGAGACGATAAAGCCCAAAAAAATCTAATGGAAACTTAGGCTGCAGTAACATATGTACAGTGTTTAGATCAAAGGAAGCAACAGTCCCTTTCCACTCTGTACTGGTTAGACCCTTACTGAGGGACATTTTTTTGGCTCTGAGTACCATAATTAAGGGGGTCGTATGTAGGATGCATCCAGAAGGGAGTGAACAGACAAGGGTAGGGGCTGAAAGAATTTGGAGCTGTGGCCATTTATGCTAGTGTGCTAGTTCATTTTGTGTTGCTATAAAGGAATACCTGAGACTAGATAATTTATGAAGAAAATAGGTTAATGGGCTCATGGTTCTGTAGGCTGCATAAGCATAGTGCTGTTGTCTGCTTAGATCTTGGTGAGGCCACAGGAAGTTTATAATCATGGTGGAGGATGAAGAGGGAACAATAGAGTGAAGAGGGGTCCTGGACCTTTTTAAACAACCAGATCTTGCATGAACTAACTGAGCGAGAACTCACTCATCACCAAGGAACTAGTGTTAAGCCACTCATGAGAGATCTGACCCCATGATCCAATACTTCCCACTAGGCTCCACTTAAAATATTGGAGGCCACATTTCAACATGAGATCTGGAGGGGACAAGCATCCAAATCATATCAGCTGAAGAAGAGAAGACTTAAGAGAAGTGGTCTTTGCCTGTAGACCTCTAAGATATTGCCAGGAGCAGAGGGAGCAGATGAAGTCTGAGAGTCTTCAGAAGGCAGTACTGAGACCCTTGGGTGGGAACCAGAGGGAAACAAATTTCAGCTCAACACAAGAAAGAACATTTTAACCAAGCAGCCTATAAATGAAACAGGTTGTCATTAGATGGAGTGAGCTCCTTATCATAGGAGATGTGCAAGACAGCTCTAGACAAGTGGTTTTCCAAGATATTGCAGAGAAGAATCATATATGTGTGTGCATGTGTGTGTGTGTATGTAAATCATATATATATATATATATATATATATATATATATGATATATATGTATCTTTTAAGGAGAGCAGAGAGAGTCTAGGTTATCTCTTAGTTTTATAAATGTATAGTTTTCTGGGCTCTGTGCAGCTGAGAATTCCTCCAGTACAGGCACAAGCATAATCTATTTGGTAGTATCTAACAGCTCACAGAGACTTAGATACTAATTCCTGCCTCAAAAGATTCTGTTAGGTGATCCATAGCTTTTCCTCTGGAAATCCAGAAAGTTATTTGCTGACTTATCTACCAACGGAACAGCTTCACCACTTCTAATCACCCAGAGCATCTTTTACAACTTACTTCTCAAGATGAAGGCTGAGAACCAGAGAAAGACAGAGGAAAAAGATATGTGGATATCATAATCAGATAATCCAGAAAGGTCAGGCTGAGCGGAGATGCAAGGAGTGGTCTGAAAGGCAGACAGACAGACAGACAGACAGGCAGACAAAGACATAACTTTCAGGAAGGTGGGGCAGATGAGGGAAGATGTGAGGAGTGGGCAGAAAACGCCAGACTGCCTTAAATATACACTCACTGGAACTCATTACAATGACATAGCTCTCAACATAGTGACCTTAGTAGTTAAATAATCTTTGGATGTCTAAGTGCTTCCTAAATACTGATTTTTTAAATTGATTCTACCTAAAGTGGACTAAATTGCCCAGTAAATTACTCATGTCTTTCTTGGGGGTTAGGTCTTTGTTTTACACAAGGAGAGAGCACAGCACCTGTGCAAGTATCTCACCATCCAGAAAAGACAGCTACAAATCCAGACTGGCATAGCCTCCTGACTCCCGACACCGGCTCCCAGCCTGCCCCTGGGACACAGTCTCCAACTTTGCAACAAGGAGTGCTACAGTATCACCTTGGCATGCAGTGCAAAGACCAGGCAGCAGCTGTGAAAGCAGGTCAAGGAGGGGGATAAGTACTTTGCTAACCAACACACTTGCCAGGCTCAGCACATAGAAAGACCAAAAGAACTCTCAAGGTGAGAGTGTCCTGTTAACTCTAACTTCCCAGAAAGAATGAATAGAACACTACCCTATTCATTTTCTTATTTAATTCTTACTCATTCATTAAACAGCTTTTCACTGAATATACATTATATGTCAAACACTATTCTAAGCACTGGGCATGCAAAAATGATTAAAGCAATCAAAGATCCTTGACCTCATGGAGCTGACATTTCAGTTGGACAGACAATAAGTGAATAAATTACAAGGTATGCAAGAAAGTAATAAATGCTATGAAAATATGTAAAGCTGCCTAAAGGAAATTAAAGTGTCCAGTGAGGTCCTGTCCCTGTTTTACAGATTGGAAAACCTGAGCTTTGAGAAGTGAACTTGCCTCGTATAGTAACGCAATCTGTGGGAATTTTTATATTTTGCCATACTGCCTTCAGGGACACACAACTAAGGAGCTGGAAGCCAAAGGGTTGACCTGCTGGCATGTTTGTGGTGGGGAGTGTCCTCCTGTATTAGGCACAAAATTAGGAAGAAGGTTCTGGTAGGGCCTAAAAACCCACAAGACTAACAGCTTTGCTTGCTGGCCAGGGCTTCAAAATGAAACTTCCAGTACCATTCTAGAGAGGCCAAAACAGTGCAGAAAAGCGAAGCATGCTAGGGAGAGCTAGGATTCTTATATCCTTAGAGTGCAGTTACAGCTCCCAAAGTACTGTGTGATGACAGGTTCATCTCTTCCTTTCTGGGCCACAGACCCCAATTTGTATAATCAAGGACTCGATGAGCTTTCTAAGATCTTTCTCCTTTGACATTCTACAGGCCACTGAGCTTAGTGGTAGACCTGGGCTAGTTACTCAAAACATTCTATAAGATTCCTTAGTTATTTTGATTTTCCCCTGGCCCCAAAGTAAATAACACCAACACCCAAAGTTCCTAAATGCTCACTCTTCAGCAAGGCAAAAGAAAATGGAAGAAGCTGAGGAGACTATATCCAAATCCACAGTTAAACTCCAGCTAATCATACTGACATGGAACCCAAGGAAACTGAGTCAGTAATAATGTGTAAGACAAGTAAGAAGATATAATCCTGTAGCCAGAGGGGAAGAGAAAGAAAGGGACTCAGCAAAGCATGGAAGAAGCACCCTGGTAGCTTCCCCGATAAGACTCCTGGGTTCCCTGACACTCCTCCCATCTTCCCCTCCAGCTTATTCCACCACCTACAAAATGCCTACAGATGCAGTCTGGGTTGAACTTGCTGCCCAGATCTAGCTTACTGCTACAATCACCTTCTTTCCCTATTACCCTATGTGCCCAGGAAACCACAGCTTGAAGAGAAAGGTTTAAAGGATTACTGCATAGTGCAGAGTGTCTGCACTGATGTCAGAGGCCTGATTTCTAATTCCAGCTCTGACCCTGGCTAATTCTATGGCCTTGGGAGAGCTCCTCCCCTCTCAGTGCCTTGTCTGTAACTTAAAGGGTTTGTAATGCTTCTTAACTTTTCATGGAATCACAGACTTCTGAGAATCTGACGAAATCTGTGGATGCAGATGCCACAATTTAGCATATAATTTCAAGTGACTCATGGATTTGTAGGCTAAGAATTCCTGCCTGATAGCTAAGGGCTCTTTCAGCTCTGAGTCTGTGGTTCTGTGATCTGGGCATGAGGCCAAGGACTGCCTGCCCCTTCCGGAGGAAGAGGAGGAGGAATCCACCTTCCAAATATATCCTTTAGTTTGTGCTTCCAGCTGCTTTTGGCTTTAACCCATGATATGCTGAGGCCATGAGGAGTTCTTGCTTCCCTATAAAGCCTGAAACTGAATAACAAAGACAAAGGCAAAGTGCTACAGTGTCCTCCAAAACCCAATGGCTCTGTACTTCCTTCCTAGAGCCTCTTGGGCCCCAGTCTAAAATTAAAGGCAGTGGTAGGAGGGCCTCTAGTTTAGGCATAAATAATTCCAGAAAGTCTGGCTTGCATTGCTGGCTGGCAAGCCTTGTCCACACCGTACTGTCCTCTGGTGGTTACGAGCATGTATAGGACCTTAGCCAGAGGCATCAAGCTTTAATATCAGTATAGGGATAATAATCAGCTGGTGACACTAGGAGGGGTCCCACAGGTACTTGGATTTTCCCCACAGCTACCGCTATAAGCCAAGCTCAGAATTTCTGGTGTGGGAAGTGGGAGGGACAGTATTACCAGCGCATTCTGAGGTCAGCCTGAACAAGTGCTGACTTTGGGCCTTGGAAATATCATTCTGATTCTAATGAGGCCTATGCCCTTCTTTTGCAGCTCCCTGCTATTCTTTCCCTGAGACCCTGAAGTAGAGCTCCCCTACTGTAACCCTGCCAATAGATTCCCCAAAAGGAAGTGGGAGGTAGGTCACAGTGGATAAAGGAGAACCAGAGCTTCTTCCCCATTACTAAGGCTAATCTCATATCTTCTTTTAGGCTCAAATCTATATGGCCAAGTGACTATTAGGCATCAAAAACATAGATGTCAGGCCAGGCATGGTGACTCACGCCTGTAATCCCAGAACTTTGGGAGGCAGGAGGATCACTTGAGATCAAGAGTTCAAGACTAGCCTGACCAACATGGTGAAATCCCGTCTCTACTAAAAATACAAAAATTAGCCAAGTGTGGTGGTGCACACCTGTAATCCCAGCTACTCGGGAGGCTGAGTCACAAGAATTGCTTGAACAAGGAGGTGAAGTTTGCAGTGAGCCGAGATAGCGCAACTGTACTCCAGCCTGGGTGACACAGCAAGACTCCATGTCAAAAAAAAAAAAAAAAAAAAGTAGATGTCCCACGAATTTTTTCAAATTCAAAATATCCTAACTACCTCATTATCTGCCTTCATATCCTACCTGTATCATTTTGGAGACTTTAAGATGCAATAACAGAAACTTAAGTAAAAATGATTAAATTATGGTAACAATGTATTGACTTTATCTAACAAATGCTCTGGATATAATCTGTTCTGGCATTGGTCAATTCAGTGGCTCAATGACATAAAGAATCCAGGGTCTTTCCATCTGTCTGCTCTGTTATCCTTAGCATGTCAGCTACTCCTCTTATGGTCAAAAGATGGCTGCCACAGTGCCAGGCATAAAGTTTCCATATGCTAGTGACCAAAGGCTGAAAAGGAGAGTCAACCTTCCTTTCGACTCATTTTTAGAAGCGAAAATCTTTCCTGTCACTTCTTCGCCTTTTGGTGATGATCAAGTGAATTAACCTTTCCTCCGAGCTCCGCAGTATACTTCTCCTCACATATCATAGGTAAGAATTGTACTATGCACTTTATGTGCTTTTGCAGTTAGGATTAGATTCAGCAGCAATACAGCAGAAAATCAAACAAATGAAACAAAACAAAAAACAAAATGGATGTTCTAAATATAATAACATTTTATTTCTGTATAGAAGCCCAGGGGCAAGCAGCCCAGGGCCAGTATGATAGCCTCAAGAAGTTGTCAGAGACCCAGGATCCTTCCAGCCTTCTATTCTGCCATTCTTATGGAATTGCCCATATCTACATGGCCCCAAATGGCTGTTGGAGCTCCAGTTATGACATTCACATCCAGAAAGGATGACAAAGGAAACAAAAGAGAAGACACACTATCCATTGTAAGGAGCCTTCCCAGAATTCAAATACAACACTTCCACTTAAATCTCATTGGCAAAAACCTAGTCTCATTCCTACACTCCACTGCAAGAGAATCTGATAGCAATGTGCCCAGCTAAAAATTGACACTCTATTGCTATGAAAGAAGTGAAGAATGAATATCAGGAGGCAGCCAGCACTTTGAAACACATGCCAATTCCTAATCAATCAGCAGCGAAGGAAATGAAATTGCCACGATTAATTTAGGCCGGGGTTAGATTAGACTAGGGTCAGTTTAGATCCAGTGTTTCCAAACCAAGGGTGATTTTGGTCCCCAGAGGCTTTGACAATGCCTGGAGAAATTTTTAGTTATCACAACTTGGGGGGTGTAGATGCACAGGACAAGCCCCACAACAAAGATTGATCTCACCTAGTATGTCAATAGCACTAAACACTGAGAAACCTTGGCTTAGACTCATCAGGATCTACCACACATCTAACCTTGGTCTTCCAGCTGGAGAACTCAGGCTTCTCTGGGCTTCACTATGTCATTGAATGGCATGATAAGCTATCCATTTGGCCCAGCTAAAAATTTGGAGAATGTCCTTCCTCTACTTAAATCTCTAGTGATTTCTTATTGCTCTCAGGAAAAAGACTAAAACCGTTGCTGTGGCCTGTGAGAACCTACATGATCTGGCACCTACCAGCTTTATATCACACCACTCTCCCTCCTTGCTGTCTGTGGTACAGCCACATTAGCCTTTCGTTTGTTTCTCAAATGTGCCTTGTGGTCTTTTTTATCTTTCTCCCTTTGCCTCATCCTTCAGATCCAGCTGTGGTAGACTGATTGCATTAATGGTCTCAATTATTCACCCTTCTTTTTATCCATGCTCATTGTTGACATGTAACATTATAGTGCCCTTCTACTCTGATTCTAGGCCCAGTTATATGATTTTCTTCAGCCAATGGAAGGCTGACATAAGTGATAGTATGCCAATTCTGAAGCTGGGTATTAAGAAGCCTTGTGTGCGTGCTCATCCCTGTACCCAATCCAGCACAAGCCCAGCCTAGTCATCACAACCCTAGTTGACCTGCCGACATTATAAATGCTTATTGTTATATGGCATTGAGATCAGTGATTGTTTTGGACCATTAGTAGCTGACTCATAAATTCCTCAGCCTGATATTACTCAAATTCTGTTCATCTACTACCAAAGTATCTTTTCTATCTGTTACACTGACTCAGTTCTGTCCTTCAAAATGTTCTAATTCATCTCCCTATTTTGAGGCTTCCCCTATTTCAGTCAGTCTTCCACGCTGCTTCCATAATTATTATCCAGAGAAAGAAAACAAAACAATCAACAAAATATGATCATGTGAGCTGCTTAAAACTCTTCAGTGGCTCCTCGTCTCCCCAAGGATAAGACCCGAATCCCTTAGCTTGGCATTGCGGGCTTCCCTTCTATACCACTCGTAACCTGTAACAACACGTCATCTCCCCTTTCCTCCCTGGTATCCTCCCATCACAGGGTTCAAACATGTTCTATATTATCAGGTCCCCAGGCATTTATTTACTCATCCCTCTGTTCCCTTTTCCCTTACCTCCCCTGATTTGGGAGAAATCCTTTTCAGCTTTCTAGGCAGAACATAAATGCCAGCTCTTCTGTGCAGCCTTCCTTTCCCCATACTCCCACTAGAAGATATCATCCCCCACCTTTGTACTTCCTTAAGGAGCTGTTACGCTCATACTTTCGTCAGCTTTGAGTTATAATTAGCTCCTTAAGCAGTCACCTGTACTACTCCTTGTGAAATGGTTTTTGTAATTTTTCCCTGCCACTTTCTCACTCTCATGCCTTTCCCATACCTAACACAAAACTCAGCACAAAGTAGGTGCTCAGTAATGAGTGTTACATTGAAAGAATTCTCAAACTTTAAGTCCTTGATGCTAGATCTATAAGGTATTATATTTGGAGTAATTATATCCCCCAATATTATTCCCCCTCCACTAACTTCATATTTCCAACTATAATCATCCATCAATTAGAAATTCATTGGGGGCAATTACCTTTCCTTTTGAAAGTGATATGACACCAGGGAGGGACAATGGCATCATTAGTGTTTAGCCTAGGCCTTCCTTCCCATATATCTACCTGAGATAAGGTGATAAGCATTTTGTCGTTGATGGGGTGGATCAGGAATTCTGCAGAGTTATACAGGATGCACGCTGCAACTCTAAGGGTGCCACTCAGCTGGATGTAGACACAACCTATACAACTAAGATAGGGCCTAGGAGCAGTGATTCTGAAACAAAGAGCATAAGGGAGAGGGAGAAACTGAGGAGGTCAAGAGAGGATAGGGTAAGTGAAACGAGATGAGAAGACAAAAATGATGGAAACCAAGCAATTGTTTCATGTGATTCTAGTGTATAAGCCTTCATTCTGCAGAAATCTTTGGAAATGAAAGACCACTGTCCAGGACAGGATTGCCTTAGAGAGAGTAAACACACTCACCCTTTGTGTGTGGTCTGCTTGCTAATTCCCTGGTGTCAAGTCCCCGCAGCCTTTTCTTCCATCCCCCACTTCATGCTTTAAGGAGTTCCAAAATACCTCTTTCTGTGTGTCTCCCTTCCCTAGCTTGCCACTGACTCTCTGTGCTACCTTGAGTTGATTCTTTCTCTTCTCTGGGCCTCTAGTTCTGCATTGATAGCATAAGTGTGGGAGGGGGATCGGATAAGCTGTGTTACAGTGGCTCAGTTCCAGGACACTGTGTATCTATGATTCCATAACTTTAAGGAGTGTTTGTGAGTGTGTTCATGCATGTGTATGAACTCGGACATGTCTCTGCTCTTGGGCTTCAGCTTCCTAACTTGTAAAATGGTGATATTTGAGCCAGGCAATCACTTAAGGCCCTTCCAGTCTTTAAATATCACCATCCCATCATTCTGTACTTTAGATGACCCCAAACGTTCTCCATAAGTCAGATCCTACGGCTTGTCCTTGTATCATTTTTGTGCCTTTGTTATCCTTCTACCCATTTTCTCTGTAGTTTAAGGATGTTTCCCTTCTTGCAACTCCGAGAAAGCAACATGCAGACTCGCAGGCTCTGCCCCAGAGCTAAAGAACCATGTTTCCTTCTGGCCATACCACTCTCAGCTTCAAAGAGCTATAAAAATGCCAGTAAATTACCTCCTCCCCACCCCACCCACCCCAGGGGGAAAAAAAGCCATGTGCTTGGAGCAGTCTCCCACTGCTAATAGGTTTTTTTCCAATTGTCTTGCGAAACTAAATTTTTCTCCAAATAAACCCCACTTAAGTTTATAATAGATGTGATTTAAATGAGAAAATTATCACCTTCTCAGCCTGGAAAATGCACTTCAATTTCTCTCAGGAAGAAATGCCTTCATTAGTCAGGACCTCTCTCAGACCCTTCAAGGCCAGGACCTCATGCTGGGGGTGGCACTCAAAAAAAAAAAAAATACAAAGAATACAAAGCCTAAGAGACTTGGGTGAGCTCAAATTAGCCCCAGACTCACTTGGGGAACAGACATTCAGGCATCATTGGGCCCTCAAAGGAAACATCCTACACAAACCCCTGTCCTCATGCTGGGCAGCCTCTTTTTCTAGCCAGACAGATGAATCTCTCCCGGTTGTAAGGGTCTTTGGATATCTCAGTTCACAATTTATGCCAGAATTACAGAGCTGTAAGGTTCTTTTTTTTTTTTTTTCCACCTGTCGACTTTGTAGTTGCTGGCTTTCAGACAGAGCTGTAAGGTTCTTAAAGATTATCAAGTCTAGCTGCCTTGTTGCAGAGATGGGGAGATTGAGGCTTAGAAAAAAAAGAACTTATCCAAAGTCACATAGTGATTCAGTGGCAAATCCGTGGGAAAAGCAGCAACCACATTGCAGTTTGATTTTGCAAATTTTCCACACCTCATCCCTCACCCTTTATGGCCTAACACTCTAGTCAGAGTCATCCTTGTCAGAGTTTTTGGTTCATGTGAGTACCCAAATTTGGGGCTCAACGGGAGCTATCAAAGTGAGGGCGCTACTCCTTCCTTTAATCGAGTTCAAATAACTTGCCAACCATACCTGATTCTGCTTGGGACCTTGATTATCTGACAGCATAAGCCTATGACCAGCCTCTGTATCCTTTTATGACTGCTTTGGCTTAGTTCCCAGCCTCTTTCTCTATAATCAGGCACAGCTGCCCCATTCTTTCCACAGACAGGAACTGCTTGCTGTAGGTCATGAAAGTGTCACCTCTCCTGAAGAAACATCTTTAAAAGCATGCCCTATGAAAAAAGGATTGGAATGAGATGTGTCATCCCTGGAGATCTTGATGATTTAGGCTTCTTCCACCCACACTCCTGTCCTCCCAAACACCTGCCCTCCCTATCAGCTCCCTCTGCTGATAGCTAGTCCAGTGAGTTCTAACATCCATAGATTATCGTGAATAAAACGGGAGTGGGGGGGTCTGGAGACACATTTTAGGATATCATGAAAGAGGGTATTATATTAAATTCTGCGAAAGTGATGTGTATGTGGCAGAACTTATAAAATCTGTCATTGGGCACGGAGAATATGATGATCCCACTTGTTGCATTTTGTTTGCATTCATCATCAATTCATTCATTCCCAAACAGCCACCAAGAGTCTACTGTAGGCCAGGCCCTGTGCAAGATGCTAAAGATAAAGAAACAAGACATAGAGTCTTGCCCTCAAGGAGGTTACATTTTAGTGAGCGCTATGTGCAAAGTGTTACGTAAACCTAAGTGAATCCCTAATTTCGCTTAGGGGACTCAAGCAACACTTAACAAAGGAGATAAATTTGGAGTGACTTTGGAATGAAAAAAGAGAGTTTTCCAACAGAGGAGGTGGGAAAGGGTGTTCTAAGCAGAGGGACTAACATGCCAAAAGCCCATAGCTGTATTAAAGCAGCTAACATTTATTGAGAACTAACTATGTGACAAGTACCTTATGAACTGACTCATTCAATCCTGACAACAAACTTACAAGGTAGGTAATGTTATTATCTCAGTTTCAGATGGGTAACTGAGACACAGTGAGGTTAAATGACTTACCTAAGGCTATCTTAAGTAGACAATAGGGAAGGCAGTATTTGCACCCTTCAGAGATGAAGCTCTTAACCACTACATGATATTTAGATATCGTGCAAATGATGTCTAATCTCTTTTAGATGCCAGTGGGAAACATCTTGGCTAGCATGTGGAGTTCATGGGGCGTAGGGACACAGAGGGTGAGCACAACAAGAAACATGTACATGAAGTCGGCATCAAAGGACCATGTGGAGGAACAGTGAGGAGCTGCTGGAATGAGAAAAGCATTTGCATTAGATATGACTCTCAGGTACAAATGAAGGTGTACAAGGCATATTCCATTTGCTTACCTCCATGTAAGCCATTAATGTCACCTCTCATCTTGGTCCAGGATCCAGCAGGTTTTTGCAGCATCCAGAAAATTGGAGAAGGGCCTCTAATGTTCAGTTTCTCATTGCCACTGCTGACATCCCTGTTAAGCCCTGACAAGCCCAGTGTATGGACTATGAATGGGGCAGGCTGAAAACTGTTCCTGAGGAGGTTGGGCCCTAGGCAGCCCCTGTCTTTGGCCTTCAGTTAGAAAGAGCTTGTGAGATCCAAGAGAGTGTTCCAAAGGTAACTTTCTTATCCTTCTAATATTTTCATTATTATATTTATAAATATACAATACTGTTTCTGTGCTAATGCACCCTTGTAAAAGAAACGCAATGCCATCTGATTCTTACAAAAGATACTTATTTTGAAAAGACAGTAAAATAAACAGAAGAGGTGGGACTTGCGATTTAGAAGGAAGCTGGGAGTGCAGAAATTTAGTTTCCTGGGAGGTGGTGCTAGGGAGGCCCCACTGAAGTTGTAGGGGCTCCTGGATACTTGTCTTCTGGCCACAAACAACTGCTTTGTAAAACTGACTTTGTTAATAAGATTTTATTTTCTTGTCATTCTTTCCTTCTTTGCTTTGTTTTTAGTATTTAATACAATTATTTGTGAAATGACAGCCAATTTCAACTGTGCTGCAAAGAAGCAGAAAAGGTGTGTGGCAGACTGCTTGTTCTTATCCCATATCCACTCTCTTCTTCCTTTCTAATACAGCATTAATTTTATTTGAGGCAGAAGTGCATCCAGCTGAACAAACTACACTTCTCAGCCCTCCTCGCCTCATAGAGAGGTAGCAAGATGACAGGTAGTCAACGAGATATAAGCAGAAGTCGCTGTGTCAGGATTCCAGAAGTTCATTGTTTTGTTTTGTTTTTTTAAAGGATGGACTCAGTAGGCACATAAGTTTTGCCTTGTTCCTGTCCTCTTCTTTCTTCCTGCAAAGCAGGCATGATGCCTGGAGCTTCAGGAGCTATCTGACCTATAGATGGATACCTATATCATCAGGATGATGCCGCAGGCAAGAATAGCAGAGCATAAAGATACAAGGGCCTGGATATACAGTGGTTCCTGGACTTGCTAGCTTTTGATTTTTTGTTATATAAGAAAAGCAAACCCCTTGCTTGTTTAGACTTCTGAGTTTCTTTGTTTTCTTATTTGCTTTTATTATTTGTGGCCAAATACAATCACAAATTTATGTATTTTGCATACCTTCTTGAGATAGAGTTGAAAGAGTAGTGGGGCAGTGTTGTCTGCTGAGAAAGAGATTATCCTGAGGGGTGAGCTGTGGGCAGCCAATCCTTCCCCTCCTGCAGGCTTTCCTTCCCAAGCTCTTCTTTGTCCAAACCCGGGAATTTCTCCGTGCTCATTAAATTGAGAAGTCTGTTCCCTTACAAGGGGTGGCAGTGAGATCCAGAGCCTTCAAGGGAAAGTAAAACCCAGAAGATGAAATATGGGCATCTAATACAAACTGTACCTTCCCTCCTACAATCTTGTCTTTTGGAACTCTTATTTGGCAAAATCTAGGATGTTCCCGGTCCTGCTTTTTTAAAATATGCAAATGTAGTGATTTAATAGTGATAAACAAGACAAAATTGATAGAATTGTGTTTCATTTACAGACAGGGTACAATAAAATGTTTAGCCACAATTTTTTATACAAACCTGAAGCAATATTCATATAGAATAAAGTCTCACATATAATTGATGGATGATAAATATACACAGTTTGACCAAAGGAAAATTTATATGGAAAATTGTTGGAGTTATTCATATTTTGTGTTCAACATGCTCACTCTATTTTAAAACTAATACATGTAGAAGATTCTAATAAATTATTTCTCTTATCGGACATTACAGAGAAAGTATGTTCCATTGTTTTTAACTGTTAAAGTAACTATTAAATTAGAAAATGCTACTATACCTCATACTAAAAAAAGAAAGTTCTGACTCATTTAAAAATTTAAAAATTTCATTTTAAAAATTGCTATAGAATTATAGTTACTGACAGAGATTTTTAAAACACAATATTTACACCCTAGCCAACAGGCAAAATTTAGAACAATATACATAGTTTTCATATTCCTTGTTTAAAAGTTTTTCTTTATGATAGTAATAAAATTTAAAAGTAAAAAATGTATTATGGGAAATATTTCAACATTGTAATGATGTGTCAATTTATTCCAACGGAAAACAATTTAGAATTGTGTATCCACATTTAAAATGTTATATGATGATAAGCAAGGCTCAAATACAGAGTATCTGCCAAGTCTGAACTAGCTTGGATAACTTGAACTATCACTTCTAAGTACATGAAACACAACGTTTTCATTATTATGTTTATAAATATATAATGCTGTTTCTGTACGAATACAGCATTGTAAAGCAAGCATAATGCCATCTGACTCTTACAAAATATATTCATTTAAACAAGTCAGTAAAAATAAACAAGAGTACCCACTTTTAAAGCACACAAACTGTAAAACTGCTGTTTACTTTCTTAAGATCGTTCTGTGCAATAACAGAGAAGTAAAATGAAATGAAGAAATCAAAATGGTTAAATATGCAAGAAATGGTTATTCACAGTTACATCACAGCATTCTATGTATAGTCTATGTATCATTCTATGCATATTCTTTTTATTTTTTAAATTTCAGAATAAAAAGCATGTGTTGTCTACAGGTTCATAAAACAACATAAGAACAATCCAAGAGCATGTAACACAGATGTTAATGGAGATTGATAAACTATGGACCAAGGTTTATGTTCATTGCAGAGTGTTTTCACATTCAAACAGTGTTTACAGAAACCACTTCACACAGAATAAAACATCATCTGCCCACACAAAAACCAGTTCTTTTTAAGAAGAATCTTTCTTTCCAAGTAATGTATATATGAATGTCACACTTAGTCCATCTTTTATTGTCAAATTTGATGTCACTACAAAAGAAAGCAAATTTGACCATAGTTACATGTAGTCATGTTTATAAAGCTCTAATGACATAGAGATACCTATATAAATTAGGAACTTAGCTGGGCACTATGGGTCACATCTGTAATCTCAACACTTTGGGAGGACAAGGAGAGAGGATTTCTTGAGCCCAGGAGTTTGAGACCAGCCTGGGCAACATAGAGAAAACCCGGTCTCTACATTTTAAAAAAAAGTTAAAAAAATTAGCTGGGCATGGTGCATCCATCTGTGGTCCCAGCTACTTGGGAGATTGAGGTGGAAGGTTAGCTTGAGCCCAGGAGGTCTAGGCTTCAGTGAGTTGTGATCACACCACTATGATCCAGCCTGGGCAACAGAGCAAGACCCTGTCTCAAAAAAAAAAAAAAAAAAAAGAAAGAAATTAAGAGTTGAATATTTTTTTCCTTAATAGCCTCAGGTATCAACCTAAGAATGAAGTTTCTGATAACCGATTTGCTGATGATATTTTAGGTCTGTAGGCAGAGAAAGATTGGTAGTTAACAGTGGGACTGTTGCTGGTGCCATTCATAATACTGGATATGTGAGGAAACTGAAGATGAGGAGACTGGATTGGAGTAGCGTGGCTAGGCAAACAAGAAGGGCTAGAGGAAATAACTCTTACTGGGTCATTGGCCTTGTCACTTACAAAGTCATGTTCCAGTTCTCCAGCATTTTTGTCAGTTCATCTCTCCAGTGACTAAGTTTCATTCTTTTACTAATAGGTCAAACACCATACATTAAAGGAAGAAGTTAATTTCTTATCCAAATTTAAATGTAAATAATATACAGTAGGGTATATTTATTCTTTAAATATTCCTCTTTATACATGACATCAATCTGGGAAGTATAAGGTATGTTTCTCAGGTGCATCACAGTCATTCCAGCTGAACGTTATAAATAACTTGTGTCATTCACGTCCCCCTTAAACTTCTCTTTGTCTTTGTTTACTTCCTGTTCTGGTCAGAAAAAGCCAATGGATAAGCTTATTGTCTCATCATTAGTTATAATTCTCTTATCTTCATCTGCAACTTCCCTATTTTCATTAGAGTCACTAGCAGCAACAGCTGAAGAGATGTATAAGGATCCCTTATCATTATATTTTTGAAAAGGCCTGGAAGTAATTTGCATACAATATATTGAGGATTTTTTATCTAACGTTATATTCAGAAGCCTAATGGTTTCGTGAACTTGGACTTAACAGGATAATATTTGCTGGTCTTTAGGTAACACAAAATACAGGTCTTACAGAAGGAATGTAGATATTCTATTACGGTTCTGGCATCAATGAAGTATCCTCCACAAAGCACACTCATTAAGTGGAGATTTAGCTCAGTGATTTTGACTTCAATTGTTCAATGCATTTTTGTGTTATGAAATATCTCAGAAAAGCAGCATCTGGGAGGCTATTAAAGCAAATAGAAAAGACAATGAAAGTTAAAAGTCATTCAACAGAAAATGAATATGAGCCAATCGGCCATCTTAAAGTGAGCCACAGATGCCACTGTCAACAGCCAAAGAGGAGTCTCAGCTTTCTGGATGTTCAGCTGGGCTACCACCAAGGCCTGGCTCCTCTTCTGTGCCCTGGGGAAGGAACATGAGGAAGAACTGTGGTCAGGAATCAATACTGTTCTGTTGGGCTTGAAGGTATTCCTAATTCGAATCAGGGCTTCCTTGACAACATCGTCTCTGCTCCCGCCCCCACACTCCCCCCTGCCAGTTCTCTTTCAGCAAGAGCAGCTGTTTTCCTTGTATGATGGCAGGAAAAGATAAAAGGGGGCCTAGTAACATGACTAGAAAATAGAGGGAATCTCTAGAAGGCAGAAAGATTAATCATGGTTGCTATGGATTAATCATTTTATTTTTCCCAGGCAATGTGTTATGGGCTTTTTATGTTCATTTGTCATTAATCCTAGTAAGAATGCTATGCCATAGGTGCAATTGTTATTGCCGTTCTATAGAAACTCACACAGAGAGGATAAGAACTTGCCCAAGACTACACAACCAGGAAAATGAAAGTTGCAATTTTAACTTAGAAGCTCTACCCAGGTATAACCTCAAAAACTTCCACAGCTTCTTATCATCTCTGGGAAAATCCCAGACATTTCAAAAAGCCCTAGAACACCTTTTCAGCCAAACCTGAATCAATTCAAAGGAACCAAGTCTGTTGGGGCTAGAAGTTTTTTTAGAGATTATCTAGTCAAATGTCCTTCTTATACAGATGGAAAGACTGAGGTCTAGAACTCATTCCTAGTGGTAGTACCAGAACTAGGACTCAGTTCTTCAGACTCAGTCCAGTGTTTTTTTCTGGTGTGCCTGGACAGGAAAATGTAATTAATAAATGTCCATTAAATTAATAGATAAATGGATGAAAGTTACACCTAAATGACAACAACAGGTGGTTCTGACAGTGCTGTGGGAATGTATGGAAGGGATAGAGTAGGGCTATTGATCTTAGACCAGAAGCTCCTGGGAGGTAAGAACAAAGTTTCCTGGTACCTTCCTATATAGATGCATATCTTATTTGCATATAATTCAGTCTGTACCACAAGGAACCTAGAAAATACCTGATGAGGGCAGTGATTGATTCTTCTCTCAGAAGGTTGCATGTCTTTCTCTCTATCTCTCTCTCTCTCTCTCCCTCTCTCCCTGTCTAAGACACACACACACACACACACACACACACACACACACACACACACACACACAATTTCTCTCTGGCACAGTATCCTGTAAGAAAGCTGTCACACAATGGTATAGAAGAAAGAACATAGGAACTGGAGTCAGATAGATCTAAATTTGAATCCAGAATCTACTATTTAAAAGCTGTGTGGACTTAGACAAATGTCTTAATCTGTTTCTTCATGTGTCCAATTGGAATAATAAAACCTGTCTCATGAAGTTGTTGAGAACATTAAATAAGGTTATTTTATCAGTTAAGTTTGTGCTGACTTTGTGTAACAGAAATTCACCTAAAGTGACTTACATAAATAAGGGCTTTATTTGGGTCACTAAAAAAAAAAATCATAGAAGTAGACCACAAAAGATTGGAACAGTGGTTCTAAAAAGTCTTTAAGAATCAGGTTCTTGGGATTTTTGGCACCCAAATCATTAGCATGTATATTTATCCTTGTGCTCTCAAGTTGCATCACATTCTAGGTGTGAAAGGAAGAAGGGCAAAATGCACAGGATGAGCTCCAGCTCAATCTATCATTGGCTACAATGGGTCACATTATCATACCTCTTTGCAGGGAATTTGTAGAGAGGAGTGTTTTAAGTGGGTGCATTATTTACCCAAACAAAATTATGATTCTGTTTAGGAGGAGGAAAGAATGGATAGAGAGTAGGCAACTTGCAAAGTCTATCACAATGGTATAGGTCAAAGTTTTTTTGTTTTTTTTTGTTTTGTTTTTTTTTTCCCATTTATTTATTTTATCGCATTTTAGGTTTTGGGGTATATGTGAAGAACATGCAAAATTGTTGCATAGGTACACACGTGGCAATGGGATTTGCTGCCTTCCTCCCCATCACCTACATCTGGCATTTCTCCCCTTGCTATCTCTCCCCACCTCCCCACCTCCCACCGTCCCTCCCCTATTTCCCCCCAACTGACCCCAGTGTGTAGTGCTCCCCTCCCTGTGTCCATGTGTTCTCATTGTTCAACACCCGCCTATGAGTGAGAACATGCGGTGTTTGATCTTCTGCTCTTCTGTCAGTTTGCTGAGAATGATGGTTTCCAGGTTCATCCATGTCCCTACAAAGGACCCAAACTCATCGTTTTTGATGGCTGCATAATATTCCATAGTGTATATGTGCCACATTTTCCCTATCCAGTCTATCGTCGATGGGTATTTGGGTTGGTTCCAGGTCTTCGCTGTTGGAAACAGTGCTGCAATGAACATTCGTGTGCACATGTCCTTATAGTAGAACGATTTGTAATCCTTTGGATATATACCCAGTAATGGGATTGCTGGGTCAAATAGAATTTCTATTTCTAGGTCCTTGAGGAATCGCCACACTGTCTTCCACAATGGTTGCACTAATTTACACTCCCACCAACAGTGCAAAAGTGTTCCTATTTCTCCACAACCTCTCCATCATCTGTTGTCTCCAGATTTTTGAATGATCGCCATTCTAACTGGCGTGAGATGTTATCTCAATGTTGTTTTGATTTGCATTTCTCTGATGACCAGTGATGATGAGCATTTTGTCATATGTTTGTTGGCCTCATGTATGTCTTCTTTTGTAAAGTGTCTGTTCATATCCTTTGCTCACTTTTGAATGGGCTTGTTAGTTTTATTCTTGTAAATCTGTTTTAGTTCTTTGTAAATTCTGGATATCAGCCCTTTGTCAGATGGGTAAACTGCAAAAATTTTTTCCCATTCTGTTGGTTGCCAATTCAGTCTAATGACTGTTTCTTTTGCTGTGCAGAAGCTGTGGAGTTTGATTAGGTCCCATTTGTCTATTTTGGCTTTTGTTGCCAATGCTTTTGGTGTTTTGGTCATGAAGTCCTTGCCTACACCTACATCCTGAATGGTTTTGCCTAGATTTTCTTCTAGGGTTTTTATGGTGTTAGGTCTTATGTTTAAGTCTTTAATCCATCTGGAGTTAATTTTAGTGTAAGGTGTCAGGAAGGGGTCCAGTTTCTTCTTTCTGCACATGGCTAGGCAGTTTTCCCGACACCATTTATTAAACAGGGAATCCTTTCCCCATTGCTTGTTTTTGTCTGGTTTCTCAAAGATCAGATGATTGTAGATACGTTGTGTTGTCTCTGAGACCTCTGTTCTGTTCCATTGGTCTATATCTCTGTTTTGGTACCAGTACCATGCTGTTTTGATTACTGTAACCCTGTAGTGTAGTTTGAAGTCCGGGAGTGTGATGCCTCCCGCTTTGTTCTTTTTGCTTAGAATTGACTTGGCTATGCGGGTTATCTTTTGGTTCCATATGAAGTTTAAGGTGTTTTTTTTCAGTTCTGCGAAGAAGGTCATTGGTAGCTTGATGGCGATAGCATTGAATCTGTAAATTACTTTGAGCAGTATGGCCATTTTCATGATATTTATTCTTCCGAACCATGAACATGGAATGTTTCTCCATCTGTTTGTGTCCTCTCTTATTTCGTTGAGCAGTGGCTTGTAGTTCTCCTTGAAGAGGTCCTTTACATTCCTTGTTAGTTGTATTCCTAGATATTTTATTCTCTTTGTGGCAATTGTGAATGGAAGTTTGTTCTTGATTTGGCTCTCTTTAAGTCTGTTATTGGTGTATAGGAATGCATGTGATTTTTGCACATTGATTTTGTATCCTGAGACTTTGCTGGATTTGCTTATCAGTTTCAGGAGATTTGGGGCTGAGACAATAGGGTCTTCTAGATATACAATGATGTGGTCTGCAAATAGAGACAATTTGACTTCCTCCTTTCCTATTTGAATGCCCTTTATTTCTTTTTCTTGCCTGATTGCTCTGGCTAGAACTTCTAATACTATATTGAATAGGAGTGGTGAGAGAGGGCATCCTTGTCTGGTGCCATATTTCAAGGGGAATGCTTCCAGTTTTTGCCCATTCAGCATGATATTGGCTGTTGGTTTGTCATAACTAGCTTTTATTATTTTGAGATACGTTCCGTCGATACCTAGGTTATTGAGGGTTTTTAGCATAAAGGGCTGTTGAATTTTGTCAAAGGCCTTCTCTGCATCAATTGAGATAATCATGTGGTTTTTGTCTTTGGTTCTGTTTATGTGGTGAATTACGTTTACAGATTTGCGTATGTTGAACCAACCTTGCATCCCCGGGATGAAGCCTACTTGATCATGGTGGATAAGCTTTTTGATGTGCTGTTGCAATCGGCTTGTCAGTATTTTATTGAAGATTTTTGCATCTATGTTCATCATGGATATTGGCCTGAAGTTTTCTTTTCTTGTTGAGTCTCTGCCGGGTTTTGGAATCAGGATGATGTTGGTCTCATAAAATGATTTGGGAAGAATTCCCTCTTTTTCTATTGTTTGGAATAGTTTCAGAAGGAATGGTACCAGCTCCTCTTTGTATGTCTGGTAGAATTCGGCTGTGAACCTGTTTGGACCTGGGCTTTTTTTGGGTGGTAAGCTCTTAATTGCTGCCTCAAGTTCAGACCTTGTTATGGGTCTGTTCAGGGTTTTGGCTTCTTCCTTGTTTAGGCTTGGGAGGAGGCAAGTGTCCAGGAATTTATCCATTTCTTCCAGGTTTATTAGTTTATGTGCATAGAGTTGTTTGTAATAATCTCTGATGATGGTTTGAATTTCTGTGGAATCTGTGGTGATATCCCCTTTATCGTTTTTTATTGCATCCATTTGGTTATTCTCTCTTTTCTTTTTTATTAATCTGGCTAGTGGTCTGTCTATTTAGTTGATCTTTTCAAAAAACCAGCTCCTGGATTTATTGATTTTTTGAAGGGTTTTTTTTGTATCTCTATCTCCTTCAGTTCTGCTCTGATCTTAGCTATTTCTTGTCTTCTGCTAGACTTTGAGGTTTTTTGATCTTGCTCCTCTAGCTCTTTCAGTTTTTATGATAGGGTGTCAATTTTTGATCTCTCCTTGCTTCTCATGTGGGCACTTATTGCTATATATTTTCCTCTAGAGACTGCTTTAAATGTGTCCCAGAGATTCTGGTATGTTGTGTCTTCATTCTCGTTGGTTTCGAAGAACATCTTTATTTCTGCCTTCATTTCATTGTTTATCCAGTCAACATTCAAGAGCAAGTTGTTCAGTTTCCATGAAGCTGTGCGGTTCTGGGTTAGTTTTTGAATTTTGAGTTCTAATTTGATTGCACTGTGGTCTGAGAGACTGTTTGTTATGATTTCCGTTCTTTTGCATTTGCTGAGGAGTGATTTACTCCCAATTATGTGGTCAGTTTTAAAGTGGGTGTGATGTGGTGCTGAGAAGAATGTATATTCTGTGGATTTGGGGTGGAGAGTTCTTTAAGTGTCTATTAGGTTTGCTTGGTCCAGGTCTGAGTTCAAGTCCTGGATATCCTTGTTAATTTTCTGTCTGGTTGATCTGTCTAATATTGACAATGGGGTGTTAAAGTCTCCCATTATAATTGTGTGGGAGTTTAAGTCTCTTTGTAAGTCATTAAGAGCTTGCCTTGTGTATCTGGGTGCTCCTGTATTGGGTGTGTATATATTTAGGATCATTAGCTCTTCTTGTTGCACTGATCCTTTTAGCATTATGTAATGTCCCTCTTTGTCTCTTATGATCTTTGTTGCTTTAAAGTCTAATTTATCAGAGATGAGAATTGCAACTCCTGCTTTTTTTTTTGGTCTCCATTTGCTTGGTAAATCTTCCTCCATCCCTTTATTTTGAGACTTTGTGTATCCTTGCATGTGAGATGGGTTTCCTGGATACAGCACACCAATGGGTTTTGGCTTTTTATCCAATTTTCCAGTCTGTGTCTTTTGATTGGGGCATTTAGTCCATTTACATTTAGGGTTAATATTGTTATGTGCAAATTTGATACTGCCATTTTGGTGCTAGCTGGGTGTTTTGCCCTTTGGTTGAACTGGTACTTGTTGTTCCTTTATATGTGTAGAGTCTCTTTCGGGAGCTCTCGTAGAGCTTGCCTGGTGGTGACGAAATCTCTGAGTACTTGCATGTTCCCAAAGGATTTTATTTTTCCTTCACTTATGAAGCTTAGTTTGGCTGGATAGGAGATTCTGGGTTGAAAGTTCTTTTCTTTAAGGATGTTGAATATTGGCCCCCACTCTCTTCTGGCTTGTAGGGTTTCTCCTGAGAGATCTGCTGTGAGTCTGATGGGCTTCCCTTTGTGGGTAACCCGACTTTTCTCTATGGCTGCCCTTAGTATTTTCTCCTTCATTTCGACCCTGGTGAATCTGACGATTATGTGCCTTGGGGTTGCTCTTCTTGACGAATATCTTTGTGGTGTTCTCTCTATTTCCTGGACTTGAATGTTTGCCTGCCTTGCTAGGTTGGGGAAGTTTTCCTGGATAATATTCTGAAGAGTATTTTCCAGCTTGGATTCATTCTCTTCGTCGCACTCAGGTACGCCTATCAAACGTAGATTAGGTCTTTTCACATAGTCCCACATTTCTTGGACATTTTGTTCATTCCTTTTTACCCTTTTTTCTCCAGTCTTGTCTTCCTGTTTTATTTCATTGAGTTGATCTTCGACCTCTGATATCCTTTCTTCTGCTTGGTCAATTCGGCTGTTGATACTTGTGCATGCCTCGCGAAGTTCTCGTGTTGTGTTTTTCAGCTCCATCAATTCACTTATATTTCTTTCTATTTTGTCCATTCTTGTTAGCATTTCATCAAATCTTTTTTCACGGTTCTTAGTTTCTTTACATTTGGTTAGAGTATGTTCTTTAAGTTCACAGAAGTTTCTTACTACTCACCTTCTGATTCTGTCATTTCATCACGCTCGTTCTCCCTCCAACCTTGTTCCCTTGCTGGTGAGGAGTTATGATGCCTTGTAGGAGGAGAGGTGTTATGATTTCGGGTGTTTTCATCGTTTTTGCGCTGGTTTCTTCCCATCTTTAAGGATTTATCCACCTGTCGACTTTGTAGTTGCTGGCTTTCATATTGGGTCTCAAATCTTTCAGATTGACGTTCTGTTTGTTGATGATGAGGTTGTTTCTGTTTCTTGGTTTTCTTTCTGACAGTCTGGACCCTCTGCTGTAGGTCTGCTGAGGTTCACTCCAGGCCCTGCTTGCCTGGGGTTCACCTGCAGCAGCTGCTGAACAGTAAGGGTTGTTACCAGTTTTCTTCTTCTGCTATCTTTGTCCCAGAAGGATACCCGCCTAGTGTCAATCTGATCTCTCCTTTATTAGGTGTCTCTTTGGATATATAGGTGTCAGGGAGCTGCTTGAGGAGATGGTCTCTTCTTTATAGGAGCTCAAATGGTGAGCTGCGATCTCTGTTGTTGTTCATTCAGAGCTGCTGGGCAGGTACTTTTAGGTCTGCTGCAGCAGAACTCATAAACTGCTTTTTGTTCCTAGGTGCTCTGTCCCAGGGATTTAGGGCTTTATTTATGAGTTTCCGTTATGCTTCTGTCATCTTTTTTTTTTTTTTTCCTTCAGACCTGCCCTGCCGAGCAAGGAGGCATCCTAGTCACTGTTGGCCTGTAGAGGCTTTGCTGAGCTGCTGTGGGCTCCGCCCAGCTGCTGAGTGAACTTCCTTGCAGTCCTGTTTATATGGGTGTAGTTAGAACTGCTTTGGCGATGGTGGCCCGCATCTGTTGAGGAGAAGTCTCTCTGCTGTGGCGGGTTGCCTTGGCAACGGCAGGTTGCCTCAGCATTGGTCGACTACCTCCGTTGTGGCTGGCTGCCTCGGTAATGGCGGATGCCCCTTCCCCACAGAGCTGGACCGTCCCGGGTTCAACTGCACTTGCTGTGAAACTCTCAATCCAGAGTTTCTGATTGCTGTTCTTTTGTGTGGGTGGGACAAGCCGAGCCTGATTG
Organism: Sapajus apella; assembly: GCF_009761245.1. Classification (NCBI taxonomy): domain Eukaryota; kingdom Metazoa; phylum Chordata; class Mammalia; order Primates; family Cebidae; genus Sapajus; species Sapajus apella. Next base: position 4,791,759 of record NW_022437031.1, read on the forward strand.
CCTGCCTCCCTGCCTCAGAGCCTTTTTTAAGTTTGTGTTCCAGTCGCCTGTTGAAGAGGCATCGGGGTCTATTTGTTTTCCCCTGTGGCCACTCACTGCGCTGGCTTAAACAGCGGCACTGAGGTTTGTGGCGCTTTTAGGTTTTTTTTTTTTTTTTTTTTGCCCTGGAATCTACTGTCCTGGTTCCCTGCTCAGTCCCCTTTTTAAACAGACGAATGGGCGACTTCGCGTGGCTCCAATCTCCAGCCAAAAGGGCACCTGGACCAGTGTATTTTGTATAGAGAACTGCTGCTCTGGGGCGCCAACAAAGCAGCCACGCGGGGCAAAGCAGTGGCGCCGGCCGGCACAGCCGCGCTGGCCGAAACAGCCACACTGGTGACCTGTGGAGCTCCTCCGCCTGGGAATTTCCTAGTCTGTGGGCAATAAAAATGTGGCGTCCACTCACCCTCTGTGCTTTCACTTGGAGCTGCAATCCTGAGCTGCTCCTAAACCGCCATTTTGGATCGAGACCCTAGGTCAAAGTTTTTAGACACTGGGCCAGTTTGCTATATGAGATGTGCAGTAAATGTGAGTGATTGACTTCTGAACCTTAAAATGAGTTCAAGTGATAGATGAAGCCAAGGTCATTCTGGTCCATTAGTGGGGCACTCAAGAACCAGAGCTCCAGGTTGGATCTCCCCACCAAGGTGTCTACTGGGAAATCCCTAAATACAAAAACAAAATATAACAAAATCTCACATACTAAGTTCTTGTCCACTGGCTTTAATTCATTCCTGAAATTTTACTACTCAACTTACTCTTTTGAGCTAAGTTATTGTCTCTAGGTTAAAATACCAACATGGAAGTTCAGAGCAATCAGGCAAGAAAAAGAAATAAACGGCATGCAATTGAGAAAAAAATAAGTCAAATTATCTTTGCTTGCCAATGATATAATCATTGGAGAACCTTAAAGATTCCTTCAAAAGACTTTTAGATTTAATAACTGAATTCAGCAATGTTTCACATAGCAAAATCAATGCACACAAATCAGTAACACTGCTGTACACCACCAAACAAGCTAATAATCAGAGAAAAAACTCAATCCCTTTTATAATAGCTGCAAATAAAATAAAATAAAATAAAATAGGAATATACTTAGCCAAAAACATGAAAGTTATCCACAAGGAGAACTACAAAACGCTGCTAAAAGAAATCATAGATTATAAAAACAAATGGAAATACACCCCATGCTCATGGATTGAAAGAATCAATATCATGAAAATGGCCATATTGTTCAAAGCAATCTACAGATTCAATGTATTTCCTACCAAATCACCAATATCATTTTTCACAGAATTATTTAAAAAACCCCTAAAATTTATATGGTGCCAAAAATGGAGCCCAAATGGCAATCTTAAGCAGAAAGAGCAAATCTGGAGGCATCACATTACCCAACTTCAAATTATACTATGATGCTATAGTACCCAAAACAGCATGCCACTGATGATATAAAAGTATATACATAGACACCAACAGAACAGAATAGAGAACCCAGAAGTAAAGTCAAATACTTAAAACCAACTGATCTTTGATAAAGCATACAAAAACATAATGTGGGGAAAGGATACCCTATTTAATAAATGGTGTTCAGAAAACTGGATGGCCACATGTAGAAGAATGAAACTGGAGCTGTATCTCTCACCATATACAAAAATTAACTCTAGATGGATTAAAGTTTTTAATCTGAGTCCTGAAACTATAAAAATTCCACAAGAAAATACAGACAAAACTCTTTTGGACACTGGCCTAGGCAAAGAATTTATGACTAAGACCCCAAAAGTAAATTCAGCAAAAACAAAAATAAATGGGACCTCATGAAACTAAAAAGCATCTTCCCAGCAAAAGAAATAGCCATCAGGGTAAATAAATAACGTAGAGATTGGGAGAAAACATTTGCAAACTATGTATCCAACAGAAGACTAATATCCAGAATCTATAAAGAATACAAACAAATCAGCAAGAAAAAAATCCCTTTAAAAAAAATGGGCAAATGTCATGAATAGACATTTATCAAAACCAGATATACAAATAGCCAAGAAATATGAGAACAAATGGCCATTACATCAAACATCACTACATTGTCTTCAGGGAAATGCAAATTAAAATCACAATGAGATACCAAACTTTACCCTAGCCAGAAGGCTAGGTAAGAGGTCAAAAAACAGGTTGCATGTGGTTACTCACACCTGTAATCCCAGTATTTTGGGACGCTAAGGTGAAAGGATTGCTTGAACCCAAGAGTTTGAGACCAGTCTGGGCAACATAGTGCAACCCCATCTCTCCAAAAACTAATAATTGAAAAAATTAGGCCTAGTGGTATGCATCTGTAGTCCCAGTTACTCAGGAGGCTAAGATGGTTGAATCATTTGAGCCCTGGAGTTTTAGGCTGCAGTAAGCCGTGATTATACCACCATAATCCAGCCTGGGTGGCAGAGTGAGTGAAACTCTGTCTCAAAAAAAATTACACACACACACAAACACACACACACATAGTCAAAAAACAGATGTTGGCAAGGATGTGGTGAAAAGGGAACACTTATATATTGTCGGTTGAAATGTAAATTAGTACAACCTCTATGGAAAACAGTATGGAGATTTCTCAAAGAACTAAAATTAGATCTACCATTCGATTCAGCAGTCCCACTACTCATAACTACCCAAAAGAAAAGGAAATATTATGTGAAATAGACACCTGTATGTGTGTGCTTATTGCAGCATTACTCACAGTTGCAAAGATATGGAATCAACCTAAATGCCCATCAACTGATAAGTGGATAAAGAAAATATGGTATATACATATACCATGAATGTTACTCAGCTATGAAAAAGAACAAAGTAATGCCTTCTGCAGCAACATGGCTAGAACTGGAGGCCATTGTTCTATGTGAAGTAATTCAGAAATGGAAAACCAAATACCACATAGTCTCACCTACAAGGGAGAGGTTGCAAGCTATCGGTGTGCAAAAGTATACAGAGTGGTATGATGCACATTGGAGATTCTGAAGGGGGAGTGTGCAATGGGGTGAGGGATGAAAAGCCACCTATGGGGTAAAATGTACACTACTCAGGTGATGGGTACACTACAATTCCAGACTATACAATTAATCCATGTACCAAAAAAAAAAAAAAATTATACCCTTAAAGCCATTGAAAATAAATAAATAAATACCAGCATGTTATAACTTTAGGTTGGGTAACATGTTGGTCTCTTAAGCCACATGTATATCAGCACAACTAAAAATGTGAGCATCAGATGTGCCCCGGAAGAATAAGGAGGCACTTATGAAAAGGTGGAGGTGGAGTCTGAGAAAGTCCAAACAATGGGAGAAGTTCTGTGGAGATAGGCAACCAGGTTTAGACTTAAATGCTGGGCACAGGAAACCCAAAGCGAAGACATAAACCCTGTCCACTTTACTATTTTTCTTTGAAATTGACCTGCTGAGTTACTTTCATGTCAATTAGGGGACACAGACACACCAGCAAGTTTGTCAGACCCTTTTGCCCAACTCTGCTCTCCAAGTCACTAACAAAAGTTGTCCTTATTCTTCTTCTCATTACCATGATTGGGATTTATTTTTACTTAGAGAAAAATGAGTAGAATAGGAGTCAGGTGGTTTGTGTTCAGTTTCTAACTCTTACATTCCCTTGTTGATAACATGGGGAAATTGTTGAGTATACATTCCAAAGCTTTACTTCCCCACATATCAAATGAGGATAAGAATTGCCACTTAGCTCACACAATTATTGTGTGGATGAAATCTCATAATTGAAGAAAGTACTTTAAAAATAATAAAGCCTAATGTGTTATACAAATGTAAGAAATTACTTTCTGGGTTTATCTATTCAGAACTCAACAGCACTTATTAAGAGCTTACTGTACTTTGGAGTCTGCTTCAGCATAGGGGACACTACTGTAGGAAACAAAACAAGATTCTTATTTTTATAGAATTTTAATTCTGTTAAAAGATTTAGAAAATAAACAAGGTAATATCAACTAGTAGTATGTAAGTGCTATGATGGAATTAAATAGGGTAATGTGATTAGGAGTAACTTGTGAACTAGAGAAAACTATTTTAAAATTCATATGTAACCAAAAAGGAACCCATGTAACCAAGGTAATCCCTAGACAAAAAGGAGAAACCTGGAGGCATTACGCTACCTGACTTTAACCTATACTACAAGATTATAGTAACCACAACAACATGGTACTAGTACAAGAACAGATACATAGACCAGTGGAACAGAATAGAGAACTCAGAAATAAGACCACACACCTACAACTATCAGATCATCAACCAACCTGGCAAAAACAAGCAATGGGGAAAGGATTCCCTATTTTATAAATGGTGCTGGGATAACTGGCTAGCCATGTGCAGAAAATTGAAACTGGATCCCATCCTTACACCTTATAAAAAATCAACTCAAAGCTGGGCACAGTGGTTCATGCTTGCAATCCCAATACTTTGAGAGGCCAAGGCTGACAGATCACAAGGTCAGGAGATCAAGACTATCGTGGCTAACAACATGAAACCCCGTTTCTACTAAAAATACAAAAAATTAGCTGAGTGTGGTGGCACGTACCTGTAGTCCCAGATACTTGGGATGCTGAGGCAGGAGAATCGCTTGAACCCAAGAGGAAGAGGTTGCAGTGAGCAAAGATTGCACCACTGCACTCTAGCCTGGGTGACAGAGCAAGACTCTGTCAAAAAAAAAAAAAAAACAACACAAGATAGATTAAAGACTTAAATGTAAAACTCAAAACTATAAAAACTCTAGAAGAAAACCTGGGCAATATCATTAAGGACATAGGCATGGGCAAAAAAAAGTCTTCTGACCTTCACAAATGGTTATATCATGTATATGGCACAAAGGCCCTCAACTGAGAACAGAGGGGCTGAAATTCAGCCCACACTCTGCTAACCAAGACTTGAGCCCCGGCTTCAGGTTGTGTGAGCAAAAAAAGAGTGCCTTTTCCTAATCAATCCCTGAAGTTGCCTTTTTTACAGTTTATCGTGGATGGGAGGTGCCTTTTAATAACTTATACAAAGGTACTATATGTCTTGGCAATCCTCTACTATCTTAGAAGGTGACAATCAAGATGTGAGATGTGACCTGAGCCATGATGGAACATGTCTATCTCATCCTATCTGTTGTTAGCACCTTAAGGTCACGAAAGGGCCCATATATTAGCCTTTCCCTGTGCTGGTTGTCTGGCTGGCTGATTAAAAGAAGGTTTAGCTGTCTGTCTGACTGACAGAATTACTGACTGGCTAACCGAATGCTGTACTAACTAAATTTCTGTTTGGCTGCCTTACAAACACACAGAATGAGTGGCAAATTTATTTAGTTGATAGGATAACTTTCTGATTCCCTAACTAATTAAATGATTGACCAACTGGCTTATTTGTGCTCTATTGAACAAGCTTTCTGTGTATCTGATTAGTGGTCTTTCAGGCTGATTCATTAGCTACTGTTTTCCATCATATAGATAATTTATAGGCTATCTGATGGACTGTCTGATAGACTGATTCATTGACATACAAACTTGGTGATTCTCTGACTGTCTGACACTCTGACTGACTGGCCTACTGGCTGGTTTCATACTGGATAACAGATTATCTAGCATTCTTTCCAACTGACAAGTCTTCAGGCCAATAGGCTGACTGACAGGCCAGTCAATTGGGTGTGGAAATGGCCAACTAGATTGCTATTATTTTGTCTGAAAGACTTTCCAATTGTGTATTCACTTACAGAGACAAGGGTGAAGAAAGAAGACTATTAATACATACAATTCAAGACACTACCCTACGCAGATGAAAAGGAAGGCAAACTAGTGGCAAGTAGAAGAAAAGGGCATTTTATAAAGACGTTAACGGCTTTTTCCTGACAGTTCAAAGGGGAAAAATGGCTCCATATAATATCAACCCATTAATAATGAGGCATGGAATCAATGTTAGCTTTAAACCGCCTGAGAAACAAAGCTTATTACTCAACTTGATCATTAACAGGGAAAGCAACAGATGACACTTGAATAATAAACAGTAAAATATCAAGAATGGTCATAAAGGAGTCACTTATTGAGCCAGCAGAATGAAGACCGAGAGGGCACAACTCTCAGAGCCCGCTCATTAAACCCCAAGCATTTAGTCATAAAGAAGCAAGCCCAGGAAGAAGAGAAACTCAAAAACTATACTTCTTTTCTAGCAGAAAAAAATGGAAGGTATTATTCTCTCTTTGTTCTCTGATTAAACTGAGCAGCTGAGTCTTTGAAATCTTCTTTTGCCTAATGTCCTTTGACTTTATACTAAGAAATACCAACTGAGAATTTACATACTGTGGTCTATACATTATTTATTTTGCATTAGATGTCAATTGTGATGGCTGCTCACTCACGGCTTCTTATAGACAGCTGGCCATGGCTTCAGACCCTACTAAAGGAACATGTGGCTTTACTCTCATGCATGGCCATAGCTATTAGACTATGGTACAAACTTAATGAAATTTTAGCCTAACCATAGACTTGCCAGTAAGCTATATACTTTCTACTACAAAAAGATGTGCTAGGGCAACTCTCCAACTTTTGAGAAGTTGAACTAAGAAATATAGAGACAAGGGGGCAATTAGCATTACCAGTACAGTAGGCCAGAATATGAAAGGTTATCAGGGAAAGAGAGACAAGTGCAACAGTGATGAACGTATTTTAAGGCTAAATTATGTGGAAACAAAACCACAAGTAAGCAGAAGCCAGGAGGCAGAGAAAAGGGTATAAAACAGGCTGTAATTGAAAGTGAATGGAGAAATTATTGAGGAGCTGAGTTCCATTCATGGAAGACTACTAGTGTGAGAAGCCATAACCTCCAGTTGCTGAAGTTCCTGGAACTTCTTTGACCTATTCTGTAGTTCTCCATGCTACTGAATACCAGATGATTTGCTTTTCTTGGGCTCCTGGGCACAAGTCCTTAAAATGGAACCTCTATACTTAAAAAAAGAAGTTTTGGACTTCTTATAACCCAAAGTACCATATAAAGTCTGTATATAGAAACTCCTAACATCTTCCTCCTCTCCCCATCTAGATTTCATTAGAATTTAATAATTTTATTAAAGTGCTCATTCTTCTCCATCTCTTCCACATCCCCAAGAGTGTTAAAGCAAAATATCAGATATAACCCTATTTGCTTAGATATGTAATGTTATTTCCCAAGCCAAAAACTATTGAGTTTCTAGTGATTACTAATATTTTTACAGAATTTTCACATTCCTTTAGAATTTTATATTACACAACCATGAGAAGTGGACAGGGTAGCTGTCTTTGAGATCTTTGAGATGAAGTAACAGAGACTGAGGAAAAAGAAATCACACAGTAGTCAAGCTAGGACTAGAATCCACTTCCCCTTACTTCCAGTCCTCTACTTCCCCAAATGTTTAAAGAGTCATTCTTTTGGCCAGAGTTCTCAAAAGTGAGGTGTGCCTACATCAGGAAATGTGTAAGATAGTATGTTGCAAAAAATAAACAAAATATTAAAAATTCTATATAGACTTCTGCTCCTAGGTAGATGGAGCAGATAAAATTTTCCCCATTCCTCACATTAAGTACAACTAAAAGCCCTGAACGTGATATATAAAACAAACGTAAAAAGACTGAAATGTAGAGAGGAGAAAGCAGACTGGCAAGGGATATTGAGAACTGAGGAACAACATTGATAGGTTCCTTTGGGTTTTCCTTTTGCTCATATATCTATGATATGGAGCCGAAGAAGCCAGTAACCCAGAAATACCAATGGACACAGACAAAATATGCTACAACAAAAGCCTGTTGTTTTTATCCAAAAGGTCAAGAAAGGAGCAACCTAGCCAGACAGAAGATTTTAGACAATAACCACTCTACTTCAGCCAAACAATGCAGAAAAAAGTGATGAAATCACATCAATCTTAGTAAGGGTTTTCTAGAAAAAACAAAACAAATAGCAGGCTTCTCTCCTCCAGAGCTGTGAAACAATAAATGTATGTCATTTAAGACAACCAATACAGTCATGTGCCACATGATGATATTTTAGTCAATTATGAACCATATATATATGATGATGGTCCCATAAGATTATACTACTATATTTTTACTGTACCTATTCTATGCTTAATTATGTTTAGATACACAAATACTTACCAATGTGTTACAATTGCCTACAGTATTCAGTAAAGTAACATGCTTTACAGGTTTGTAGCCTAGAAGCAAAGGGCTATACCATGTAGCTTAGGTGGGTAGTAGCTTATTCCATCTAGGTTTGTGTAAGTACACACTATAACACTCACACAATGGTAAAATTGCCCTATGACACATTTCTCAGAACACATTCCCCATCTTCATGTAACACACAACTACATATGGTATTGTGTTATGGCAGACAGAGTTGGCAAATACAAATACTATGACAGCAGATAAGGCATTCCATAAATTGGTGGATGATAATTTTAGTAGAAACGTATGCTGGGAAGACAAATCCATATCCAGAATGTCTATTCAAGTAATAACAAAATGGTGCCCCTTTTATGATCGAAAAGGTTCAATCTAAGCAGCCTGCCACCAGGCTGGTCACCCTAGAGAATGGTGCTGTACTGGGGACTCAGCGTTGGTCTCTGCTGTTGGTGGATTGAGTACTCAGCAGTGGCTGTAGCCATGTCAGCCTTGGTAAATGAAACACCAAATTGTTAAGTCCATGCATAATGTCCATCTCTGCCACCATGTCCAGTTTGTCCATGAATGCATTGGGCAATGACTAGAGTGATGAGGAAAGAAGCTGACTGGTATTCACAGAATGGGCTATCCCATGCACTTATGCATTAAAATTCTTCTCTGCTGAGGTTACCCTTTGGTGAGTAATAAGATGTCCCACCACCTCTTAACTGCAATTGAGTCAGAGTTGTACTAGTGGAGAGTCAGGACTTTCACTATTACCAAATGATAAATATGTTTCCCCCAGCACAGTGTACATGAAGACTTAGTGGAAGTCAATACTCTCACGCCCACCTAGCAGTAATACCCTGCCCTTCTGTCAGCAGGAGCTATATGAGAACTTCTACTTCTACCTGGGAGTAATGAGATGGCAATCATGCTACCCTTGCCAGAGTGGTCTTTTTAAAAAGTCAGTTAAAACACCATTTAAATCAGGTTTAAATAATGTCCAGAGGCTCCTAACATAACTGAAAATGTTCACATTTTAATAGAAAATTTCTCATCATACTAAGAACAAGGAGGAAGCCAAACAGAATGAAAAGACAATAAATAGATGGCAAGTCAACATAATAGAGATGTTAGGATTATCTGGCAAATATTTTAAAGCACCCATGAAAAAAATGTTTTAACACACAATTACAAATATACATGAGACAAATGACAAAATAGAAAATCTGCCCCCCAAAAATAGACTGAGTAAAAAAAGGAAGAAAGAGGAAAAAAAAAATGAAAGAAAGAAACAAAGAAAACGAAAATACAAGGGACAAGCAAATGGAAAATTGGAATTGGTATATGTAATAATTGAAATAAAAAGTTACAGGGATGGGCTTAACAGTATAATAGAGGTGAGGGGAAAGGGGAAAGAATCAGGGAACTAGAAGATGAAATAATAGAAATTATCCAACTTGAACAACAGAGATAAACTGAAAAAATAGTGAACAGAGCCTATGGTATGTATGAGACTATAAAAGAAGATATAACATTTGTATTATTGGAAGGTCAAAAGAAGAGGGGAAAGAAAGAGAGGCAGAAAAGTATTCAAAGAAATAATGACCGAATTTTTTTAAAAACTAGTGAAAAACATGAACCTATGGATTCAAGAGGCTGAAGAAACCCCAAACAGGCTAAGCCCAAAGAAATCCATGCCAATATACATCATAATACAACTTCTGAAAGGTAAAGACAAAGAAAAGTAATTTGAGAGCCACAAGAATCAATACCTTATCAACTGAAGAAAAACAATAGGAATTACAGATTTATTGTCGGAAACCAAGCATACCAAGAAGAGGTGGCATATTTTTAAGTACTGAAAGAAAACAATCCAGAAACCTATACCCAATAAAAATTTCTTACAGATAATTTTTTAAAAAGAAAACACTCTCAGATGAAGGAAAACAGACAATTTGTCAGACCTGACTCCTCCAAGAAAGGTTAAAGGAAGTTATCTAAAATAAAGAAATTAATAAAAGAAGAAACTTTGGGCAATCAGGAAGGAATAAAAGACAGAATAAACAAAAATATGAGTAAATGCAATAGGCTTTCCTTCCCTTGGACTTTCTAAATAATATGTGATAGCCCACACAAAATTATAACACTGTCAATATGGTTCAAATATGTGTAGAAGAAATATTTTAAACAATTTGATTATAAATAGAGAAAAATAAAAAGATTATATAAAGGATATACATAGAAAGAAATAAAATATAAAGACATATATATAGATACATTTATATATAAAAATACACATATGGAGAGAGACATACTCTAGCAAGACTGACAAAAAGATAGACAAGGTACAAATTACCAATATTAGTAATGAATATATAATATATACACAAATCAAACAGGTAGAAACCAACACAAAAAGATGCACACAAAAGCTATAGAGAGAAATCAAAATAGAATTATAAAAAACATTCAAGTAATTCACCTGAAGGCAGAAAAATAGATCCAAGGAAATAAAATACAGAGAAAACCAGGAAAAAAATAAAAGGCAGACTTAAGTCTTAACAGATGAACAATTAAATGAAATGAAAATAGTCTAAATACATTATTGAAAAGATAGAGAATGAATAATGTGGGTGACATCAGCAAGATGGTGGACTGGAAAGCTCCAGGACATTTTTCCTTCATGAAAACATTAAAATAACTGCAGACTGACTAAAATAACTTTATAGGCACCATGGAGATCAAGCAAAGATCTACAACAACCAAAGAAACACCAAATTAAGAAAAAGCCACATTCAAAGAGAAGGAAATTTCATAGTGTTTTTGCTTGCCCTTGCCTCATCCTGTGTCTGGCATGGCGTGGTCAGAATGAAGCAGTAACTTTCTGGTTTCCTCTCTCAGGTTAAAAGAAGCATAGCAGAACTTACTTGCTATGTTCTAACCTCTCTGTGGACTGCTAAGGGAATAGTTTCTGTTTTGCCTGGCTTGGTTGTCAAACTGGGAAAGATTGTGTAAGTTGGATCTCAGGCTATAAAAGATTGCAGAAGGCAATAGTGAGTAAAATAACTGAAACAATAAAATGTACCAGGGAAGATCAGTATCAGATTTGAGAAGATAGAAGAGAGAATCAAAAAACTTAAAGACAGGACAATTGAAATTTTCTAGTCTAAAAAGCAGAAAGTAAAAAGAATTTTAAAAAGTGAACAGTGTTTTAAAAATTCAAGGTGGCAGACTAAGGGTTTTCCAACACACCTTCCCCACGTGGAAATAGCAAAATATTTGTAGAGATTCACGCTGTGAATTTTTATCCAAAAGGAATATAGAAGTTCAACAGAAAAGAAAGTAAATTTCAAATACTGGGAAAAAGAAGGCAGACAGTAGCCTGCATGGGGGGATCTGTGAAATATGGGAAAGGGGAACTGAGTGTCTCTGTAATACACATTCCCACTAGGAAAGGATGCAATCCAGGCCATGGGGTAGCAATTTGACTTTCTCAAGTCCTGGATCCAATTTGGGGAGCAGCCTGGAGACTCTGAGAAGGAGCAGTACTGGGAAGGGTCCCACGCACCCTACCAGATCTGGGCATCGGCCTAAAATTCATAGCAAGCTGTGTGGCATTCAGCCAGCTAACAAGGACAACCACCAGTTTGGAGAGTCTGGGGCTGGGGATTGGCAATCTGGTCTTGAGTGGAGGAGGGGCCCTCAAGGCCAGAACTGAGAGGCAAATATGGCATGAGCTCTAACCACGGGTGCCAGAATTGGTCTTTTCCACTTCTTGAGACTGGAGCAAAAGGAGATTTGTCTGAGATGCATGAGCTTAATCTGAACAGCAAGTTTTATTGCCTGCGGCACTTTTTCAGACTGAAAGCAAACTGAGTATAACCTGGCTCACTGTCCTGACTTGCTGCCAGGGTCAGGCTATAGCAAGGAGCTTCACTGAGTCTGGAATGTGAGAGAAAAGCAGGTCCCACTCCCACTCACTTGGCTGTGGAGTGAACTACCCCATCTTCCCCGTGCTGAGACTTCAGTCAAGCAGTGGTTGCTCCACTCACCTGGGCATTTCTCCAGAGGCCTGAGGACTCCCTCTTGACCTTAGTCAAGGCTAGTGCTTGCACCTGCCATTGGTGGGCCCAAGTGCAGTCTTACAAGGTCTAACCCCATCCAACTTCACCCCCTTGCCTTTGAGGCAGAGCATGAGACCAGATTACTGAGCATTTCACAGCCCAGCCCATTGGCTGACACATCCTAACACTTCTGGTTAACAAAGGCCAAGCATTAACTCTACTGCTACCACTGCAGCTGGCTCTCACCTACAAGTGCCACCTACTGTCCAGTAGACCAACCCACAGAGTCCATTAAGACATCTGCTGACACAAATACATACAATTGGGGAACGAGATAAGCTTCTCATGACCTCGGCTACCACAATTGCCCATACCACCTCAGCTAATCAGGAGGTTGTACACCTGCTCACTAACCCAGTACACTGGCTACTACAATTGGCAATTAGGAAAGCCACAAACTAAGACTATTAATAACCGAGGAAATCATACAGAAGCTTCACTACTCAGTGTACCCTGCAGCAAAACAAAATGGCCCTACTCAATGTACATCATAGTCACATGCTCAAAGAAAAAAAACAGTCTCATCCTAATGAAAAAACATCCAAAAATAAAAAGTGACTGTTTCTCCACATGTGAAAAAATCAGTATAACAATGCCAGAAATATATAAAAGCAAGGTATTATGACACACTGAAAAGAACACACCAATGGAACACAGCAATTCTCTAGCAATGAATCCTAACCACCCCCCCAAAAAAACAATGCCAGATGAAGAATATAAAATACTGTTTTTAAAGAAGCTAAATTAGATACAAGTGAAATCTGAAAATAAATACAAGAAAATCAGAAAATCAATTCAGAATATGAATGAGAAATTTACTAAGAACGTATATATCTTTAGAAAACCAAACAGAACTTCTGGAAATAAGAAATTCATTGAAGGAATTACAAAATGCAGTAGAAAGCTTCAACAATAGATGACTAAGAAGAAGAGAGAATTTCAGAACCTGAAGACAGATCTTTTGAATTAATACAGTCAAACAAAATAAGCAAAAAAAAAAAAAAAAAAAAAAAAGAAAAAGAAAGATAAAGCCTTCAAGAAGTGTGTGACTACATAAAACAACTGAATCTACAAATCATGGGCATTCCCAAGGGAGAAGAAAAAGCAAAAAGTTTAGAAAACCTATTTAAGGAAATAATTGATGAAAACTTCCCTAGCCTAACAAGAGTTAGACATTCAGGTATAAGAGGCCCAGTGAACATCAGGAAATACCTCACAAGTTGGACTTCACCATGACATATAGTCATCAGACTATCTAGTGTCAACGTGAAGAAAAACATTCTAAAATCAGCAAAAGAAAAACATCTAGTAACCTATAAAGAAAACCCCATAAAACTTACAGTAGACTAAGCAAAATCCTGGCAAGCTAAAAGAGATTGGGATCTTATTTTCACAGTGCATAAGAGAAAAAAAAATTACCAATGACAAATTTTCTATCCTGCCAGAAAGAAGTTCATAAATGAAAAAGAATAAAGTGTTTTCTAGACAAGCAAATGCTGAGGGAGTTATTCATCATTAACTAGTCCTACAAAAAATGCTCATAAAAGTTCTAAAAATGAAAAAGGTAGATATTCCCCTATCATAAAAAAACACACAAAATCAAAAAGTCACAATTCATGAAACAATTGCACAAAGCAAGAATTTTTAAAAAGTGACAATATGACAGAACTCCATCAAACCAGAAAGATACATACACACAAAAAAGAAACGGGGGTGGAGCAAGAGGGCAAAATAAATGTCTTCACTTATCTCCTCTTCACCTTGCAAGGACACCAATTTAAAACTATCTACACACCAAAAAAATACACACACACACACACACACACACACACACACACACACACATATATATATATATGAACCAAAACTCTGGTGAGCACTCACAGTATCTGGTTTTAATTTCATATTACTGAAATAAGCACTGAAAAGGTAGGAAACACTGTCCTGAATCACCAATTTTACACCTCCTCCATCCCCCAATAGTGATGGCATAATGTGGAGATCATTCCTTTGCCCTAGTGAGAGGGAGAGTCAGCAACTGTGATGCATTGAACTAAGTGCTGCTCTTATTATATCAGGAAGCAAAAATGGACCAAACTCAGCTGTTGCCTGCCCATGAAGAAAGTATTTAAACCAGCCCTAGCTAGAGATGGATCCCCAGTCTTAGTGGTCAGAACTTGAGTTCCTGCAAGCCTTGCCACCATAAACTAAGGGGCTCTGGGGACCAAAATATCCTTGAGAATCAGTCTGGCCACAAGGACTGCAACACTTTGCAAGTCCTAGGGCTGAACTTGGCCAAGATACACTAGACTGTGGGGGCATGTGATTTACCGAGACATCAGCCAGGGAATCTAGGGAGTACTGGAATCATCCTTCCCCTAACTTACAGGCTGCACAGCTCACAGCTCTAAAAGAGATCCTTTCACTCCAGTGAAGAGAGGAAAGAGTGGGAAGGACTTTGTCCTGAGTCTTGGATATCAGCTCAGCCACAGTAGGATAGGGTGCTGGTCAAAGTTGTGAAATACCCTTTCCACACCCTGGCTCCTGGATGACATTCCTTGACACATGCTGGGCCAGAAGGGAATCCACTGCCTTGAAGGGAAGAAATCAGCCCTGGCAATATTTATCTCCTGCTAACTGAAGAGCACTTGGACTCTGAATAACCAGCATAGATGCCCAGATACTACATCAAGGGCTTTGGGTGAGACACTGAGACTTGATTGCTTCAGATGAAACTCAGCACATTTCCAGCTGTGGTGGCTACAGGGCTAGATTCTATCTGCTTGAGAAAAGTGAAAGAAAAAGTAAAGAGGGCTTTGTCTTTCACTTTAGGTACCAACTCAGCCACAGGGTTCCTGACTCCTGGATTTGGCTCTCAAATGACATTGTGGACCTGCCATGGGCCATATAAGGAAGCCCGCTCCCCTGAAGGGAGAGTCCCGGGTGAGGCATCCCACAAGCTGACTGAAGAGTCCTTGAGTCTTAAGAGAACGTTGATGGTAGTCTGACAGTACTTCTAATGAGCCTGAGGTTGTGGTAGCCACAGACTGAGGCTCCTCTGCCTTTAAAGGATGAGGAAAGAATGGGAAGAACTGAATTTTCCTGTTTTGGTACCAGTTCAGCTGCAGTACAATAGAACACATGATAGACTTCTAGTTTTTGACTCTAGATTTTAGCTCCCTGACAGCACCCCTGGACCTGCCTAGGGCCTGGGGGGAATTCTATGCTCTGAAGGGAAGTATATAAGCCTAGAAGGCCTTGCCACCTGCTGATTGTAGAGCCCCAAGTCTTTGAGCAAAAATAGGTAGTAGCCAGGGAGGGGTTACTGCTGGCTTTGGGCAAGATGCAGTGCTCTGCTGGCTTCAGGTCTGACCCAGTGCAGTCCTGACGGTGGTGGCCACAGGAATGCTTATGTCACTCCACCCCAGCTCCAGGTGGCTCAGAGGAGAGAGTTAGGCTTCATTTGTTAGGGAGAAAATAAGAGGAAAGAACAAGAGTCTCTGTCTGGTAATCTAAAGAATTCTTCCAGATTGTATCCAAGACAATCAAGGTAGTACCTCTACAAGGCTAGAAAAATCACAGTACTACAAGGTTTTGGGTCTCCTCTAAAGCAGATATAGCTTATATCAAAACACTTAAGTCCTTTGGAATATCTGAAAAGTCTTCTTAAGAAAGATGGGTACAAACAAGCCCAGAGTGTGAAGACTACAATACCTAACTTTTCGATGCCCAGAAACTAATGAACATGTAGAAGTACCAAGAATATCCAGGAAAATGTGGTCTCACCAAATGAACTAAATAAGGCATCAGGGAACAACCCTGGAGAAATTTTTAGACAGAGAATTCAAGAGTTGCTCTGAGGAAACTCAAAGAAATTCAAGATAACACAGGCAAATAATTCAGAATTCTATAAGATAAATTTAACAAAGAAATTGAAATAATAAAAAGCAAAACTTCTGGAGCTGAAGAAATGTGTTTGGCATACTGAAGAATGTATCAGTCTTTTAATCAGCAGAATTAGCCAGGCAAAAGAAAGAATTTCTGAGCCTGAAGATAGGCTACTTGAAAATATAGTCAGAAGAGAGAAAAGAAAAATAATAAAAAACAGTGAAGCACACATGTAGAATCTAAAGAATAGCCTCAAAAGGGCAAATCTAAGAGTTATTGGCCTTATAGAGGAGGTAGCAAAAGAGATAGGGCTGGAAACCTTGTTCAAAGTGATAAAAGCAGAGAACTTGCCAAGCCTAGAGAAAGCTATCAATATCAATGTACAAGAAGGATATGGAACACCAATAGTTTTAACCCAAAGAAGATTACCTGGAGGCATTTAATAATCAAACTCTATCAAAGATAAAGAAAGTATTCTAAAAGCAGCAAGACAAAAGAAACAAATAACATACAATAGAGTTCCAATACATCTGGCAAAATACTTTGCAGTGGAAACCTTACAGGCCAGGATAGAGTGGCATGATATATTTAAAATTATGAAAGAAAAAAAAATTACCCTAGACTAGTATATCTAGTGAAAATATCCTAGTAATATAAAGAAGAAATACGGACTTTACAAGACAAACAAAAGCAGAGGGATGTTTATCAACATCAGGCTTGTCCTAAAAGCAGTGCTAAAGGAAGTACTCCAATCAAAAAGAAAAGGATGTTAATGAGCAATAAGAAATCATCCGAAGGTACAAAACTCACTGATAATAGTAAGTATACACAAATACTCACAATATCAGAACGCTGTAACTGTGGTGTGTAAACTCTTAAGTAGAAAGACTACATATTGAACTAATAAAATGTAATAACTACAACTTTTCAAGACATAGACTATACAATAAGATTTAAACAGAAATAAAACAAAGTTTGAAAGTAGAAGGAAAAAGATAAGTAGGTAAGTTGTAGAGTTTTATTAGTTTTGTTTTACTTGTTGGTTTGTTTACTTATGCAAATGGTGTTAGGTTACTATAAGCTTAAAATAATTGGTTATAAGATAGTATTTGCAAAACTCATGATATCCCCAAACCAAAAATGAAAACAAATACACAAAACATAAAATGGAAGAAATTAATCATATAACCAAAAAAATCACCTTCACCAAAAAGAAGACAAAAAGGAAAAAAAGAAGGCAGAGAAGACAACAAATCCAGAAAACAAATAATAAAATAGCAAAAGTAAGTTCTTACTCATTAATAATAACATATTTAGTGTAAATGGACTAAACTCTCCAATCAAAATACATAGACTTAACTAAATGGATGAAAATCACAGTACACTTATAAAGACACACATAGACTAAAAATAAAGAGATTGAAACAGATATTTTACACCAAGGACACCAAGAAAAAGCAGGAGTAGCTACACTTATATCAGACTATGTAGATTTCAAGACAAAAAAACTATAAGTAGAGACAAATAAGGTCAATATATAATGACAAAAAGATCAATTCAGCAAGAGGAGATAAAAATGTTAAATGTATGTGCATTAAATATGGAGAACTCAGACATCTAAAGCAAATATTATTAGAGCTAAAGAGAGATAGTGGCCCCAATACAATAATAGCTAGAGACTTCAACAAACCACTTTAAGCATTAAACAGATCTCCCAGACAGAAACTCAACAAAGAAATATTGGATTTAATCTGCACTATAGAACAAATGAACCTAATAGATATTTACAAAATATTTCATTTAGCATTATAGAATACACATTCTCATTCTCTACAGAAGGATCATTCTCAAGGATGGATCATAGGTTAGGTCACAAAAAAAGTCTTTAAAAATTCCGAAACGAGTTGCAATAATATCAAGCATCTTCTCTGACCACAATGGAACAAAACTAGAAATCAATAACAAGAGGAATTTTGGAAAGTATACAAATACATGTAATTTAACCATATGGTTCAGAATGACTAGTGGGTCATTGACGGAATTAAGAAAAAATTTGAAAAACATTTTGAAACAAATGATAATTGAAACAAAACATACTGAAATACATGGGAAACAGCAAAAGTAGTACTAAGATATAAGTTTATAGCTATAAATGCCTACATCAAAAAAGAAGAAAAACTTTAAATAAACAAATTAACAATGTATCTTAAACAACTAGAAAACCAAGTGAACCAAAACCAAAATTAATAGAACAAAAGAAATAATAAAGACTAGAGCAGAAAGAAATGAAATTTAACTTAAAATAAGATTGTTTTAAAAGAGTCAGCATTTTGAAACATTAAACAAAATTGACAAACTTTTAGCTGGACTACCTAAGAAAAAAGTGACACTAATAAAATGAGAGATGAAATAGGAGACATTGCAATTGATATTGCAGAAATTCAAAGGATCATTAGCAGCTACTATTAGCAACTATATGTTAATAAACTGGAAAATCTAGAAAAAAAAAATTCCTAGACACATACAATCTACCAAATCTAAACCATGAGGAAATCCAAACCATAAACTGATCAATAACAAGACATTAAATCCATAATGTAAAGTTTCCCAGTAAAGAAAGGTCAAGGACCTGGTGGCTTTACTGCTGAATTCTAGCAAACATTCTAAAAAGAATGGATACCAATGCTAGTAAAACTATTCTGAAGAATAGAGGAGGAGGTAATACTTTCAAACTCATTCTACAAGACCAGTATAACTCTGATACCAAAACCAGACAAAGACACATCAAAAAGGAAACTACAGGCAAATATCTATGATGAACACTGATGAAAAAAATCCTAAACAAAATACTAGCAGACCAAATTCAACAATATATTTAAAAAATCATCCACCATGGGCAAATGGGATTTATCCATGTGATGCAAAGATGGCTTAAAGATATGAAAATAAACAATGTGATACATTTTATAAACGGAATGAAAGGCAAACACTATATTATCCTTCCAGTTAATGCCAAGAAAGCATTTAATCAAATTTAATATCCCTTCATGATAAATACACTAAAAAAAGGATATAGAAATAACATACTTCAACACAATAAAATCCATATATGAAAGACCCACAGCTAGTATCCTACTGAAAGGGGAAAGACTGAGAGCATTTCATCTAGGATCTGGAACATGCAAGGATGCCCACTGTCACCACTTTTATTCAACATAGCACTGGAAGTCCTACCTAGAACAATCAGACAAGAGGAAACAAATAAATGCAATCCAGGTTGGAATGGGAGAAGTAAAATTATCTTCATTTGTAGGTGATATAAGGTTATATTAAAAAAACCTAAAGGCTCTCCCAAAAACTCTTAGAACTGATAAACAAATGCAGTATAGTGGCAGATACAAAAACGAACACAAAAATATTCAGTAGCATTTCTATATGCCAACAAGGAACAATCTGATAAAGAAATAAAAAACTAATACCATTTACAATAGCCAACATGAAATTAAATATCTAGGAGTTAACCAAAGAAGTAAAAGTTCTCTATAATAAAACCATGAATAATTGGTGAAGGAAATTGAGGAGGACACCAAAAAATGGAAAGATGTTTTATGTTCATGTACTGGAAGAACCAATATTGTTAAAATTTCCATACTACCAAAAACAATCTACAGATTCAATGCAATAGCTAAAACAATCCTAAAATTTACATGAAACCACAAAAGACACAGAATAGCAAAATGTATCTTCAGAAAGAAGAACGAAACTGGAGGAATCATATTACCTGACTTCAGATTATACTACAGAGCTATAGTTACTTATATAGCATTGTATCGGCATAAAAATAGACACACAGACCAATGGAACAGAATAGAAAACCCAGAAACAAATCACCACACCTACAGTAAACTCATTTTTGACAAAGGTACCTAAAGCATACACTGGAAGAAAGATAGTTTCTTCAATTAATGGTGCTGGAAAAACTGTATATCCATATGCAGAAGAAAAAAACTAGACACTTATCTCTTGCTGTATACAAAAATCAAATCTAAATGGATTAAAGACTTAAATCTGAGATCTCAACTATGAAAATACTACGTGAAAACCTTAGAGAAAATCTCCAGGACATTGGTCTGAGCAAAAATTTCTTGAGCAATACCCAACAAACTTAGGGACCCAAAGTAAAAATAAACAAATGTGATCACATCAAGTTAACAAGCTTCTGCACAACAAAGGAAACAGCAAAACAAAGAGACAAAACCACAGAATGAGATAAAATATTTTCAACCTACTCATCTGACAAGGGATTAATAAC
Organism: Sapajus apella; assembly: GCF_009761245.1. Classification (NCBI taxonomy): domain Eukaryota; kingdom Metazoa; phylum Chordata; class Mammalia; order Primates; family Cebidae; genus Sapajus; species Sapajus apella. The sequence goes on from NW_022437031.1 coordinate 4,812,298, forward strand.
CAGAATATTTAAAGAGCTCAAACAACTCTCAAGGAAAAAAAAATAATAATAGTCCCATTTAAAAATGGGCAAAAGATTTGAGTAGACATTTCTCAAAACAAGACATGCAAATGGCAATCAGATATATAAAAAGGTGCTCAATTTCATTGATTGTCATAGAAATGGAAATTAAAACTACAATGAGATATGCTTTCACACCAGTTATAAAAGATTGTATCCAAAAGACAGAGAATAACAAATGCTGGTGAGGATGTGGAGAAAAGGAAACTCTAGTAAACTGTTGGTAGAAATGTAAACTGTTGGTATGGTGAACAGTTAGACAGTTCCTCCAAAAATTTAAAAAAAAAAAGAGCTACTGTATGATCCAGCAATCCCATCTCTGGATATATACCCAAAAGAAAGGAAATGAGTATATCAAAGAGATATTTGCACTCCCATGTTTTTTGCAGCATGGGTGACAATAGTCAAGATTAATGGATAAAGAAACTGTGACCCTTATACACAATGGAGTACTATTCAGCCATAGAAAACAATGAGATTCAATCATTTGAAACAACATGCATGAAACTGAAGGTCATATTCTATGTGAAATAAGCCTGGCACATAAAAGAAACATTGCATAATCTCACTTATTTTGAGGGCCTACAACTTAAAATAATTCAACCAATTGAGATAGAGAGTAGAAGGATGATTACAAGAGGCTGAGAAGGGTAGTCCGAGATTGAGGGGGAGGTTAGGATGGTTAATGGTTTAAAAAATAGAGTGAATGAATAAGGCCTAGTATTTGATATCATGACAGGGTGACTTGTCAATAATAATTTAATTGTATATTTAAAAATATCTAAAAGAGTAGAATTGGATTGTTGTAACACAAAGTATAAATGTTTGAGGGGATGGATATCCCACATTTCATTATGTAATTATTATGTATTGTGTGCCTGTATCAAAACATCTCATGTAACTTATAAATATATATATCTACTATGTACCCACAAAAATTAAAAATATAGGCCAGGTGCAGTGGCTCACGCCTGTAATCCCAGCACTTTGGGAGGCTGAGGTGGGAGGATCACAAGGTCAAGAGATCGAGACCATCCTGGCCAACATGGTGAAACCCCGTATCTACTAAAAATACAAAAAAATTAGCTGGGCGTGGTGGGACACGCCTGTAGTCCCAGCTACTTGGGAGGCTGAGGCAGGAGAATTGCTTGAACCTGGGAGATGGAGGTTGCAGTAAGCCGATGTCGTGCCACTGCACTCCAGCCTGGCGCCTGATGACAGAGTGAGACTCTGTCTCAAAAAAAAAAAAAGAAAAATATATATATATATATATATATATATATATATGTGTGTGTGTGTGTGTGTGTGTGTATAAAAGAAAAAATGAAACAAATTTATACAACAACTAAATAACAACATGAAAGGAACAAAACCTCACATATTGATATTAACCTTGAACATGAATGAATTAAGTGATCTATTTAAAAGATATAGATCTGCAGAAAAAAAAATTTAAATGACCCAGCTATATGCTGCTTACAAAAACCTCACCTTTTCTGTAAAGACACTTGGAGACTAAAATGAAAAAAGTGGAAAAAGATATTTCATACAGACAAAACCCAAAAGTGAGAAGTAGCTATACTCATATCAGATTTTAAATATTTCAATAAACCACAGTTAATATAAGACAGAGTCAGGTGTGGTGGCTCATGCCTATAATCCCAGCACACTGGGAGGCTGAAGTGGATGGATTGCTTAAGCTCAGGAATTCAACACCAACCTGGGCAACATGGTTAAGCCTCATCTCTACAAAAGATACAAGGATCTGAAGAATTAATATCATTAAAGTGACGATACTGCACAAAGCATTCTACAGATTTAATGTAATCCCTATTCAAAAAATATTGCCATTTTCACAGAATTTGAATAAGCAACCCTAAAATTGATATGGAACCAAAAAGAAAAAAAAAGAGCCTTAATAGCCAAAGCATTTTTTTTTAACTTTTACGTTCAGGGCTACATGTGCAAATTTGTTATATAAGTAAACTTGTGTCATGGGGCTTTGTTGCACAGATTATTTTATCATGCAGGTATTAAGCCTAGCACTCATTAGCTATTTTTCCTAATCTTCTCCCTCCTCCTACTCTCCACCTTCCAATAGGCCCCAATGTCTGTTATTCCCCTCTATGCGTCCGTGTGTTCTCATCATTTAGCTCCAGCACAGCAATCTTAAACCCCCCCAAAAAGCTAGATTATCACATTAGTTGATCTTAAATTATGGGGTAATAATAACCAAAAGAACATGATATCAGTATAAAAATAGACACAAAATGTAATGGAACAGAATAGAGAACCCAGAAATAAAGACATATACCTATAGCCAAATGATCTTTGGCAAAGGTGACAAAAACATACACCAGGAAAAAGACACCCTTTTCAATAAATAATACTGGAAGAATTAGACCACCAAGGCTGGGCGTGGTGGCTCACACCTGTAATCCCAGCACTTTGAGAGGCTTAAGTGGGCAGATCACCCAATGTCAGAGATCTGAGGCCAGCCTGACCAACATGGCAAAACCCTGTCTCTACTAAAAATACAAATATATATATATATATATACACCAAGGTCAATCATGGTGGCTCACGCCTGTAATCCCAGCATTTTGGGATGCTGAGGCAGGTGGATCACCTGAGGTCAGGAATTTGAGACCAGCCTGGCTAACATGGCAAAATCCTGTCTCTACTAAAAATACAAAAAAATTAGCTGGGTACGGTGGCAGGTGACTGTAATTCCAGCTACTTGGGAGACTGAGGCATGAGAATAGCTTGAATCCAGGAGGCAGAGGTTGCAGTGAGCTGAGATTGTGACACTGCACTCCAGTCTGGGTGACAGAGCAAGACACTGTCTCAAATTTTTAAAATGTATAGAAAGATTACCATATACATAAGAATGAAACTAGATCTCTATCTCACACCATATACAAAAATCAACTCAAGATGGATGAAATAATCAAATGTAATAGTAGAAATTGTAAAAATACTAGAAAAAAACTAGATAAAACTCCTCTTGACATTGGTCTAGGCAAATAATTCATGACAAAGTGCTCAAAAGCAGAGACAATGAAAACAAAATAGGAAAAGTGAGACTTAATTAAACCAAAAAGCTTCTACACAGCACATGAAATAATCAACTCACTGTACAGACCACCTGCAAAATGGGAGAAAATATTTACAAACTATGCAACTGAAAGGAATATTATTCAGGATTTACAATGAACTAAAAAAACAACAAAACAGAAGGGGAGGAACTAACGTGGCAAAATAGAAGGTTCCACTGATTATCCCTCCTACAAGCACACCAATTTAAAAACTATCTACACAAAAAAGCATCATCATTAGAACTAAAAATAAGATAAGAATTCACAAAGTCTAATTTTAAGTTTATATCACTAAAAGAGGCACTGAAGAGGTAGGAAAAACAGTCTTAAATGGCCAATGTCACTCCTCCCCCATTCCTAGACGTTGGCAATATGGTACAGAAAGCATTTCTGTGCACTGTGGAGAGAGAAAGTGCAGCAGTTGTGAAGTATGGGACTCAGTGGTGCCCTATTATAGCAGAAAATAAAACCAGACCAAACTCAGCTGACACTCAGCCATGCATAGAGCATTCAAACCAGCCCTAGATGGAGATGAGGACCTTTGGTGAAACTCTCAGACTTGCTGGTTTCAGGTGAGACTCAGTACATTCCCAGCTTTGATGGTTACAAGGTAAGACTCCTTTTGATTGAGAAAAGTAGAGGAAAAATTAAAAGGAACTTTGTTTTCAACTTTAGGTACCAGCTCAGCCAGTTTTTACAGTACCCAATTCCAGGGCTTAGCTCTTGGACAGCATTTCTGGACTATTTCTGGGCCACAGAAAAGCCCACTGCTCTGAAAGGTGAGTCCAAGGCCAAGCAGCATTCACCACAAGCTGACAGAAGAGCTCCTGGGGCTTAAGAGAACAACAGAGGTAGTTTGGCAATACTGCTCCTGGGACTGTGGTGGCAATGGCCATGGGGTGAGGCTACTCTGTCTTTGACAAGGGGTGGGAAGAGTGGGAATGTCTGCATCTTGTGGTTTGAGTGCCACTTCAGCTGCGGTAAAATAGCAAAACAGGTAGATTTATAAAGTTTTTGACTCTAGTCTCTGAAGGGAGTGGTTACAGCAGGACTTGGGTGAGACTCAGTGCTTCATTGATTTTAGGCCTGACTCAGAGCAGTCCTAGCGGTAGGGGCCTCAAGGATGTTTGTGTCATTTCACGTCAGCTCTAGGGAGCTCAGAACAGAGAGAAACTCTCTTTATTTAGGGGAAAACAAAAGGAGAGAACATGAATCTCTGTCTGGTAATGAAGATAATTCTCCCAAATTTTGTCCAAGGCCATTCAGGCAGTACCTATACAAGTCTACAAGAACCACAGTACTGGGCTTGGAGGTTCCAGTAAAACAGATAAAGTTTAGATCACAACACCAAAGTCCTTTCAAATATCTAGAAAGCCTTCCCAAGAGGAAAAGATACAAACAAGACCAGACCAAGATGACTACAATAAATATCTGATTCTTCAATGCCCAGACATAGATGAACATCTGCAAGTATCATGACTGTCCAAGAAAACATGACTTCATCAAATTAACTAAATAAGGTACCAGGGAACAATTCTGGAGAAACAGAGATATGTAACCTTTCAGACAGAGTATTAAAAATACTTGTTTTGAAAAAGCTCAAAAAAATTAAGAAAACAAACAGAAGGAATTCAGAATTCTATCAGAATAATTTAACAAAAAGATTGAAATAATCAATAAGAACTAAAGAGAAATCTTGGAGCTGAAAAATGCAATTGACATACTAAAGAATATATCAAAGTCTTTTGTAGCAAAATTGATCAAGCAGAAGACTTTAAGCTCAATTAGTAAGCTTAAAGACAGGTTATTTGAAAAACCACACTCAGAGGAGACAAACCAAAAAAATAAAACAATGAAGTATGCCTACAGAATCTAGAAAATGGCCTAAAAAGTGCAAATCTAAGATTTATTGGCCTTAAAGAGGAGGCAGAGGGAGAGACGGGGGTATAAACTTTATGCAAAGAAATAACAACAGAAAACTTCTCAAATCTAGAGAAATATATCAATATGCAAGTGCAAGAAGGCTATAGAACAGCAAGCAGATTTAACTCAAAACAGTCAAAAAAATGAAGTAAAGAGCATCCAAATTGGAAATGAACAAGTGAAGCTAATCTTGTTTGCATGAGATCTGATTTTCTATTTAGAAAAATCTAAAGCCTACACCAAAACAAACTATTAGAACTGATAAACAAATTAATTAAGTTGCAGGATACAAAATCAATATACAAAAATTTGTAGCATTTCTATATCCCAACAGGAATGATCCAAAAATAAATCAAGAATGTAATCGCAGTGGGGACGATCCAAGATGTCCATTTAGGAACAGCTCAGGATTGCAGGTCCCAGTGAAAGCGCAGAGGGTGAGTGGATGCCACATTTTTATTGCCCACAGACTAGGCAATTCCCAGGCGGAGGAGCTCCACGGGTCGCCAGCGTGGCTGTTTCAGCGCAGCTGTGCCAGCCGGCGCCGCTGCTTTGCCCCACGCGGCTGCTTTGTCGGTGCCCTGGAGCAGCGGTTCTCCACACAAAATACACTGGTCCGGGTGACCTTTTGGCTGGCTATTGGAGCCACGGGAAGTTGCCCATTCATCTGTTTAAAAAGGGGACTGAGCAGGGAATCAGGACAGTAGATTCCAGGGCAAAAAAAAGTGCCACAAATCTCAGTGCCACTGTTTAAGCCAGCGCAGTGAGTTGCCTCACGGGAAAAAACACAGACCCCCAGCACCTCTTCAACAGGTGACTGGAACACCAACTTAAAAAAAAAAAAAAAAAAAAAAGCTCTGAGGCAGGGAGCCAGGCGATCAGGCTCGGCTGGTACCACCCCCACAAAAGAACAGCAATCAGAAACTCTCTGGATTGAGAGTTTCACAGCAAGCACAGCTGAACCCGGGACGGTCCAGCTCTGTGGGGGAGGGGCGTCCGCCATTACTGAAGCAGCCCACCACTACGCAGGTAGTCAGCCAATGCTGAGGCAGCCTGCCGTTGCCAAGGCAACCCACCACTGCAGAGAGGCTCCGCCTTAACAGAGGCGGGACACCATTGCAGAGGAAGTTCTAACTACACCCATATAATGAGGACTGCAGGGAAGTTCACTCGGCAGCTGGGCGGAGCCCACAGCAGCTCAGCAAAGCCTCTACAGGCAGACAGTGACTAGGATGCCTCCTTGTTGGGCAGGGCAGCACTGAAGGAAAAAAAAGAAGGCAGCAGCATAACAGAAACTCATAAAGCCCTAAATCCCTGGGACAGAGCACCTGGGAACAAAAAGCAGTTCATGAGTCCTGCTGCAGCAGACCTAAACGTACCTGCCCAGCAGCTCTGAATGAACAATGGAGCTCACAGCTCAGCATTTGAGCTCCTATAAAGAAAAGACCGTCTCCTCAAGCAGCTCCCTGACCCCTGTATATCCAAAGAGACACCTCATAAAGGAGAGATCAGATTGACACTAGGCGGGTATCCTTTTGGGACAAAGATAGCAGAAGAAGAAAACTGGTAACAACCCTTACTGTTCAGCAGCTACTGCAGGTGATCCCCAGGCAAGCAGGGCCTGGAGTGGACCTCAGCAGACCTACAGCAGAGGGGCCAGACTGTCAGAAGGAAAACCAAGAAACAGAAATAAACTCATCATCAACAAACAGAACGTCCACTCAGAGACCCAAACTGAAAGCCAGTAACTACAAAGACGACAGGTGGATAAATCCATAAAGATGGGAAGAAACAAGCGCAAAAAGGAAGAAAACACCCGAAACCAGAACACCTCTCCTCCTACAAGGGATCACAATTCCTCACCAGCAAGGGAACAAGGTTGGAGGGAGAACGAGTGTGATGAAATGACAGAATCAGACTTCAGAAGGTGGGTAGTAAGAAAATTCTGTGAACTAAAAGAACATGTTCTAACCCAATGCAAAGAAATTAAGAACCTTGAAAAAAGATTTCAAGAAATGCTAACGAGAATAGACAAAATAGAAAGGAATATAAATGAATTGATGGAGCTGAAAAACACAACAGGAGAACTTCACGAAGCATGCACAAGTATCAACAGCCAAATTGGCCAAGCAGAAGTAAGGATATCAGAGGTTGATGATCAACTCAATGAAATAAAACGGTAAGGCAAGACTGGAGAAAAAAGGGTAAAAAGGAATGAACAAAATCTCCAAGAAATGTGGGACTATGTGAAAAGACATAATCTACGTTTGATAGGTGTACCTGAATACAACGAAGAGAATGAATCCAAGCTGGAAAATACTCTTCAGGATATTATCCAGGAAAACTTCCCCAACCCAGCAAGGCACACAAATACTCAAGTCCGGGAAATACAGAGAACACCGCAAAGATATTCGTCAAGAAGAGCAAACCCAAGGCACATAATCGTCAGATTCACCAGGGTTGAAATGAAGGAGAAAATACTAAGGGCAGCCCGAGAGAAACGTCGGATTACCCACAAAGGGAAGCCCATCAGACTCACAACAGATCTCTCAGCAGAAACCCTACAAGCCAGAACAGAGTGGGGGACGATATTCAACATCCTTAAAGAAAAGAACTTTCAACCCAGAATCTCCTATCCAGCGAAACTAAGCTTCATAAGTGAAGGAAAAATAAAATCCTTTGGGAACATGCAAGTACTCAGAGATTTCATCCCCACCAGGCCAGCTCTACGAGAGCTCCTGAAAGAGGCTCTACACATATAAAGGAACAACTAGTACCAGCCACTCGAAAAACATTCCAAATGGTAAAGAGGATCAAGACAATGAAGAATTTGCATCAACTAATGGGCAAAACAGCCAACTAGCACCAAAATGGCAGTATCAAATGCACACATAACAATTTTAACCCTAAATATAATGGACTAAATGCCCCAATCAAAAGACACAGACTGGAAAATTGGATAAAAAGTCAAAACCCATCGGTGTGCTGTATCCAGGAAACCCATCTCACATGCAAGGATACACAAAGGCTCAAAATAAAGGGATGGAGGAAGATTTACCAAGCAAATGGAGAGCAAAAAAAAGCAGGAGTTGCAATTCCCATCTCTGATAAATTCGACTTTAAAGCAACAAAGATCAAAAGAGACAAAGAAGGACATTACATAATGGTAAAGGGATCAATGCAACAAGAAGAGCTAACGATCCTAAATATGTATGCACCCAATACAGGAGCACCCAGATACATAAGGCAAGCTCTTAATGACTTACAAAGAGACTTAGACTCCCACACAATTATAATGGGAGACTTTAACACCCCATTGTCAATATTAGACAGATCAACCAGACAGAAAATTAACAAGGATATCCAGGACTTGAACTCAGACCTGGACCAAGCAAACCTAATAGACATTTAAAGAACTCTCCACCCCAAATCCACAGAATATACATTCTTCTCAGCACCACATCACACCTACTCTAAAATTGACCACATAATTGGGAGTAAATCACTCCTCAGCAAATGCAAAAGAATGGAAATCATAACAAACATTCTCTCAGACCACATTGCAATCAGGTTAGAACTCAGAATTCAAAAACTAACCCAGAACTGCAGAGCTTCATGGAAACTGAACAACTTGCTCCTGAATGTTGACTGGATAAACAATGAAATGAAGGCAGAAATAAAGATGTTCTTCGAAACCAACGAGAATGAAGACACAACATACCAGAATCTCTGGGACACATTTAAAGCAGTCTCTAGAGGAAAATATATAGCAATAAGTGCCCACATGAGAAGCAAGGAGAGATCAAAAATTGACACCCTATTGTCAAAACTGAAAGAGCTAGAGGAGCAAGACAAAAAATCTCAAAGTCTAGCAGAAGACAAGAAATACCTAAGATCAGAGGAGAACTGAAGGATATAGAGACACAAAAAACCCTTGAAAAAATCAAAAAATCCAGGAGCTGGTTTTTTGAAAAGATCAACAAAATAGATAGGCCACAAGCCAGATTAATAAAAAAGAAAAGAGAGAACAACCAAATGGATGCAATAAAAAACGATAAAGGGGATATCACCACAGATTCCACAGAAATTCAAACCATCATCAGAGATTATTACAAACAACTCTATGCACATAAACTAGTAAACCTGGAAGAAATGGATAAATTCCTGGACACTTGCCTCCTCCCAAGCCTAAACAAGGAAGAAGCCAAAACCCTGAACAGACCCATAACAAGGTCTGAAGTTGAGGCAGCAATTAAGAACTTACCACCCAAAAAAAGCCCAGGTCCAAACAGGTTCACAGCCGAATTCTACCACACATACAAAGAGGAGCTGGTACCATTCCTTCTGAAACTATTCCAAACAATAGAAAAAGAGGGAATTCTTCCCAAATCATTTTATGAGACCAACATCATCCTGATTCCAAAACCCGGCAGAGACTCAACAAGAAAAGAAAACTTCAGGCCAATATCCATGATGAACATAGATGCAAAAATCTTCAATAAAATACTGACAAGCCGATTGCAACAGCACATCAAAAAGCTTATCCACCATGATCAAGTAGGCTTCATCCCGGGGATGCAAGGCTGGTTCAACATACGCAAATCTATAAACGTAATTCACCACATAAACAGAACCACAGACAAAAACCACATGATTATCTCAATTGATGCGGAGAAGGCCTTTGACAAAATTCAACAGCTCTTTATGCTAAAAACCCTCAATAAGCTTGGTATTGACGGAACGTATCTCAAAATAATAAAAGCTATTTACAACAAACCAACAGCCAATATCATACTGAATGGGCAAAAACTGGAAGCATTCCCCTTGAAATGTGGCACCAGACAAGGATGCCCTCTCTCACCATTCCTATTCAATATATTACTAGAAGTTCTAGCCAGAGCAATAGGGCAAGAAAAAGAAATAAATGGTATTCAAATAGGAAAGGAGGAAGTGAAATTGTCTCTATTTGCAGACGACATGATTGTATGTCTAGAAGACCCCATCATCTCAGCCCCAAATCTCCTGAAACTGATAAGCAAGTTCAGCAAAGTCTCAGGATACAAAATCAATGTGCAAAAATCACATGCATTCCTATACACCAATAACAGACTTAAAGAGAGCCAAATCAAGAACAAACTTCCTTTCACAATTGCCACAAAGAGAATAAAATACCTAGGAATACAACTAAGATGGAACGTAAAGGACCTCTTCAAGGAGAACTACAAGCCACTGCTCAACGAAATAAGAGAGGACACAAACAGATGGAGGAACATTCCATGTTCATGGTTAGGAAGAATCAATATCGTGAAAATGGCCATACTGCCCAAAGTAATTTACAGATTCAATGCTATCCCCATCAAGCTACCAATGACCTTCTTTGCAGAATTGGAAAAAACCACCTTAAACTTCATATGGAACCAAAAGAGAGCCCCCATAGCCAAGTCAATTCTAAGCAAAAAGAACAAAGCAGGAGGCATCACACTACCGGACTTCAAACTATACTACAAGGCTACAGTAATCAAAACAGCATGGTACTGGTACCAAAACAGAAATATAGACAAATGGAACAGAACAGAGGTCTCGAGCACAAAACAACTTATCTACAACCACCTGATCTTTGACAAACCAGACAAAAACAAGCAATGGGGAAAGGATTCCCTGTTTAATAAATGGCGTTGGGAAAACTGCCTAGCCATGTGCAGAATGCAGAAACTGGACCCCTTCCTGACACCTTATACTAAAATTAACTCCAGATGGATTAAAGACTTAAACATAATACCTAACACCATAAAAACCCTAGAAGAAAATCTAGGGAAAACCACTCAGGACATAGGCGTAGGCAAGGACTTCATGACTAAAACACCAAAAGCATTGACAACAAAAGCCAAAATAGACAAATGGGACCTAATCAAACTCCACAGCTTCTGCACGGCAAAAGAAACATTCATTAGAGTGAATTGGCAACCAACAGAATGGGAAAAAATTTTTGCAGTTTACCCATTGGACAAAGGGCTGATATCCAGAATTTACAAAGAACTAAAACAGATTTAAAAGAAAAAAAACTAACAAGCCCATTCAAAAGTGGGCAAAGGATATGAACAGATACTTTTCAAAAGAAGGCATACATGGGGCCAACAAACATATGAAAAAATGCTCATCATCACTGGTCATCAGAGAAATGCAAATCAAAACAACATTGAGATACCATCTCACGCCAGTTAGAATGGTGATCATTCAAAAATCTGGAGACAACAGATGCTGGAGAGGATGTGGAGAAATAGGAACACTTTTGCACTGTTGGTGGGAGTGTAAATTAGTTCAATCATTGTGGATGACAGTGTGGCGATTCCTCAAGGACCTAGAAATAGAAATTCTATTTGACCCAGCAATCCCATTACTGGGTATATAACCAAAGGATTATAAATCGTTCTACTATAAGGACACATGCACACGAATGTTCATTGCAGCACTGTTTACTATAGCAAAGACCTGGAACCAACCCAAATGCCCCTCGATGATAGACTGGACAGGGAAAATGTGGCATATATACACCATGAAATATTATGCAGCCATCAAAAATGATGAGTTTGTGTCCTCTGTAGGGACATGGATGTACCTGGAAACCGTCATTCTCAGCAAATTGACAGAAGAGCGGAAGATCAAATGCCGCATGTTCTCACTCATAGGCAGGTGTTGAACAATGAGAACACATGGACACAGGGAGGGGAGCACTACACACTGTGGTCAGTGTGAGGAATTAGGGGAGGGACGGTGGGCGGTGGGGAGCTGGGGAGAGATAGCAAGGGGAGAGATGCCAGATGTAGGTGATGGGGAGGAAGGCAGCAAATCACACTGCCACATGTGTACCTATGCAACAATCTTGCATTTTCTTCACATGTTCCCCAAAACCTAAAATGTGATAAAATAAATAAATGGGAAAAAAATAAATAAAAATTAAAAAAAAAGAATGTAATCGCATTTATAGTAACCACAAATAAAATCAAATACCTAAAAATTAACTTAATGAAGTCAAAGGTCTCTACAAGGGAAAGTATAAAATACTGCTGAAAAAAAATTGAATGAGACACCTAAAAATGGGAAGGTATTGTATGTTCATAGATTGGAAGAATCAATATTGTTAAAAGGTGGATTCTATACAAAACAATCTACAGATTCCATGCAATTCCTATCAAAATACCAATGATATTCTTCACAGAAATTGAAAAAAAAAATCCTAAAACTTATATCGAAGCACAAAAGACACATAGCCAAAGCTATTCTGAGCAAAAAGAGAAAACTGGAGGTATCACATTACCTGACTTCAAAATATACCACAAAGCAATAGTAAACAAAACAGTATGGTATTTGCAAAAAAAAAAAAAAAAAAAAAAAAAAAAACAGACACAGACCAATGGAGCAGAATTGAGAACCTAGAAACAAATGTGCACACCAAAGTGCACTCGTTTTTGAAAAAGGTGCAAAGGGCCTACACTATCTCTTCAATAAATGGTGTTGGGAAAAGTGAACACACATATGCAGAAGAATAAAACTGAACCCTTTTTCTTGCTGTATTCAAAAATCAAACCAAAATGGATTAAAGACTTTAATGCCTCGAACTATGAAACTACAACAAGAAAACTTTGAGGAAACACTCTGGGACATTGTCCTTGTCAAAAATTTCTTGAATCAAGCCCCAGAAGCTCAGGTAACCAAAGCGAAAATTGACAAACGGGAACACATCATGTTAAAAAGCTTCTGCACAGAAAAAAAAAATTAACAAAGTGAAGAGACAACCCATGGGATAGGAGAAAATATTTGCAAATACCCATCTGACAAGAGGTTAATAAGTAGGGTATGCATGGAGTAATACAGGGAAAAAAAGCTAACAATTCAATTTAAAAATAGGCAAAAAGATCTTAACAGACATTTCACAAAAGAAGACATACAAATGGCAAAGAGGCGTATGAAGAGATGCTCTGCATTATTGATCATCGGAGAAATGCAACTCAAAACTACAATGAGATATTACCTCACTCCAGTTAATGTGGCTTATATCCAAAAGACAGAAAATAACAAATGTGGGTGAGGATGTGGAGAAAGAGAACCCTTGACACTGTTGGTGGGAACGTAAATTAGTACAAACACTATGGAGAACAGTTTGGAGTTTCCTTAGAAAACTAAAAGTAGAGCTACCATATGATCCAGCAATTCCACTGCTGAGTATATACCCAAAAGAAAGGAAGTGAGTATATCAAAGAGATATATGCATTCCTATATTTTTGCAGCACTGTTCACAATAACTATGATTTGGAGGCAAGCTAAGTGTCCAACAAATGAATGGATAAAGAAAATGTACTTATACTCAATGGAGTACTATTCAGCCATAAAAAAAAAATGAGATCCTGTCATTTCCCTGGATGGAAATAAAGTTTATTATGCTAAATTAAATAAGCCAGACACAGAAACACAAACATCACTTTTTCTCAATTATTGGTGATATCTAAAAGTTGAATCAATTGAACTCATAGACATAGAAAGTAGAAGAATGGTTCCTAGAGGGTGGGAAGTATTGTAGTTCTAAGAGTATAAATGGATTTTTTGTAACACAAAAGATAAGTGCTTTATGGAATGGCTACCCCATTTTCTATGAAGTGTTTATTATGCATTACATGCCTGTATGAAAACATCTCATGTACACCATAAATACCTGTACCTACTATGTACCCAGAAAAATTAGAAATTTAAAAAAAATAAAGATAGTGCAGATTGTCAGATCCATAGCTAATGCTACTGATACCATGGATGAGGATGTCAGAGTCAGGGCCACAGGGTTTCATAGCAGGAACAAGGCCAAAGATAGCTCAAGAAAATGCTGGGGCCTTGCTGCAAACAGTAACATTGAAAAAAGGGCTGTTGGCTTTGGCTGTGGTGGTGCTCCAGGATTTAATGCTTTTCATCATTGAAGTAGATTTGTGTTAGCAATGCAAAAAGCTATGATACTGAAGGCAAGACCAGATAGTGATAGTTGTAAGCAGTTTCTAAACTTCAGGAGGGGTATCTAACTTTTTCTAAGTTTGTTGTTGCTATTGTTGTTGAGACAGTCTTGCTTTGTTGCCCAGACTAGAGTGCAGTGGTGAGATCTTGGCTCACTGCAACCTCTGCCTCCCTGGTTTAAACAATTCTCCTGCCTCAGCCTCTAGAGTAGCTGGCATTACAGGTGCGTACCACCATGCCCAGATAATTTTTTTTATTTTCAGTAGAGACAGGAATTCACCATATTGGCCAGGCTGGTCTCAAACTCTTGACTTCAGGTGATTTGGCCACCTTGGCCTCCCAATGTACCAGGATTACAGGCATGAACCACCACACTCAGCCCATGAGGGGTATTATATCAATGTGGAACTCTTTTTCCTAGGGCCAAGTTATGCAATGGCAATTTGAAGTGTGGGAGAGAGTTCTATCTTGATCATTGACTCATGCAGCTGGGAATGTCAGCTTACTAGATTGGAGAATGGGTGAGATGTGTTCTTTTCCTCTGAAAATTTCATGTTTGCACCTGGGAGGGAATTAATGGCTTGTAGGCAGCCAGGTCTTCCCAATCCCTTTTGGTGGCTTTTTACCATACTCTGAGTATGATTTGCCTGCACATCAGTGACTCTGGAAAGCAGCACGTCATCTTTCAAGTTTCCCTTTGCTGTAAGTAGTGGGATATTCGATCTCTCTAAACAGCTCTATAGATCCTACAGAGTGAGCACACCTGTGCAGCAAAGTCCACAGTGCTACATACTATTGTGTGCTATTACTCCTTTGGAATCTGGTTCTCTTGAGATTGTAAAATCCTTTACTGAATGTTTCCCTGGCAACTTGGGAATTATATGCTGTTTCAGGCATCATTTCTCTTGAGTTTACCAATGGTTAGAAAGGTGAAGGAGTCCATAGAATAGAAATGAGAGAAAGAAGATTAAAGTGATTTGAAAATTCAAAAATTAAATAAAAACTCAATTAAAAAGTAGGTGGAGAATATGAATAGACATTTTCAAAAAAGACATACAAATGGCCAACAAAAGTGAAAAAATGCTCAACATCACTAGTCACTAGGGAAATGCAAATTAAAACTACAATGAGACATCATGGTACACCAGTCAGAATGGCTATTATTAAAAAATTTAAAAATAGCCAATATTGGCAATGATGTGAAGAAAAGGAGGTGTTTATACACTGTTGGTAAGAATGTAAATTAGTGCAAACTTTATGGAAAAAACAGTATAGAGGTTTATTAAAGAACTAAAAATAGAACTACCATTCAATCTAACAATTGCACTACTGGATATCTACCCAAAGGAAAAGAAGTCATTATATCAAAAAGATGCATACACACATATGTTTGTCACAGTATTATTCAGAAAAATACTTGCACTCATATGCTTACTGCAGTACTGTTCACAATAGCAAAGATATGGAATCAACCTAAATGTCCATGACTAGATAAAATGTGGAATACTATTCAGCCATGCAATCATGTCTTTTGCAGCAACTTGGGTGCAACTGGAGGCCATGATCTCAAGTGAAACAACTCAGCAACATAAAGTTAAATACCCCATGTTCTTACTTATATGGACATAAACTATTTCATGTCCATGGATTATGAAAACTAACAGTAAAAAAAAGTCATAGATTAGAAGAATCAATATTGTTAAAATGTCCATACTACCCAAAGCAACCTAAAGATTCAAAGCAATTCCTATGAAAATATTAAGTGCATTTTTCACAGAAATAGAAAAAAATTCTAAAAATTTCATGAAACCACACAAAAAAAAAAACAGCCAAAGCTATCCTAAGCAAAAATAACAAAACTGGAGGAATCATATTACCAAGTTGACATTATACTATAGAGCTATAGTAACCAAAATGGCATGTTACCGGCATAAAAATAAACACATAGACCAATGCAACAGAATTGAGAATCCAGAAACAAATCCACATACCTACAGAGAGCTCATTTTTGACAAAGGTGCCAAGAATACATTGGAGAAAAGACAGTCTCTTGAATAAATGATGCTGGGGAAATTGGATGTCCACGTGCAAAAGGATGAAACTATCCCTCTATCTCCCACATATGTAAAATTTAAATTGAAATAAATTAAAAACTTAAATCTGAGACCTCAAACTATGAAACTACTACAACAAAACATTAGGGAAAATCTCCAGGACATTGTTCTGGAGAAAAAATGTCTTGAGCAATACTTGACAAACACAGGCAAACAAAGCAAAAATAGACAAATGGGTTTATATCAAGTAAGTAAAGAGACAACCCACAGCATGGGAGAAAATATTTGCAAACTATTTTTCTGTCAAGGGATTGATAAACAGGATATATAAGGAGCTCAAACAACTCTGTGGGAAAAAAATCTAGTAACCTAATTAAAAATGGGCAAAAGATCTGAATAGACATTTCTCAGAAGAAGACATACAAATGGCAAGCAGACATGAAGAGATGCTCAACATCTTTCATTATCAGGGAAATGCAAATTTTAAAACTACAATAAGACAGCATCTAACCCCAGTTAAAATGGCTTATAACAAAAAAAGACAGGCAAAACAATTGCTGGTGAGGTTGTAGAGAAAAGAGAACACTTTAACACTGTTGGTGAGAATGTAATTTAGTATAATCACTCTGGAGAACAGTTTGGAGGTTCCTCAGGAAACTAAAAATAGAGCTACCATATGATCCAGGAATCCCACTGCTGAGAATATACCCAAAAGAAAGGAAGTGAGTGTATTAAAGAGTTATCTGCACTTCTATGTTGGTTGCAGCACTGTTCACAGTAGCCATGATTTAGAAGCAACCTAAGTGTCCAACAGATGAATGGATAAAGAAAATGTGGTACTTATACTCAGTGGAGTACTAGTCAGTCATGAAAAAGAATGAAATTTTGTCATTTGCATGAATGGAAATAGAGTTCATTATGATAAATGAAATAAGCCTGGCACAGAAAGACAAACATCTCATGTTTTCACTTATTTCTGGGACCTAAAAATTAAAACAGTTGAATTAATGGACATACAGAGTAGGAAGATGGTTACCAGAGTCTAGGAAGGGTAGCCGGGGGTTGGAAGGGAGTTGGAGATGATTAATGGTTATGAAAAAAAAAGTAGTTAAAAAGAATGAATGGGACCTAGTATTTGAGAGCACAACAGGGTGACTGTAGTTAATAATAAATTAGTTGTATATTTTAAAATAACTAAAAGAGAAAAATTGGATTGTTTGTAACACAAAGAAGGGGTGAATACCCCATTCCCCATGATGTAATTATTTCACATTGCATGCCTGTATCAAAATATCTCATGTAACTCATATATACACACATACATATACAGGTATATATATACACCTACTATGTACTCATGAAAATTAAAAATTAAAAAAATTATGTAAAAATATTTTATACAAACAGTTACCAAAAGAGAGCAGAAGTGGCTATATAGTAATATAGAATAGGATGGATTGTCATATAACAACTTTTATAAGAGACAAAGAAAGACATTACATAATGATAAAAGAGTTTATTCATCGAGATATAATGATTATAAACATATGACAACCAAACATCAGACCTCCTAAATGTCTGAAGTACACATTGACAAAATTGATGGGAGAAGTAAACAGTTCTACAATGATCCTAGGAGACTAAAATCCTACATTCAATTATGGATAGAAAAACAGACACAAAATCAATTATGCAATAAAGAATGTGAACAGCACTGCAGGCCCATTGGACCTAAAACATACACAGAACACTCCATGCAACAAAAGCTGAATACACATTTTTGTCAAATGAACGTGGAACATTCTCCAGGATTGATCATGTTTAGTTCACAAACCAAGTCTTAATAAATTTAAAAGCTTGAAATTATATAAAGTATCTATTCTAATAAGAAATGGAAATAGAAAAGAATAAAGAAGGAAAACTGTAAAATTCACAAATATGTGAAAAGTCAACAACACAGTCTTAAACATCCAATGGATTAAAGGGGAAATCGCAAGAGAAACTAGAAAATATCCTGGGACAAATAACAATTTAAACACACAACATATAAAAACTTATGGAATACAGTAATAGGAGGGCTAAAATGATATTTATAAGTCTAAATGATCACACTAAAAAATATCAAATCTACAACTCAACTTTACATAATCAGGAATTAGAAAAAGAACAAAAAATTGACTCAAAAATAGCAGGAGGAAAAAAATAAAGATCAGAGCAGAGAAAAATAAAACAGAACAATAGAGAATGAGTGAAGAATAGGTTCTTTGGAAAAATAATCAAAATTGACAAACCTTTTCTAGATTTATTGAAAATGAAAGAGAGAAGACTCAAGTGAGTCAAATCAGAAATGAAAGTGGGGACATCACTATGGATTTGACAGAAATAACAAGAATTATGAAAAATATTATAAATAATTTCATACCAAAAAATTACATAATATAGATGGAATGAGAAAAATTCTAGAAATACAGCACACACAAAGACCAAATCATAAAAACCTCCCAACAAAGACATAACCAAGATCAGATGACTTCACTAGTGAGTCCTGTTAATCATTTTAAAAAGAATTGACGCCTGTCCTTCTCAAAATTTTGCAAAACATTGAAAAGCAGTGTCTTAGTCTGTTTTGTGTGTCTGTAGAGGAATATCTGAGGCTGGGTAATTGATAAAGAAAGAAGGTTTATTTTGGCTCACAGTTCTGCAGACTATGAAAGAAGCATAGTGCCAGCAGTATTTGCTTCTGGTGAGGACCCCATGAAGCTTATAATCATGGTGGAAGACGAAGGAGGAGCAGACATGTTACATGTTGAGAGAAGGAGTAAGAGAGAAGGGAGGAGTTGCCAAGCTTTTTAAACAGCTTCTATATAAACTAAGAGAGGGAGAAATCACTCACTACCACAAGGAGGGCACCAAGCCATCCATGAAGGATCCACCCCCTTGAACAAAACACCTCGCATGAGGCCCTACATGCAACATTGGGGATTATATCTCAACATGAGATTTGGAGAGGGCAAACATCTAAATTGTATCAAGGAAGGAACACTTTTTAACTCATTCTATGCAGCCAGCATTACAATAAGGCTATACAATGACACTATAGGTAAAAACACCTACAAACTAATATCCCTTATCAGTATGGATTCAAAAATCCTCAACAAAATACTGACAAAATGCATCCAAAAGCACATTAATAGAATTATACACCATGACCAAATGGGGTAATTTTTGGAAATCTAGGATGATACAACACATGAAAGGCAAACAATATAATATACAACAATAACAGAAGGAAAGATGCCCACATTATCATTTCAATAGGTGCAGAAAAAGCATTTGATAAAATTCAAGCTCTCTTCATGATTTAAAAAAAAAAACACTCACATGGACACAGGGAGGGGAGCACTACACACTGGGGTCAGTTGGGGGGAAATAGGGGAGGGATGGTGGGGGGTGGGAAGCTGGGGAGAGATAGCAAGGGGAGAAATGCCAGATGTAGGTGATGGGGAGGAAGACAGCGAATCACACTGCCACGTGTGTTCCTATGCAACAATTTTGCATGTTCTTCACATGTACCCCAAAACCTAAAATGCAATAAAATAAATAAATGGGAAAGAAAAAAATAAAAACACTCAATGAACTAGGAATAGAAGGACACTACTTCAGTGTAGTGAAGGCCATATGTTAAAAACTCACAGCTAAAGTCATACTCAATGGTCAAAGACTGAAAGCTCCTCCTCTAAGATAAGGAATAAGTCAAGGATGCCTGCTCTCACTACTTCTATTCCTTATGATACTGAAAGTCCTAGCTAGAGCAATTAGACAGGAAAAAAATGAAAGCCATTCAAATTGGAAAGAAAGAAGTAAAATGATCCCAATTTTCAGATAATATGATTTTTCCCACTTTTATTTTAGAATCAGGGAGTGCAAAAGTATATACCAGTATACCTTGTTATAAAGGTATACTGCATTATGATGTGGTTTAGAGTACTAATGAATCTGTCACCCAGGTATTGAGTATAGTGCCCAAGAAGTCATTTTCTAATTCTCTCCCCTCTCCCTCCACCTGGGTATCCATATGCAAAAGAATGAAACTGGACCCCAGTTATCCCAGCACCATTTATTGAATAGGGAGTCCTTTCCCCTTTGCTTATTATTTATAGACTTTGTCAAAGATCAGATGATTGTAAATGTGTGGCTTTATTTCTGGGTTCTCAATTCTGTTCCATTGGTCCGTGTATCTGTTTTAGCACCAGTATCATGCTGTTTTGGTACTGCAGCCTTGTAGTATAGTTTGAAGTTAGAGAATGGGATGCCTTCAGCTTTGTACTTTTTGCTTAAAATTGCTTTGGCTATAGGGATCTTTTTTTTTTTTAATCCATATGAATTTTAGTATAGTTTTTCCTAATTCTGTAAAAAAAAATTACATTGGTAGTTTGATAGGAATAGCATTGAATCTGTAAATTTATCTGGGTGTATGGCCATTTTAATGATACTGATTCTTCCAATCTGTGAGCATGCAATCTTTTACCATTTATTTGTGTCATCCCTGATTTCTTTCAGCAGTTTTTTGCAGTTCTCCTTGTAAAAATCTTTTACCTCCTTGGTTAGCTGTATTCCTATGTATTTTTTGTGGCTGTTGTAAATGGGATTGCAGTCTTATTTTATCTCTCAGGTTGAATGCTATTAGCATATAGAAATGCTAGATTTTTATACATTAATTTTGTAACCTGAAACTTTACTGAAGTCATTTATCAGTTCTAAGAGCGTTTTGTCAGGGTCTTCAGAATTTTCTGGGTATAAAATCACATTGTCAGTAATGAGGGGTAGTTTGACTTCTAATTTTCCCATTTTGATGCCTTTTATGTATTTCTCTTGCCTTATGGTTCCTGCTAAGACTTTCAGTACTATGTTGAAAAGGAACGATGAGAGTGGGAATTGTCTCTTTCCAGTTCTCAAGAGAAATGATTCCAGGTTTTGTCCTTTCAGTATGACGTTGCCTGTGGGTTTGTCATGGATGGTTCTTTTTATTTTGTAGTACGACCCTTCAATGCCTAGTTTCTTGAGAGTTTTTAACATGGAGGGATGTTGGATTTTATTGAATGCTTTTGCTGCATCTATTGAGATGAGCATATGGTTTTTGTTTTAATTGTTTATTTGTGAATCACATTTGTTGATTTGCATATGTTGAACTAACCTTGCTTTCCATGAATATAGACTATTCGACCATAGTGGATTAAATTTTGATGAGTTGCTAGATTCAATTTGCAAGTATTTAGCTCAGGATTTTTGCATCTATGTTCATCAACAATATTGGCCTGAAGTTTTTGTTGTTCTTCTTCTTGTTGTTGTGTCTCTGCTAAAACTTTGCTAACACTTTTTTGGAACAGTTTTAGTATAACTGGTACCAGCTCTTATTTGTATGTCTGGTAGAATTTCGCTGTGAGTCCCTCTGACTCAGGGCTTTTTTGGTAAGTTGGCTGGAGTTTTTTTATTTTTAACTGATTTCATTTTGGAACTCATTACTGGTCTGTTGAGCAATTCAGTTTCTTCCTGGTACTACCTTGGAAAGTTGCATGCTTCCAGGAGATTATCCATTTCTTCTAAGTTTTCTGAATTGTGTGCATAGTGCTGTTCATATAGCCTCTGATCTTTTTTTTTTTTTTTTCAGATGGCGTACCACCCTGTCACCCATGCTGGAGTGCAGTGGCACGATCTTGGCTTACTGAAACCTCCATGTCCTGGGTTCAAGTGATTCTCCTGCCTCAGCCTTTTGAGTAGTTGGGACTACAAGCGTGTGCCACCATGCCCAGCTATTTTTTCTTTTTTCGTATTTTTAATAGAGGCAGGGTTTCACCATGTTGGCCAGGCAGGTCTTGAATTCCAGACCTCAAGGGATCTGCCTGCATTGGCTTCCCAACGTGTTGAAATTATAGGCATAAGTCGTGCCCTGTCAGTCCCTGATGAATTTTTGTATTTCTGTGGGATCTGTTATAATGTATTGTCATTTCTGATTGTGTTTATTTGAATCTTCTCTTTTATTTTCTTTGTTAATCTAGTTAGCTGCCTATCACTCTAGTTTATTCTTCTGAAGAATGAACTTTTTGTTTCATTTATCTTATTTACGGATTTTTGCATCTCAGTTTTATCCAGTTCTGCTGATTTGGGTTATTTATATTCTTCTTCCAGCTTTGAGGTTGGTTTGTTCTTGCTTTTTACTTTCTCTAGCTGTGATGTTAGAGTTTTCATTTTAAATATTTTTAAAGTGTTGATGCATAATAGGTGTTTAGCATTATAAATGTTCCTCCACACATTATTTTAATTGGATCCCAATGATCTTGGTATGTTTTGTCTCCATTTTTATTAATTTCAAGGATTTGTTTTTAATTTCTGCTCTAATTTCATTGTTTATCTAAAAGTCATTCAGGATCATGTCCTTTAATTTCAATGTAATTGTGTTGTTTTTTGAGATCTTTTTGATATTGATTTTTATTTCACCATTCTGACAGTATGCTTGGTATGATTTTGATTTTTTAAATTTATTGAGACTTACTTTGTGGCTGAGAATGTGGTCAATCTTAGAGTAGGGTCTGTGTGCAGATAAGAAGAATGTATGTTCTGTTGGTGTTAGTTGGAAGAGATAAACCAGGGATGAAAACTGTTATAATTAATAAGTGGACTACATTTTTGTATCTCCCTCTACCCCTACAAATCATATTTGAGGCCCTAACTGCCATTGTGGCTATATTTGGAGTAAGAAAGTAATTAAAGTTAAATGAGTTCAAAAGTTGGTGCTCTGATCTGATAGAATTAGCGTCCTTATAAGAAGAGACACTGGAGAGCTCACTCTTCCTGCACAGTCACTGAGGAAAGGCCATGTGATGATATAATGAGAAGGCAGCTGTTTTCAAGCCAGAAAGAGAGGCCTCAGGAGAAACCAAATCAACTGGAATTTGATCTTGCAATAGGAACCTCCAGAACTATGAGAAAAGAAATTTCTGTTATGTAAGCCACCCAAACTGCAGTATTTTGTTATGGAAGCCTGACCTTATTAATGCAAACAAATTCAGCACATTTGCAGAATACAATACAAAATGCCAAAATCCATTATGTTTTTATACACCAACAATGAAAAATCCGACAAGGAAATAAATGAAACAATTCTATTTACAATAGTATCAAAATAATAAAATATCTAGGGGTCCACTTAAACAATATGCTTAAGAGGTCAATGCTACAGAAAATGATGTGTATGTTCAATGCAATTCCTATCAAAGTCCCCCCAAAATTGTGTAGGAATGGAAAAATCCATCCTAAAATTCCTATGGAATCTAAATAGACATCAAATAGCCAACATACTCTTGAGAATCAATATAGCTAGAATTTTCACATTATCTGAATTCCAAAGTTATTACAAAGCTACAGTGATTGAACTAGCATGGTGCTGGCATAAAAATAGTCACATCAACTAGTGGAATAGAATACAGAAAATATGATTGACAATAGCTAAACTAGATAGTACCTCTGTGAGAAAGGGAGAAGGTATTATCTCCAAGTGAAAGGTCAGTTTTAGCTTTCACTTACCCCCTCACTGGGCACCACTGGACAATGAAAATTGTCACAACTGTATGTGGCAGACTGGGCTTAGTGGAAGATCAAAAGCTTAGATCTCTCACAGGATCAAGGAACCATCTACCTCTGGATTTCTTGTTATGTAAGAAAAATTAAATCCCTAATAATTACCACTTTTTGGAGTTTTCTATTATTCATGGGTAAATTCATTTCTTAACTGATACAACTATGGAAAGGGTTCTTTGAGGAGGGACATCATTGCCAGCTCAAAAAGGAGTCCATATCTTTTTCTATGCACTTGGAATAATGGATTTTCCTGAGAAATGTGAAAATTGGAGGAAGTACTTTTTAGGTCTAGTTGTTGAAAAAGTAAAATAAGATATTTATTTCTTAGGAGTTTACATCTCTCTAGGAAGCCTAGCAAATTAAAAAGAAAACAACATTTGTGGAGTTATGAGCTCTGATAATGGGTCCAACAGGTATTTGAAACTAGGCATGAAGACTGAGAGTTTGCACAGGGCAAAAAAAATATGTGTTCCTCTTATCCTACCAGTCCTTCCTGGCACTTGGCTTGACATACACAAAACAGAGAACATACACAGGTTGTAACTTATACGCACTGGTTGTAGCTTTCCTATCCTTTACATCCTGCACCTCTCTCCTGCTCTCCCAACATCCATCACCTAGAAGGAAGTCCAAGTTCCTGGTACAGACTGGGTCATGGAGCCCTGAAGGTTTATTAATTATTAAGAACAATTTCCTACAGACTGTCCCAAAGGGAGTAGAATAAGTCAAGATGAGCGTGAGGGTTGGGGTTGATTCAAAAGTCAATATTCCAAATAAGCTAAAATCAATGCAAACCACTATCTCAAACCATTTATCCCAAGGGGCCGGTCCAAGTCAACAAATATATAGACCATGTGCTGTCACTCACAAAGCCTGAGCCCTCATTTATGTCTTCTCCCTCTTTTTGATGGGGTTGTTTGTTTTTTTTTTCTCTCTCTTGTAAATTTGTTTAAGTTATTTGTAGATTCTGGATATTAGACCTTTGACAGATGGATAGATTGCAAAAATTTTCTCCCTTTCTGTAGGTTGTCTGTTCACTCTGATGATAGTTTCTTTTGCCGTGCAGAAGCTCAAGTTTAATTAGATCCCATTTGTAAATTTTGGCTTTTGTTGCCATTGCTTTTGGGGGAGAATAGGTGAAATTTAATGACTGATTAGATACTGAGAAAGAGGGCACTGAGGGGAGAAGAAGTCAGAAATTCTGCCCAGATTTCTGATTTGGACAACTTGACAGAAATGTGTTTTACATAAAAATCAATGATCATCTATTGAAAATTAACTGCTTATATGTGACTGATTAGTTAGCTAAACATGTGGTGATTTGTAAACAGACAGATTCAGCATGCTAGAGGCAACAAGATGGGGTGAAGAGACATGGAACTATGAGTCAGGGAACAAGGATAATTTCCCAGCTATGCCACAGATGTTCTAGTTGCCCTTGGGACAGATCCTGTCACCTCCTAGGGCCTCCCTTCCTCTCTTGTAAATAAAAATGTACACTGAAAGAAAAAAGATAAAAGCAAAAGGATTAAAAATGAAGTGCTGAAGTAAAGCCTGCAGAAATCCACTGAGCCAAAGAGAATAGATGTAAGGGCCTTTTGGAAAGTAACTGAGGCTTAGATATGGAAAAGGTGGAAGCTGTTAAGGTTTGCTGGCCCAGTCTAGATAGGAGTCCCTCAACAGTGCCATTTCACAGAACATTCTGAAGACTAGGTCCTTGGAGAATGCAGCACTGGGAAAATCAAGTAAGGAAGCTGTGATATTGGGGATATCGAGAGAAGCAAGGAAGCACAAGAAGAGAATTACAGGTTTCTAGCCTATGTCTGGCTCACCTTCTGAAAGTTTAGGCATCCCATCCCTGCCTCTAGCCTGTCTTCACTGGATTCTGACCTATGCCAAAATTTTCCCTTATTTCCTCAAACTTCTCTGAACCAAACCATGCCCTCTTAGGCCCTTGCTGCAAGATTGTTTTATATATTTTTTCTTTCTTCCAGTTTCTTTGGGGCCTATTGATGTTGATTTCCCATTGTGTTTTCAAGCTCTAAAGCTAACTCTGCAAAATAGGATCTGCTCATCATTTGGAGAAGGATACTTCCCCAAAGAGACTTCAGTTCTCATGGCTAACCTTGGAACAACCCTTTTTTATGAGATCACAGTTATTTGGAGGCTCCCAAGAAGTATCCAAGTTTTTTTCAGTGTCAAAGAAGCTCCCTAAAGGCAGAACACTATTTTTTTATGCTACAAACCATCCTTCACAGATGAGTAACCCTTGGTTCTAAGATTAGGTACATGTTTTTGTTCTACTTCCCTAGGGTGACCATCCTACCCTCCTGGAGCAATTTTTGTCCGTTTGCCTAAATTGGCTCATTTGTCGTCCTCTTTTGTGGTTTCAGAGTCCGAAGTTTATAATCAAGTGCATAGTTGTCTTCACTGCATTTCTCAAGACATCTTGAACCCTAGTTTAAAAAATTGCCCTGGTCTTAGTCTCTACCTGCTCAAAATTTCAGAACCGGATATGTATGTTAATCCCTCTGCAATAATAATAACACATGTGTAAACAGAGCAGTAAATCTCACAAGGCATGCCTGCCTACGATTTATTTTAATCCTGCCCTGTGAAATAATAGGTGGATCAGAGATTATTATTCTCATTTTCAGAAGGAAAAAACTGTGTTCCAGAGAGGGGTTATGACTTGCGCAAGGGCACATTGCTGGACTACGTAATTCTTAGTCTAATGTTCTTTTTGCTCTGCAATGGGCCTCTGGATAAAAGTAGCTTACATCCACAGTGAGAGCAGTCTTCTCCTGGCAAGTCCTTTTTTCCAGGGCCAAGGAGCTGGCAGCTGTAGAGTCCATCTGGTCTTCAGTGGGTGAAGCTTTCAGTGATTGGTGGTAAGCCGTACCCCCCAGTCCACTCCATTAGGAATGTCTTGTTTGAACTGCTGGAGGCACGAAAAGCACTGGGATATGTAAGTATGCAGCGGAAATCTGCTTTGCATTTGCACTTTGCAGACTACAAACCACAAAGCACTGGTTTGGGGATTAAGAGGCCTGAGACTGTTTGAGCAAGCTTACAATCCAAGGAATGGGCAGAATTTCCAGTGCCGGATTATTGGAAGAAAGGGAAGAGGCATTTAAAAGAGAAACAAAAGAGATGAAAGTAAGTGGGAAGTTTGAAACCCATTTTGTACCATTTGTTTGATAAAGAAACACTGAGACTCAGAAAGATAATAGAATCTAGCTGAGGTTCTACTACCAATGCTTGACAGTGGAAGGATTCAAATTCATTTTGTGTGCTCCCAGAACTGGTACTCTCTCCACTGTATCACGTTACCATGCTAGGTGCCCTCAAAGGAAGGTTTCCTCGTCTGGTTCACTTCCTTTCTTCCTTTCAGTCAAGGCCTACACAGTTCAGGTTTCACATCTCCGAGAAAGACATGGTGAGGGTGAAGCAGAGCACAGTGGTAAAATGACTTTGGTTTGCCTGCATGTATATTGAGAGAAGATGAGGGATCCTTCTTCCAGCACGCTCAGAAGGGAAGCAATTTCTGCTGGCTTTCAGCTGGCTTGCATTATATTACTTTTAAATTATTTAATACTTTATAGTAGATGATTGATAACACACCTGACTCAGATGCCCATAGGAGGATTTTTCCAATAACTTGCCTTTCTAAGTGAAATAAAGAGCAATCTAGCTTTGGCAAGTTCATTACCTGAAACGTAAGCTAGAGAGCCTCATAACTGTTTTCAGCTAAACATCTGGAGGAGAGTCTTCTGTCTGGGTTTAGACCTTGAATGGACCTCCCATTTGCTTTATTAACTTTGGGTAATTATTGAAGTCTCTGTTGCCTCTGAGTAGGAGAATATGTCCATTCTTCAAGTGCAGGGCTATGGTAAAGATTAAGGTGTGTTCATATTGGATGTGCAATGTGAGATAAATCTCCAGCCTGTTCCTTCGAACTAGTGAGCATAGACATACCAGGCGGCTGCTGTCTCCTTTCGAATAAGTTTATACTTAGTTGTTTGATTAAACATGGTACTAAGAAAGATTAGTGGGCTAGAAGTCAAAACATCAAAATTCTAATCTTAGCCAAGTCTCTTCTTTCTTGGCCTTGGTTTCCACATTATAACATGAAGAGGTGAATTAATTAGTATTTAGGGGCCTTTCTATTTCTCACAGACTTACTTGGACACCCACTGTATCCTTATAAAGATTTAAGTAATTTTTAAACACTACAATTATTTAAAACTAGAGAAGCATTACATGTTCACTGTAGAGTAACAAGAAAATTGAAACAACAAAATAAAAATAAAATGAAATAATTCACTTCCTAGGAATAACTACTGTTAAAATTGGCCTATCTATTCTTCTGAACATTTTATGTGCATTTATTTATAATTATATATTGTGTTTGAGTTTTTATTATAAAAAATGTAATAATATTATGCATACTATTTTTTAACCTGCTTGTTTCATTTTATAAAACAATATGAATATTGTGCAGAGGTGGAAAATATATGCCACTTTCTTCATGCTGTTGGTTTAACACACAAGAAGATATCTCTCATCCCTTTTTTCACAGTCTCACTAATTCCATATTTTCTCCTTCCCATGAGAGGAATTGTTAATTCAGAGCAACATAAGGCACCATATATATTGGTGGATAAGTTTGTTATACTTAAAAAACAGGATCTCTCTTTTCACTTTTATTTCACCACCTACCCCGAAGCACTTATGTCTTTCTCTACATCTAAAAAATCCTCTAAATTTGCATGTACATACTCTACATTAAAAAAAAAAAAACTCTCAAAACTCAACAGTAATATGTTGACTTCTAGTATAACAGTGGGAGGAAATTCGCTGACCACTTAAACTGATGAAAATTATTATTTTTTTAAATCATGTAAAAATTTAGGAAATGGTCCAAAGGACAAAGAGCAAATGGAGAAACATCTATTTTATACAATCCACAAAAATTTAGTAAAAAAGGGAAGGTCAGTGGTATTTAAACCAAGACCGCTTTCTCCCATCCTGCTTCCAGCTTAGCAAGGTGAAGACTCAAATCTGAACTGTAGCAGCCAAGAACACAGGACTTCTTCTTTCCACAGCTCCCAGTAGGAAGTCTTTCTACCCAGGAAGAGCAGGATTTCAGCATTTCTCACATTGTCCCCCAGATGCTACAACCAGTAGAGGTTGTAATGAAAGGTTGTAGTGATAGGAGATTCATAGATCTAATAAAGATACAGCCTAAACTATAGATTGAGTTTTGAGGAGAGAACTAAGGGATAAGATAGCTGAGAGGTACTTTACTGAGATCAGAACAAATAGGAAACACTGATGATGCTTCCATAAAATGAGCCACAGTGTGATTAGATTCATTTGTAGAGTATTTTTATAACCGGGGCATTGTTGTAAATAAATGATGTAGCAACAGGGCAGCAATTAGTGGAGCATAACAGTTGGTTATGTTCAGAGAATAGTGGAAGAGAGCTCTACCACCTTCAAGTGACTGTGTCATACCCAAACATGCATCTCTCTGAGAAGCAACATCCTCTTAACTCCCTGTGGAGGATTCATGGAAAGTAGAATTCACCAAAATAACTCAGCCAGTCACTAAATAAATAAACAAGTAAATAATAATAACAAGTCCCAGGAGTGGGTGTACCAGCATCAAAGGTGCTACAATATATTATCTAAAATATCTAGTTCTCCCCAGAAAATTACAACAAAAGCAAAGAAACAAAAAAGTATGACCCACACAGGGGAAAAAAGCAAGCAAAGCCTGGAAGAGTGACCAGATGTCAGGTTTAAGAGGAAAAGATTGTAAAGTAGTCATTATGAATATGTTCACAGAACTAATGGAAAGCTCAATTTAAAAACTAAAAGCTCATCATCACTGGTCATTAGAGATATGCAAATCAAAACCACACTGACATATCATCTCAGCCAGTTAGAATGGCAATCATTAAAAAATCTGGAGACAACAGATGCTGGAGAGAATGTGGAGAAATAGGAACACTCTTACACAGTTGGTGGAAGTGTAAATTAGTTCAACCATTGTGGAAGACAGTGTGACGATTTCTCAAGGATCTAGAAATAGAAATTCCATTTGACCCAGCAATCTCACTATTGGGTATATACCCAAAGAACTATAAATCTTACTACTATAAAGACACGTGCACACATATATTCATTGCAGCCCTGTGAACAATAGCAAAGACCTGGAATCAACCCAAATGCCCATCAATGATAGACTGGACAAAGAAAATGTGGTACATACACACCGTGGAATACTACACAGCCATAAAAAATGATGAGTTCGTGTCCTTTGTAGGGACTTGGATGAATCTGGAAACCATCATTCTCAGCAAACTGACTCAAGAACAGAAAGCCAAGCACCACATGTTCTCACTCATAGGTGGGTGTTGAACAATGAGAACATGTGGACTCAGAGAGAGGAGCATCACACACAGGGGACAGTTGGAGCGGGTAGGGGGGAGACAATGGGAGGTGGGGAGGGAGGGATAGTGGGGAGCGATAGCATGGGGGAGAAATGCCAGATATTGTATGCACCAAAAGGAAAATAAATCTAAAAAACAACAACAACAAAACAAACAAACAAAAAGTAAAAGTAGATATGATGACATTGATCAAAAAGATAATGTGAATAAATAGAAATTATTAAAAAGAATCAAATAGAAATTATTGACTTGAAATGTACAATAGCTGAAGTAAAATACTCATTAGAGTGGCTCAATAGTAGATTTGAACTGGCAGAAAAAGAAATAATTACCAAACTTGGAGTTAAATCAATAGAGGGTACATAGGACAAATACCAGAGAGAAAAAATAATGAAGAAAAACCAACAAAGACTCAGAGAAATGTGGGACACCATTGAGTACACCAGCATGTACATAATAGGAGTACCAAAAGAAGAGGAGAGAAAAAAGAAATATATTGAAACAAGTAATAGCTGAAAACTTCGCAATTTATTCAGGAAGCTGAATAAACTCCAAATAGAAAAATTCAAAGAGAGTCACAAACAGATATATCATCATAAAAATGCTGAAAATAAAAAGGCAGAAGAAAATCCAGAAAGTAGCAAGAGAAAAATGACATACTGCTTATAAGGAAACCCCAGTAAGATTAACAGTTGATCAAATGATGTCTCAGAAGAAACAATGGGAGCCAGAAGGCAGTCAGATAACCTATTTGAAGTTGTCAATGAAAAACACTACCAAAAATTTTATATCCAGCAAAAATATTTTAAAAGTTAAGACAAAATAAAGACTTTCAAGACAAGAACTGAGAGAGTTAATTGCTAGTAGACCTACTGCTGTGATGTGATTGTTTGTGTCCCTTCCCAAATTTATATGCTGAAATATTAACCAGGTGATAGTATTAGGATATGGGCCTTTGGGAGGTAATTGGGTCATAAATGGGATTGGTGTTCTTATAGAATAGGCCCAAGGGAGCTTGTTCTTCCCTTCCACCATTTGAGAAGGCACTGCCTATCAGAAAGTAGGTCCTCGCTGGACACTGAATCTGCTGCTATTTTGGTCTTGGACTTCCCAGCCTCCAGAACTGTGATAAATGAATTTATGTTGTTCATAAGCTATCCAGTCTATGATATTTTGTTATAGAATGCTGAAATGACTAAGATATAAGAAATACTAAAAAGTATTCCTCAGGTTGAAAGTGAGTGACCGCCGGGCGCGGTGGGTCAAGCCTGTAATCCCAGCTCTTTGGGAGGCCAAGGTGGGTGGATCACGAGGTCAAGAGATCGAGACCATCCTGGTCAACATGGTGAAACCCCGTCTCTACTAAAAATACAAAACATTAGCTGGGCATTGTGGCACATGCCTGTAATCCCAGCTACTCAGGAGGTTGAGGCAGGAGAATTGCCTGAACCCAGGAGGCAGAGGTTGTGGTGAGCCGAGATCACGCCATTGCACTCCAGCCTGGGTAACAAGAGTGAAGCTCCGTCTCAAAAAAAAGAGAAAGCAAGTGACCCCAGATGGTAATTTAAGTACAAATGAACAAAAAAAAGGTGCCCATTAAGGTACTTAAGTAATTATAGCAGACTCTATTAATATATATATTTTATTCATTTTCTCTCTTAACTGTTTAAAAAGCAATTAAAATAATTATAACTATGTATTGTTGGCTTTGTAACATCAATAGTGGAAATATGGGTACCTAAAATAAAATAAAAAGGAAAAAAATATAGCTATACAGGGGTAACATTTCTATATATTGTGGAATTAAGCTACTGTAAATCTGAACATGATTCCATTAAGTTACAATATATGGTAAACCTTAGTACCACCACTAAAAAAAAAAAAAAAAAACTAAAAATCACAAAAAAAACTCATGAATGAGATTAAAATGCTGCAGTACGAAATATCCACACGATGCAAAACAAATCATTAGAGTAGGAATAGAGGAACAAAAAACAGTATGAGACATATGTGAAATAAAAAGTAAAATTAAAAATATGAATAAAAAATTTAAATGATAACATTAAATATAAGTGAATTAAACTATCCAGTAAAAAGACAGAGATTGTCAGACTGGATTTAAATATATATATGATACAAGCAGAGGCAGAGAAAAATGGCCTAATAACCATTATCTCCAATGACTATCCTTCCCACCAAAGAATACCAAACTTAACAGCTAGCAGCAAAAGAATTTTCCTTCATAAGAACCATCATCATTGGTCATTAGAGAAATGCAAATCAAAAGTACATTGAGATACCATCTCACGCCAGTTAGAATGGTGATCATTAAAAAATCTGGAGACAACAGATGCTGGAGAGGATGTGGAGAAATAGGAACACTTTTACACTGTTGGTGGGAGTGTAAGTTAATTCAACCATTGTGGAAGACAGTGTGGCGATTCCTTAAGGACCTAGAAATAGAAATTCCATTTGACCCAGCAATCCCATTACTGGGTATATATCCAAAGGATTATAAATCGTTCTACTATAAGGACACATGCACACGAATGTTCATTGAAGTACTGTTTACAATAGCAAAGACCTGGAACAAACCCAAATGCCCATAGATGATAGAGTGGACAGGGAAAATGTGGTACATATACACCATGGAATGTTATGCAGCCATCAAAAATGATGAGTTCGTGTCCTTTGTAGGGACATGAATGAACGTGGAAACCATCATTCTCAGCAAACTGACACAAGAGCAGAAAATCAAACACCACATGTTCTCACTCATAGGTGGGTGTTGAACAATGAGAATACATGGACACAGGGAGGGGAGCACATTGGGGTCTGTTGGGGGGAAATGGGGGAGGGACGGGGCGTGGGGAGGTGGGGAGAGATAGCATGGGGAGAAATGCCAGATATAGGTGAAGGGAAGGAAGGCAGCAAATCACACTGCTGTGTGTGTACCTATGCAACAATCTTGCATGTTCTTCACATGTACCCCAAAACCTAAAATGCAATTAAAAAAAGAACCAAAAATCCTGTTAGTAATCACATTACCTACTTTTAACATCATACTAAGAAAAGGATCAATGAAGATGGTAGCAAAGACACTCTCCCATACCCCAGCAGTGGCCACGTGGCACAGAGAAAGAATCGTGTATTTGGAGCAGAAAGAGTGCAGTGATTGTGGGACTTGACATTGGAACTCAGTGCTGTCTTGTCATAGCAAAAGCAACATGGGGCAGAACTCACACAGAGGCCATGCAGGTAGCATTTAGCCCAGCACTAGACAGAAGAGAATCATCCATCCCAATAGGTAGAACATGATTTCTAGTAAGTCCTGCCACCATGAGCTATAGTGTTCTGGGGTTAGAAATAAACTTGAAAGGCAGTCTAAAACACAAGGACTACAATCCTTGGTCAAGTCTTGGTGCTGTGCTGGGCTCAGAGTCAATGGACTCTGTGTGCACACAACCTAGTGAGACACCAGTAGGGCAGCCAAGAAAGTATTTTCATTACACCTCCCCCAGTCTCAGTCAGCAGAGCTTGCAGCTCTAGGACAGACTCTTTCTGTCTGCTTTAGGAGAGGAAAGGGGAGCGTAAAGGGGACTTTGTCTTGCAACTTGGATAACAGCTCAATCACAGTAGAATGGAACACCAGGTAGAGTCCTGAGGCCCTTCTTTCCAGGCCGTAGATCCCAGATAACATTTCTGGACACATTCTGGGCCAGGATGGAACCCACTGCCTTGAAGGGAAGGACCCAGTGCTGGCAGGATTCATAGACTGTTGATTAAGAGCCCTTGGGCCCTGAATAATCAGCAATGGTAGCCAGGCAATATTCACTTTGGGTGAGACTCAGAGTTGTCTTGGCTTCAGGTGTGACTCAGCACATAACCAGCTGTGGTGGCTGTAGCGAGCCACCATGGTGGTGACTATCTCCTTTTGCTTGAAGAAAGGTGAAGGAAGAGTAAAGGGAACTTTGTCTTGCAGTTTGAGTACTACCTCAGCTACAGTTGGATAAAACAGCAGTCTCCTGGAGTCCCTGATTCTAGGCCTTGGCTCCTGGATGGTGTTTCTGGACCTCCCATGGGCCAGTGGGGAGTCAATTGCTTTGAAGGGAGTGACCCATGCCTTGCAACATTCACCACAAGCTGGCTGATGAAAGAGCTTGGGCATATAGTGAACATCAGTGGTAGGCAGTACTCACCATGGGCCTGAGGTGGTGATGCCCATAGAGACAGACTCTCTTGTTTAAGGAAAGTAGAGGGAAGACTGGGAAGAACTTTGTCTTGTGGTTTGGATGCCATCTCAGCCACAGAAGAATAGAGCACAAGGTAGATTCCTAAGGTATCCAACTCCAGGCCCTGGCTCCCAGACAGTGTTCTGGAGCCACCCAGGGCTGAGGGAACTCACTGCCCTGAAGGGAAGAATACAAGACCAGCTGGATTCACCACTTGCTGATTGTAGAGCCCTTGGGTATTGAGTGAATATAGACAGTAACCAGGCAGTGGTCACCACGGACTTTGGACAATATCCAGTGCTATGCCAGTTTTAGGTCCGACCCAGCATAGTCCTTGTAGTGGAGGCCACAGTGATACTTGTGTCACCCTTCCCCCAACTCCAAATAGCTCAGCACAGAGAGAGACTCTGTTTGTTTGGGTGAAAGTGAAAAAAGAGAACAAGAGTTCCTGCTTGGTAATTAGGGAATTCTCCTAGATCTCACCCAAGACCACCAAGGCAGTGTTTCTCTGAGCTTGTAAGAGCCACGGCATTACTGGGTTTGTAGTGTCCACTAAAGCAAATAAGGCTGTAGTGACAAAAGACAGATCACAACACTCAAGTGCCTTTGAATACTTGGAAAGCCCTCACAAAAAGGATGAGTACAAACAAGCTCAGACTGCAAAGATGATAATAAACACCCAACTCTTTTATGCTCAGACAGTGATGAACATCTGCAGGCAACAAGAACACTCAAACATAACCTCACAAAACAAACTAAAGACAACAATGAACAATTCTGGAGACAGAGATGTATGACCTTTGAGACAGAGAATCCAAAACAGCTGTTTTGAGGAAACTCAGTGAAATTAAAGATAACACAGAGAACGAATTCAGAATCCTCTCAGATAAATTTAATAAAGAAATTGAAATATTTTAAAATCAAGAAAAAATATCAGAGCTGAAAAACGAAATTGACATACTGATTAATGTATTAGAGTCCCTCACCAGCAGAAATAAAAAGCAGAAGAAAGAATAAATGAGCTTGAAGACAGGCTATTTGAAAACACACAGTCGGGGGAGGCCCCAGGCTCGTCTGTGGTGGAGCCCACAGCCATGGAGGAGCCATGGGAGTGGGCGATGCAACTTCCAGGGCGGACTTCCCTCTGTCCTTGCCTCATGTCTCCGCTTCCTGTTGCCTAGTACCGTGCCGTCTCCCGTCTGCTACTCTTTTGACCCAGAGCTTTCAGAGTGGGGCTGCTCAGTGGAAGCCGTAACCGCCCCCACCTCATAGCCCAGTGAGAGTGCCCGTTGCACCGCATCGCCCCCAGGGCCGCCTCCTTGCCCTAGGTGGCGGCCTCCATTCTCCCTCAAAACATTCCCCATTCTCGCTCAAAGCAATCCCCTCAGCTCCATGAATGGAAGTCTGGCTCCATGAATGGAAATCTGGCTCCACAGAGCACACTGGGGCCCAGCCCCTGACTCATGGTGCCCAGAAGACCTGGCTACGGCACCAAGTGCAAACCCATTAAACTGCTGGCTGTTTTCAAGTGGAAATCACAAAGATTGATGCCTACCTCTCTGAGGTAGATATTAAACCAGGCAAGTGTCCCTAGGAGAGTGAACAGAGAGGTGGTTGACTCAATGGTTCAGCATTTTAAAGTAACTATATTTGAAGACTTTAGACAAGCTTTTGATGAAAAAAAAAAGTCTTTACACCACCAATCCATCGACCTTTTAAGGTGTCAATCAAATTTGTCTCTCGGGTGTGTTGTCACCTACTGCATGAAGTACTGACAGGACGAACCTTGCCTGAGTCACTGGAATTAGACAGGCCAATCAGCACTAAACCTGTCCATGCCGTTAATGTGGCGCTATGACATCTGCCCTCCATGAAATACATGCCTGTGGGGTGTTCCTTTTTCTCAGCTCCAGAAGGATATGGCCACCCTCTGGGAGGGAGAAGGGAAGTATGGTTTGGATTCCATCAGTCTGTTTAGCCTGCCATGTGGAAAACAATGCTTAATAAAGCCCTCTGGCAGGAGTGTGAGGAAACGATGGAGGAGAAAAAAAACTAATCCAAGAAGCCGATTGGGAGGCTTTTCAATCACTAATTCAGGTTTCAGTCTACATGTTACTTCCTTGAGAAGAAGTGTTTGACACCCTTCTCCCCCCATCCAGACATCCCCATGTCTGAGTTAGGTATTTCTCTTCTGTATTCCCATAGCACAGTATAATTCCCCTATAATAGCATGTGTCACCCTGAATTATGACTGTTTATTGTTCTGTCTCTCCTATTACAATGAAAGCTCCATGGAGAGATTGTCATTTTATTCACCTGTGTACCCTCCATACCCAGAACAACTTTTAGTAATATTAAGCAAATAATGAATACATAAATCCAAGCACATAAGAGGAAGAGCATCCAAATGAGCCTGAAAAATCAGAGAAATATTTGTAGTAGTATGTGATACCTTAGCTGAGCTTTAACAAGTCTAATGAAATCAAGAGTTTGGATTGAAAATGAGGTACTCAGGAATAAACTATTTCTGAGCTCTCTAAGATATTATAAAACTTTATTAAAAGATCTAAGAGAAAATGTAAATAAATGAAATGTATTAGCTTTATTGAGAAGACTCAATTTTATAGTGCATCAGTTCTCCCAAAATTAATCTATAAATGTAGTTTTAACTAAAATTCCAATTGGGAGCCAGGTATTGTGGGCATGACGATATTTCCAGCACATTGGGAAGCCAAGGTGGGAGGATCGCTTGAGCCCAGGAGTTCTTAGGAACATGGCAAAACCCCATCGCTAAGAAAAATGCATTTAAAAAAAAAATAGGAATGAAGGCATGTGACTGTAGTCCCAACTACTTGTGATGTTCAGACGGGAGAATCACTTGAGACCAGGAGGTCAAGGCTGCAGTGAACTGTGATCTCACTGCTGTACTCCAGCCTGAGCCACAGAGTGAGACCCTGTCTCAAAAAATAAAACAAAATAAATTTCCAATAGGGTATAGTATAACACTTGATAAGTCCATATTAAGATTTATATGGAAGAATAAATGACTAAGAAAAATCAATAGAGTTTTAAAGAAAAATAAAGCAGCAATTGCCCTAATTCCTATAAAACCGTAACAGTTATACCACATGGCTTTAAATGCAGGGACAGGCAGATTAATGAAGCAGAGTCTAGAAACAAGACACATGTGTGTTTATGGAAACTGTAAATATCTGACCTAGTGTTTCAGATCAGTAAGGAAAGAGTAGAATATTTAATAAATTGTGTTTGCACAGTTTTTAACTGTTTTTCAAAAATTAGATCCATTATACATCAAACACAAAATTTATTTCTAGGTGAATTATAATCCCAAATATGGAAAGTAAATTCAAAGTTCTTTTAGGATAAAAATGAGAGAGTATTTCCAACACAAAACAAAGTGTAAAGTATAAACTGCAAAGGAAAATGATAATAAACTTGACCAAGATTTAAAATTTTTGTAATGCAAAAGAAACAACAAATTTTAAAATATTAGAAAATTTATGGTTCATATAACTGAGAACTTTACAAAATATAAGGACAGATGAATTGAAAAATAGGTAGTTCTCAAAATTGGAAACCCATATAGCCAGTAAACACATGAAAAGATTCTGATTCATTAATAATCCAGAACTTGCAAATAAAGTCACTGTTACCATTTTATGTCCATCATATTTGTGAAACTAAAAAGCCTTATGATTTGCAAAAAGTGCAAGGTGAAATGAAAAATCTTATAAAATACCAAATGTTGGTGAGGATGAAGTAAAAGGAACTCTCATGCATTGTTTGTGGAAGTATCATTTGACACGACTACCCTGGAGAGTAGTTCTCAACTAGAAGAGATGAAGTAAAGATGAGACTGCATATCTTAAAGCCCATAAAGAGGTATCTTGCATGTGTGCCTGAAACATTATATGTAAGAGCAGAAAATTGGAAACAGCCTAAACTCCTGTCAGTGGCAGAATAAATATACAGTAAATAAATAGTTATATAAGACTATGGTGTACTACCTAACAGTTAAATGAATGAACCAGATCTATATGTATCAATGTGAATTATTAAATCAATGTTGCACCCAGAAAAGAAAAAAGAAAATACATAGAGAAGATAAAAGAAAAAATAATAAAACAGAATGAAGCACACCTACAATCCCTAGAAAATAGCCTCAAAAGACAAATCTAAAAGGCTTAAAGAGAAGGCAGAGAGATTAGAGTTAAAGTTTATTCAAAGTCATGATAACGGAGAACTTCCCAAACCTAGAGAAAGATATCAATATTCAAGTACGAGAAGGTACTAGAACATGAAGCAGCCTTAACCCAAATAAGACTACCTCAACACATTTAATAATAAAACTCCCAAAGCTCAAGAATAAAGGATCACAAAAATAGGAAGATAAAAGAAACAAATAACATGAAAGGACCTCCAATACTGGCAACAGACTTCTCACTGGAAAGCTTACAGGTCAGGAGAGAGTAGCATGACTTATTTAAAGTGCTAAAGAAAAAAAAAAATCCTAGAATACTATATCCAGAGAAAATATCCTTCAAACATGAAGAGGAAATAAAAAACAGAAGACATCCACTCAGAGATTCCTCCCGAAATCACCAACTTCAAAGAGCAAAGGGAAATAAATCCACGAAGATGGGAAGAAACCAGCATAAAGAGGATGAAAGCGTCAAAGGCCAGAACACCTCTTCTCCTCTCAGGGATCACCACTCCTCACCATCAAGGGAAGAAAACAAGACAGGGAATGAGTTTGATGAATTGACAGAAGCAGGCTTCAGAAGGTAGATAATAACAAACTTTTCTGAGTTAAAAGACCATGTTCTAACCCAATGCAAAGAAACAAAGAATCTTGAAAAAGGGTTAGACAAAATGCTAACAAGAATAATCAGCTTAGAGAAGAACATAAATGACTTGATGGAGCTGAAAAACACAGCACGCAAACTTTGCAAGGGATACACAAATTTCAACAACTGAATTGATCAAGCAGAAGAAAGAATATAAGAGATTGAAGATCAAAGCAATGAAATAAAATGAGAAGGCAAGATTAGAGGAAAAAGAGTGAAAAGAAATGAACAAAACCTCCACAAAGGGATTATGTGAAAAGACCTAATCTATGCTTGATTGGCATACGTGAATGTGATGGGGAGAATGAATCCAAGCTGGAAAACACTCATGAGGATTTTACCCAAGAGAACTTCCTCAACCTAACAAGGCAGGCCAACATTCAAATCCAGAAAATACAGAGAACACCACAAAGATACTCCTCAAGAAGAGCAACCCCAAGGCACATAATCGTCAGATTCACCCAGAGTTAAAATGAAGGACAAAATCCT
The DNA here is from genome assembly GCF_009761245.1 of Sapajus apella. Taxonomy (NCBI): domain Eukaryota; kingdom Metazoa; phylum Chordata; class Mammalia; order Primates; family Cebidae; genus Sapajus; species Sapajus apella. The sequence continues at coordinate 4,852,112 of NW_022437031.1, forward strand.
AAGGGAAACTAGAGAGAAAGGTCAAGTCACACACAAAGGAAAGACCATCAGACTCACAGCAGATCTCTCTGCAGAAATCCTACAAGCTAGAAGGGAGTGGGGGCCTGTATTCAACATCCTTAAAGAAAAGAACTTTCAACCCAGAATTTCAAATTCAGCCAAACTAAGCTTCATAAGTGAAGGATAAATAAAATCTGACAAGCAATTGCTGAGAGATTTCGTCACTACAAAACCTGCCTTACAAGAGCTCCTGAAGGAAGCACTAAACATGGAAAGGAACAACTAGTACCAGCCACTGCAAAAACATACCAGATAGTAAAGAATGCAATGAAGAAACTGTGTCAACTAATGGGCAAAACAACCAGTCGGTAAAATGGCAGGAACAAATTCAAACATAACAATATTAATGTTGAATGTAAATGGCCTAAATGCCCCAATCAAAAGACACAGACTGGCAAACTGGATAAAAAGTCAAGACCCATAAGTGTGCTGTATTCAGGACACCCATCTCATGTGCAAAGAGACTCAAAATAAAGGAATGGAAGAAGATTTACCAAGCAAATGGAGAACAAAAATAAAGCAGGGTTAGCAATCCTAGTCTCTGATAAAACGGACTTTAAACGAACAAAGATCAAAAGAGACAAAGAAGGGCATTACATAATGGTAAAAGGATCAATGCAACATGAAGAGCTAACAATCCTAAATATACATGCACCCAATACTGGACATCCAGATACATAAAGCCAGTTCTTAATGACCTACAAAGAGACTTAGACTCCTGCACAATAATAGTGGGAGACTTTAACACTCTGCTTTCAACATTTGACAGATCAACAATACAGAAAGTCAACAAGAATATCCAGGACTTGAATGCAGATCTAGACCAAGCAGACCTAATAAATATTTACAGAACACTCCACACGAAATCCACAGAATACATATTCTTCTCAGCACCACATCACACTTACTCTAAAATTGACCACATAATTGGAAGCAAAGCACTCCTCAGCAAATGCAAAAGAATGGAAATCAAAACAGTCTCTCAGACCACAGCACAATCAAATTAGAACTCAGGATTAAGAAAAGCACTCAAAACCGCACAATCACATGGAAACTGCACAACTTTCTCCTGAATGACGAATAGATAAACAATGAAATGAAGGCAGAAATAAAAATGTTCTATGAAACCAACAAGAACGAAGACACAATGTACCAGAATATATGGGACACATTTAAAGAAGTTTCTAGAGGGAAATTTATAGCAATAAATGCCCACATGAGAAACAAGGAAAGGTCTAAAATTAACATGCTATCATCAAAATTGAAAGAGCTAGAGGAGCAAGATCCAAAAATGCAAAAGTAAGAAGAAGACAGGAAATAACTAAGATCAGAGCAGAACTGAAGGAGATAGAGACCCAAAAAACGCATCCAAAAATCAATAAATCCAGGAGCTGGTTTTTTGAAAAGATCAGCAAAATAGGCAAACTGCTAGCTAGACTAATACACAAGAAAAGAGAGAATAATCCAATAGATGCAATAAAAAACGACAAAGGGGAGATCACCACCAATTCCTCAGAAATACAAACTACCATCAGAGATTACTACAAACAGCTCTATGCATATAAACCAGTAAATCTGGAAGAAATTGATAAATTATTGGACACTTGCACACTCCCAAAACTAAGCCAGGAAGAAGTTGAAACCCTGAATAGACCAATAAAAAGGTCTGAAGTTGAGGCAGCAATTAATAGTCTACCAACCAAAAAAGTCCAGGTCCAGATGGGTTCACAGCCAAACTCTACCAGGCGTACAAAGAGGAGATGGTACCATTCCTGTTGAAATTTTTCCAAACAATACAAAAAGAGGGAATCTTCCCTAACTCTTTCTATGAGACCAACATCAGCCTGATACCAAAACCTGGCAGAGACACAACTAAAAAAGAAAACTACAGGCCAATATCCATGATGAACATTGATGCAAAAATCTTCAGTAAAATACTGGCAAAGCAAATCCAACAGCACATCAAAAAACTTATCGACCACCATCAAGTAAGCTTCATTCCAGGGATGCAAGGCTGGTTCAATATATGCAAATCTATAAATGTAATCCACCACATAAATGGAACCAAAGACAAAAACCACACGATTATCTCTAAGATGCAGAGAAGACCTTTGACAAAATTCAACAGCCCTTTATGCTAATAACTCTAAATAACCAGGTATCAATGGAATGTATCTCAAAATAATAAAAGCTATTTATGACAAACCCACAGCCAATATTATACAGAACAGGCAAAAATTTGAATTGTTCCCTTTGAAAACTGGCACTAGACAAGGATGCCCTCTCTCACCACTTCTATTCAATATAGTATTAGAAGTTTTAGCTAGAGCAATTAGTCAAGAAAAAGAAATAAATGACATTCAATTAGGAAAAGAAGAAGTCAAATTGTATATTTACAAGACCCCATCATCTCAGCCCAAAACCTTCTTAAGCTGATAAGCAACTTCAGCAAAGTCTCAGGATACAAAATCAACATGCAGAAATCACAAGCATTCCTATACACCAAACAGACAAATAGAGAGCCAAATGAGTGAACTCCCATTTACAATTGCTACAAAGAGAATAAAATAGCTAGGAACACATCTAACAAAGGAGGTAAAAGATCTATTCAAGGAGAATTACAAACCACTGCTCAAGGAAATAAGAGAGGATACAAACAGATGGAAGAACATTCCATGCTTATGGTTAGGAAGAATCAATATCGTGAAAATGGCCATACCGCCCAAAGTAGTTTATAGATTCAATGCTATCCCCATCAAGCTACCAATGACCTTCTTCACAGAACTGGAAAAAAAACACCTTAAACTTCATATTGAACCAAAAGAGAGTCCACATAGCCAAGACAATCCTAAGCAAAAAGAACAAAGCTGAAGGCATCATGCTATCTGACATCAAACTATACTAAAAGGCTACAGTAATCAAAACAGCATGGTACTGGTACCAAAACAGAGATATAGACCAATGGAACAAAACAGAGGCCTTGGAAGCAATGCCACATATTTACAATCATCTGATCTTTGACAAACCTGACAAAAGCAATGGGGAAAGGATTCCCTGTTTAATAAATGGTGTTGGGAAAACTGACTAGCCATATGCAGGAAGCTGAAACTGGACCCTGTCCTTACACCTTATACAAAAATTAACTCCAGATGGATTAAAGATTTAAACATAAGAACTAACACCATAAAAACCCTAGAAGAAAACCTAGGCAAAACCATTCAGGACATAAGCAAAGGCAAGGACTTCATGAGTAAAACACCAAAAGCATTGGCAACAAAAACCAAAATAGACAAATGGGATCTAATTAAACCTAAGAACTTCTGCACTGCAAAAGAAACAATCATTAGAGTGAGCCAGCAACCAACAGAATGGGAAAAAAAATTTGCAATCTACCCATCTGACAAAGGGCTAATATCCAGAATCTACAAAGAACTAAAACAGATTTACAAGAGAAAAATAAACAAATCCATTCAAAAGTTGGCGAAGGATATGAACAGACACTTTTCAAATGAAGACATTTATGCAGCCAACAAACATATGAAAAAAAAGCTCATCATGATTGGTCGTTAGAGAAGTGTTAATCAAAACCACATTGAGATACCATCTCACACTAGTTAGAATGGCAATCATTAAAAAATCAGGAGACAACAGATGCTGGAGAGGATGTGGAGAAATATGAACACTTTTACACTGTTGGTGGGAGTGTAAAATAGTTCAACCATTGTGGAAGGCAGTGTGGCAATTCATCAAGGATCTAGAAATAGAAATTCCATTTGACCCAGCAATCCCATTACTGGGTATATACCCAAAGGATTATAAATAATTCTATTATAAGGACACATGCACACATATGTTAGTTGTGGTGCTGTTTATGATAGCAAAGACCTTCAACCAGCTCAAATGCCCATCAAAGATAGACTGGACAAAGAAAATGTGGCACATATACACCATAGAATACTATGCAGCCATAAAAAATGACAAGTTCTTGTCCTTTGTAGAGACATGGATGAATCTAGAAACCACCATTCTCAGCAAACTGACACAAGAACAGAAAACCAAATACTGCATGTTTTCACTCATAGGCAAGTGATGAACAATGAGAACATGTGGGCATGGGGAAGGGAACAACACTCACTGGGTTTGCTGAGGGGTAAAGAGGAGGGGAGGGAAGGGACAGTGGGTGTCAGGGAGGATGGGGAGGGATAACACTGGGAGAAATGCCTGATATAGATGATGGGGGTGGGAGGATGGAGACAGCAAGCCACCACAGACTGTATGTACCTATGCAACAATCCTGCAAATCCTGCAAGATGCAGGATGTTCACATGTGCCCCAGAGCCCAAAGTACAAAAAAAAAATTATTCATCTATTGATGAACATTTAGATTGTTTTCCCTCTTGGCTATTATAAATAATGATGAAATGAATACGAGAATGCATGTATCCCTTTGAAATCCTGATTTCAATTTCAATACTTTTGGATGTATCTCCAGAAGTGACATTACTGGATCATGTGGTAATTTTGCATTTAATTTTGAAGAACTTCTACATTGTTTTCCACAATGGCTGCACTATTTTACATTCCCACCAACAGTTTACAAGGGGTCCCATTTCTCTACATCCTTGCCAACACTTCTTATCTTTCATGCTTAAAAAAGAAAAATAGCCATCCTAATATGTGTGAGATAATATCTCATTGTAGTTTTGATTTTTATTTCCCTGATAATTAGTGATGTTGGTCCTCTTTTTATATTCCTGTTGACCATTTGTATGACTTTTTTGGTAAATGTATATTTAATATATTATTTCTTGCAACTGCATGTGAACCTTAAATCTTAATTCAAATTTCAATTTTAAAAATCCTAGGAAAATTCTGGTGTCAGCAATAATAAAATAATAAATCAAGCACACTGCAACCTATATCATCCACTAATTACAACTGAAATCTGGACAAAAATATGAAAAGCAAAATTCTTAACTCTCAAAAGCTTACAATGGTAGGCAGATTCAGGAGGAAGTCAAATCCTGAAGAAAAACTCATATGGGAGTGTTTTAGTAGGCATGGACAGTGAAAACTCTCAAAGAAACTGTGTCTTGCTGGCAAAAGGAATGACAGTGAACCACCCTGAACCAGAGAATGTGGGGATCATCCTTGTTTTTAATCATTTTTTTTTCTCTCTCTCTCCAGGCCCTGCCTCGGGAGTGATCCTAGTCATGGAACTGTACTACAACGATAGTAAAAAACCTAAAACCTAAAGAGAAAACCCATCTTTCTGGTCAGAGAATCTGAGAATATGGGACCCTGTGCTTCAAAGAATGTCTATATAATACTCTGTTTTGGTTTGGTTTGTTTTACTTGTTTCCCTCCCATTACTTTTCTTTGAAGATGGCCTCAGTGTGTATAACTGCTTGGCAATATAGGGGCTAAAACGTTGAGGGAAATTTTATCTTTCTAACTAGAATATAGAGAAAAGGGGCCCCTAGAATCAATGAAGTGTGAAAGAAATCCCAAAACAGAGAAATTTGGTTAGGTGATCCCCTGATTCTGTGTATTAACCAACAAAAGTCTCAGATATAGCTCTATGTTGTGCATGGGAGGGAGAGATCCAAAACAGCATAGCAGACTTTCACTATGAAACTATAATATAAGCCACAACCTAGGTCCCAGACTAACTGCTTGCTGAGTGGCACACGGATGACACAGGCTGAATACAGCATAGGGAAGGCTTTAAAAACTTAACTGACACTGGAATCATCAGCAACAAAAGGCAAGACAGAATTTGTGATTTGAATCTACCTAGGTTGAACTCCTGTGGTAACAAAGAAACAAAACAAAAATCAACATTATCCAGAGGGTTTTAACATGATCCAGAGTCTCATCATAATATTCAAAATGTCCAGAATAAAATGCAAAATTATTGAATGTACAACAAACAAGGAAAACTGTAACCAATTCTCAAGGAAAATAAAGATCAATATATGTCAACCACAAGACGACCTAATGTAGAAATGATTGAATAAAAACATTAAAGCAACTACTATAGCCATACCTTATGAAGTAAACACTTTGAAATTAATAGAAAGGCATTTTAACAGATAAAAATGAACCAAATAAAAATTTTAGAACAAAAATACAGTATCTGACTTAAAAGAAGAACTATTGTATGGGATCAATAGTAGAATAGAGATGACAGAGCAAAGGGCCAATAGAAATTGTCCAATTGGCATGGCAGGAAAAAAAAAAAACACACTGAAAGAGTTAACTAATATTCAGAAGCCTGTGGAATAATACCAAAAGGTTTAACATTTGTGTCATTGGAGTTCTAGAAGAGGAGAAAAGAAGATATTGCGCAGAAAGTATATTTTAGAACATTATTTCCAAAAAATTCCCAAATTACTTGAAAGATTAAAATTTGCAAATTCACAGGTATATATATATACACATATATATATACATATATATATATACAAACACACACATACACACACATATAAGTAAAAATTATGTTTTATAAGTTTTACATACATATATGTAAAACTTCCCAAATTACTTGAAAGATTAAAATCTGCAAATTCACAGGTATATATAATATACATACCTGTGAATTTGCAGGTATATATATATACACATATAGATGTACTAAATTATATATTTTGTTAGCTTTGTTTAGGTATATTTAACAAATAAAAATTCCATATACTAAAGATGTATAATGTGATGCTTTTTTATATACATATACTGGAAAATGATTATGGTTACTACTATCAAGATAATTAACATATTCCTCACTTCACATAGTAAAATGTGTGTGTGTGTGTGTGTGTGTGTGTGTGTGTGTGTGTGTGTGTGTGTGT